>NC_142759.1:5145181-5458514 GCF_054948205.1 Urtica dioica subsp. dioica | reverse complement strand
TATATTAACAGTAATGAATAACGATTGTTTGGGAGGCAGATTCTGCTATTCGGATTTTTTGTATCCGTTTATTACACAAATCAGCATATTATTCTCAGACTTACTACGATAACACTTACGTGGGTAGTACTGTCGAATTCATAGGAAACAGCATACAATTTCTAGATATAAGGAGACAATTTTCAATCTTTATGATGAGCCGATTCTAACACAACGTAGAAGTATGTTAGCTCTATGATGTAAAGCATCAGCTGATTCTTCCATTGCAAAGTTCCAATGTGCTCCCTCAAAATGTCAGTAAACTTTAAATAAAACTATGAAATATGATCCATGTTCTGTTCTCAAGATAACATACTCACTTTTAAAGTTTGCTGATGCAACTTTTATCGGACTCTTGTCAAACATAATTTCTTGGCTTCAAAACTTCTTTTGTGCTCCTAGATCTATTACAATTAAAGATTTCCTTCTCATTGTGTAAGTTTTCTCTTCCTCGTAATATATAGAAACTTATTTAGAACGTGGCTCCTTTATGCTTCAGCGTTTGAATGTTGATTCTCATGTCATTAAACGCCTTTTTTCTCTTGATTCCTTATGCAGACAACTGAAAAATCAAAAACTGTGGACTCACGGCATTTCAAATTCTATGCATTTGCTGGTGGCAATGGGGTGATCAGATGGGAAGGAAGCAATGAAGTAAGTCTTTTGTAATTGAAGTTTATCGATTCGAAACAATTCCATGTTGAATCTCAACATTTCAGACCCTAGGAAAGCATTTTCTAGATGATCGATCACTTAAGCAATGGATATTGTAATTGATCACGCATGAATTTTTGTTTATTCCTTGAATTTATGACAGGCATTATCTAAACTCTATGTGAAGTTTCTTGTCGAGAAATTGATTTCTGACTGATGGTATAAAGATTTAGCTCATCCACGAATCAATATGCTGACAGCTTTATGGAATCAGAAGCTGTAGCATAAATATTTATGTACAGCCATACAGTCTCTTACTGAACTTGCTTTTCTGTAGATTCAATGATGTACAAGATAGCTAGATAATCACAAAACTTAAGTTTCCCAAAAGAACCATGTTTCTGACTGTTTTGCTTGGAACCTTCAGCATATAAAAAACTCTCAAAACCATTTCATTCGTGTATGAGCCTATAAAATTAGTGATTGTATTCATAATAATTTGATGCACAGAATGTTGTCGTTGTGCTTGACTCTGGAAAGTGTTGCTGCATTTTCAAAATCTTCACATCTCTTTTTTTATTTTTTAGCATACTGAAGAACATAAATCAGAAGCCTCGCGAATGATTCCACAACATAACTACAAGCTCGATGCTCAAGCTTTGAATAGCCGTCATCCAGGAGAGGTGCGTGTTGACAGTAGAAAATAAAAGCAATTCCCTAAACCACGTGTTGCTTTTACATAATATGTGGTGCATAACACACCAATAATTTTTTATCAATCAATTCTCAAGAACCCATGGTTGATTTCGAGTTGGAGGTTTGCATGTCTTCCCAGAAATAAGTTTTGAGGACATTGTTTTTTATTTATTTTTTTATTTTTTTATATGCTCCGACATGCAGAGACATATCCAGCTCTAGAATTTAGCTTCTACACCAACATAATTTTAGCGTTGATTTGTTTTGAAGCCTTTGGATGTCTTTTTCCAGATTTAAAATCCTAGTATTAAAATAAGATAACCGTTTCTAGATCAGCTCCATGAAATACCTTGGGTTGTAGTTTGAGTGCAGGGATTTCAGGGAGTCGATTCTAGGAGTCATGCCACATCACTGGGTATGTAACATTATGATATGAACTTCCCATTTCATTTCATTTTTACCCTTTCTCGTTGCAGCAAGCAAATTGTTACATTTTATTATTTATTCAGGATAGGAGAGAGGATACGTTGTTGAAGCTAGCGCATTTTAGGCGGCATAAAAGGAAAACTTCGAAAAAAATGCCTGGAAAGAGTGTCACTCTACCTATTCACAAGCCCGAGGAAAACCATCCCCCAGGGAAGGATTCAACCAAGAAAATTCCAAACTTGATCGGTAAAGTAACAGAGCGTGCTGGTTCATCAAAACTTAAGAAGGTGAGATTTTTCAAGGATGAAGGTCTTACAACATCACGAATATGCCTTCTCATACTCCATTTTCGTTTGTCGCAGCCAATGCCTTATGTTCCCACAATAACAAACTACACTCAGCTGTGGTGGCTCCCTAATGTCGTTGTAGCTCATCTCAAGGAAGGTATTGAAGCAGTCCATTTGGCTACCGGCCGCACTCTTTGTAAGGTAAGCAGAATTCTCCAATGCAAAAATTGCTGCTAAATCTAAGAGTTGCTCTAGTAGTCAGACCCTAGGTTTATTTCTAAGAGCCCTTGGTTCAAGCCCTTCTAAAGGTACCAACCAAGCGATTGCTAGTTCCAGTTCCCAAATGTCGTGGGGTCAAGCGGGAACCTAGAGACTAAACCCTAGTTTTTAAATGCTGCCAACTGCATGATAATGAACTTGATAGTTAGTGTAAATTCTATATTTTAATGAATGCCACAAAAATAATCTTGGAGATGATTCTCAAAGCCTTCGTATAGGATTTATGTAATTTTCTTTAAATATATTTGTCTTTCCAGCTTCACCTTCAAGAAGGTGGCCTCCATGCTGATGTTAATGGTGATGGAGTGTTAGATCATGTTCAAGTAAGTACCTTCTCGCCTGAAATCTCATACAAGACTTCAAATCTTACAACCCAATAAAATGAACATAAGTAGATAGTGGCTTTTTGGAGTAACATGATACATTTTGGAAAGTTACTTCACAGTCTCATATATCCATTTTAGATATATTTAAAGCGCTGAAATCATACAAACCGTCATTTAATTTTCCCTTCCAGGCTGTAGGAGGCAACGGTGCGGAGCAGACGGTCGTGAGCGGGTCCATGGAAGTCCTCCGTCCTTGCTGGGCCGTGGCAACGTCCGGCGTCCCCGTTCGAGAACAGCTCTTCAACGCCTCCATATGCCACCACTCCCAGTTCAACCTGTTCCAGCATTCCGAATTCAGCCGACACTTTGGCCGTTCCCACGATCTCGCCTCTCTTGAGGTCGCCACTCCCATCCTCGTCCCCAGAAGCGATGGCCACAAGCATCGCAAGGGCAGCCACGGAGACATCGTCTTCCTGACAAATCGCGGGGAGGTATATATACTCTCTCTCTCTCTCTCTCTCTCTCTCAATTATCGTTGCGACAAGGGGTTGGTCTAGTGGCAAGGGCGATTCTTGGGACCTTGTACGTCCACGGTTCGATTCCCCCTGGATGCAACAATTGGGGCCACTGGGGTAGTCTCTCGGTCGATAATGCCAGTGCCTCGTGGACTTTAGTCGGGTGTACCCGGACACCATGATTATAAAAAAAAAGAACCTAGGGACAAATCCCTAAAGAAAAAACGATCAATAGTACAAGACATACGGGAATTCAGAGAGACCATAAATTCTTCTTGCGTAGAAGGCCAAAAAAGCTTCGACGAAAAACTAAGTGATGACATGCGGGTCCCGGTTTCGCAGGTGACATCGTACGCCCCGGGGTTGCACGGGCACGACGCGGTGTGGCAGTGGCACCTGTCGACGGGGGCGACGTGGTCGAACCTGCCGTCCCCGTCGGGCATGATGGAGGCGGGGAGCACGGTCCCGACCCTGAAGGCGTTTGCGCTGCGGGCCCACGACGGGAGAGAGGTGGTGTTGGCGGCCGGGGAGCAAGAGGCGGCGGTGATATCCCCCAGAGGGAGCGTGCTGGCGGTGGTGGACCTCCCGGCGGCCCCGACCCACGCCCTAATCACCGAGGACTTCTCGAACGACGGCCTCGCCGACATCATCCTCGTCACCTCCAACGGGGTCTACGGCTTCGTCCAGACCCGCCAGCCTGGCGCCATCTTCTTCAGCACGCTCCTCGCCTGCCTCATCCTCGTCATGGCTGTCATCTTCCTCACCCAACACCTCAACTCCGGCAACCAAAAGCCTCGCAATTTTCGCTGATATCTATTCAATCACATGTAGACTTCTTTCTTGAGTAGACTTTTTTTCTTTTTCCTTGTAAAAAATTATATATAGATACGAGTCAGTCTTAGCGACCATCAAGCTGATGATGATTATTATTTTTATTATGGTGGCGTGGAAAGGCCCAAAGCGATTGGTCGAATGATCTTCAACTTGTTGGGTGCAGATAATCATGCAAATCAAGTACAATAATTGGAGGGAAGGAAAAGAACAGAAGCGCTAAGAAAGAAAGATGAGAGTAAAATTGCCAGGAAATTAGCCTAAAAGATGAGACACGTGCGATGCTTTTTTCACGTTCCACCCAGTTGATGCACCGATTTGTGAAACCCACCAACTTGCCAAGAAAAGTAGAGACAAGCAAATTGTGATGAGTTTTGTTATGTAAAGGTATAACCTTAATTTTGGTTTCTTCGTTGAAGGCGTGAAGAGTACATTAACTTGTGTCTGAAAGCCACAACACAGAGAAGCAATACGTGCTTTGGATTCTTTCTCGTTAATCAATGATAAAGTGGGTAAATAATTCAAAAACACAGAAATATAATTAGGGAAAATGGCCTATAATGGGGATAAGTGTGTACTTGATAGGGACTCGAACTGAATCCAGTCATCCTACAACCTAGACAATCATGTCTCCTAATGACTTAATTCTTTTGTGGCACCGACTCTTCTTCCTTGTCTTTTTTTTTTTTACTTTTCAACTTTCCTCGAAAGGTTCACAAATTCGATTCTAGACAACATAGAGCTTTAATGAAAGAGAGATTAAACACCTTTTCTTTATGAACATTGTATACATCCCCCTTAATTCATAAGTTGTGGAGCTCCAATTTTATTGGTCGGTTTCTCTTTCTCCTAGAATTGTGGGAATATCTAAGATGAAAATTGAGCTGTTTCAGCGTTTGGCCTACATGACTCAGTATTGGCAAACGAAGATATATATTTTTTATTATTATTGTATAGATATACTATTTTTAAACAAGTGCGCAACATTACGTTATAGACACGACAAATAGGAAAAGAGATTAGACTTTAGTTTTATTGAAGCTGTGCATGATGATTGTGTTTGTGTTGATAATCTGTAAGTAGTGGTTTTTATGCAATTTAGAGTGTGAGTATATTTTTTTATTTTTTATAGAATCGGACTACAGTACAATGGATAAGAACCGTACATTAATTAAAGGTGGATTGGATTGTAGAGAAGACTTTTTGATTTAAATTTGTTCGATACCCGAAAAATAATTATAAAATAATGGATTTTATAGAGAAAAGCTCACACACCACGTTATGGAAAGAAAAGAGATTCACGTACATGGAAAGAAAAGAAAACGGGAGACAAACTTTAGAAACAGACAGCAAAAGTTTGTTCATGCTCAGTTTGCTTTTAAAACGGCATTAATAAACATATGGATTCTCTATCTCTCTATCTCTCTCTGGATTATATATAAGCTTTTCAATATAATCGTTTTGTCGACCAAAAGAAATCTCTGGGGATATAAAGCCTGACTGAGATATTCATATAAACCAAAGAGAATATAAGCGCTGACCCCATTTGAAGAGACGATTCATGAGACAAAAACAAGCTTTGGGTTCCAAAATATCATAATGTGGCCTTAAAAGCCACATCTGATATAACATCTAATTTGCAGCTTTCCTTTAGCCAACACAGTCTAACATTTACACAACACACATATACAATATGTGTATACAGTATATATTTATTTTCAACGCGGTTCTTACTTCTTAAACAGGATTATTGAAAGAGTGAAAGTAAGTCATTTCTTCACCTTCAAAGCAAAAGCCTTTTTTGCAGTTAGGTCTTTTTTGGGACCACATTAAAACGATGACCACAAGTTAAAGAAAGAAAGAAAGAAAGACAATATAATAATAAATAAATAAAAAATCACTCCATTTTTGTTTTTATGTAATTTGGTTGTGCATTAAACTCAATTTTAACTTCTGGGCTCACCCTAGTCCCTCCAATCTGATAACGTTAACAACCCTACAATTGCCCTAACATGTATCATTCATAATAACCCCAAAGAGAGACACTATTATAGTACAATACTGCTACACCAACTACAAACAAATCAATGCACACAACACAACACCACACATCGCTTCTTTTGAATGGTTCTTCTTCAGAGAGAGAGAGAGAGACTTTCTGAATATGCGTGGCGTTTTATACATGGATATATGCATTTCTATTTTTTTTTTCTCATTGCGTGTGGGTTTCCTTTTCTTTTTTAGCAAAAACTGTTGACCATTACTAATTGTTTTGTTGTATACTATATTATTATTATTGGAATTTTCCAAAAAAAAAGACTCTTTTTCTCTAAGCCTTCTCTCATTCCCTCACACAAAATCAGGCAAAAGATGCGTAGCTATAGCTAGTCTGAGACAGATCTCAAGCTTTGTAGAGATTATATTTCTTGGTGATGTACACAGTGAATCTGAATGGAAAGCTGAAATTGTAGAGGGAGTGTTCACTGTTCAGGTGGGTATTTCACCTCTCTCACGCTTTTATAATAATTTGTGTACATTTTTTCTTACTATAAACATAGAGTTTTAGTTTTATATAGATGTATATATTTCTGTATTTTGGATGTGAAACCTGTGGAATCTGCTTGTCTATGCTTATAGGGGTTTTCTTAGTTAGTTTAGTACTAGGAGTAGGAATTAACAACTCGTCTATCTATATATCAAGGGTATAGCCATAATAAATAGACTATATTCGAGAGGACGATTATGTATAGTGAATTGTTCATATTTTTTTCTTTTGTGGTACCCTTTTTCTTCTGGGAAATTGGTCATAAAGTGAATTGTTCTATAATCAAAACCAATTAAAGAGCAACATATCCGGAGACTTGTACGTTACGGACTTCGAAATTCAATTAGAAGTTTTTTTTTTTTTTTTTAAGGAATATTAATTCGTTCCTCTTTGCTAATTGTGTAAGAAAATGAATATTTTCGTAAATTATTCCTCTTTGTGCTGCTCAAGAAAAACATGAGAATCCGAGAAAAGTGGATTTTTGTTAATATATTATTAGAAGAGAACAGATAGATCAGAAGGTCGTCATTTACGTTTGCTTAATCATCATCTGCTGATTTTGTAAAGTAATAAGCAAATTCCCCTACCAAAAAATAAATTGCGCATTGGGAATGGTAATCCAAATACATTACATTTAGTCAATTCGACCTTCGCTATTTAGAAATAGTATTGATAATGCACATATACACATTCATAAAACAAAACATTATTGTAATTTGTATTTTTTTTTCTGAAAAAAGAGCGTAAAAAAAAAAAAAAAAAAACAGCTGCATCGCATAGCATGGTAACACTATATGCTGCAGTAACAAATTTGCTTTGTCTTTAAGCCCTAAACTTGTGGTGGAGGCAATTTCTACCTAACCTTTTGCCATCCAATTTAATATATAATAGTATAATTATTTTTAGCATGTAAAACTATCGCCTATTGTATGATGAGATAAGTGATATTTAGCATGTATAACTATCGCCTACTGTATGTCTAACCTTATGGGAAAAATATATTTGGAGCTTCATAATTAAATTTAATTCATTGGACTACGTTCATAGAGCTTGTACTAAACTATAAAGTTTTTTTTAACTCCTCGGTCGAGTTCGTCAATGATTTCTGGGTTATGAAATTAATAGTTATAAAATTTCAAAGTTTAGTTGATATATTTAAAATTATTAGATTAAAAATCTATAATTATTTTCTTAGCTAACCCTTTCTAAAATTGGTTAGCTAAACCTTTCTACCAGAGATTTGTTCAACAGATATTTATGTTTCCTTTTTTCTGTACAACAGTTTTTTTTTTTTATTAATGTCGTTAAGATTAGATATATTATAAAACAAAACAAAAGATAATTTTCAAGCTAACAAGAAGTTACAATTAAAGAATATCTAAGAAAAATAAGGTTTCTTTAATTTTTGACATATTTGAGCTTTTAATTTTCTTCGAAATATTGAACCATGTTTGAATTTTAAATATTTGATTGCATTAAGATGTAAATATATATATATATATATATATATTTTAAAATCTGTAAATATAATATATATACACATATCAATGAAAAAAATACTGATCTTGTTTGTGGTGCATAAAATACTATGCACTTAGATATATATTAATAAATGTTACTTTTTTTAATAGGGAATAAATTTTTCTTGTTTACATTATTATAGACATGCTCGTGTAAATATTTGAGTGAAATAAAATAATTCATTGAAGTATTGATATTGGAATGCGACAAAATGAGTAGCTTTTGATTTGTGGGGGACTATCAAATCTATGATGTGCTTAGACTGCGAGAAAATGAAAATTAATTAATTTGTCACATGTTGCACACTTGCACTTGCACTTGCATTGCATCCATATATGTAGACAGTATATGGATTACAGTATAAGTATATGTCAGTATACAAATATAAATATTTAATTTACAAAAGGCGCAGTGGAATTGATAAGACAACAATAAAGACCCATGCTATCACATGCCACCTAACATTGTTGCTTACACGAAAACCTATGTTCTTCTACTTCTGTTTTATCTGTATCTTTCTCCTTCTTGGGATCATTTAATTCGACGAATTTACAACTTTGAGTCGATTTATACGCATGTTGTACTGTTACTGTTAGAATGAACAATTGAATCCAAAATAGCAAACACTTTTGAGGTTGTAAATAACTTGCATTTCATCACATGATTTACTTGGGAACAAAAAAATCTAATCTATACTTAATTACATTTGCAACTTTAACTTCCAAAATTACGGATTCAATCTCTGTACGAGATTCTTGTAGTATTTATTCATATTGATTAATTATATAAAAACAAAAGTACTTATTGTACAAATCCATATATCTTCAATTATATCTGAGTTCTCCTTAATATATATACTGTTGAAATATATATCACAGCACTATAATACTTGACTTAAGATTTTTAAGATTAATGGTACTTTAAAATAATAATGATAAAATGAGATATATAGAAAAAAGAAGGCTAGTATAAAGAGTACAATGTATTGACACTGAGAAGTAACTAATCTTCTTTGATGATAAATCTTATGCCTAGTGGTAAGTTATAATTACAAATAATAATAATTTTTTTATTATTGATTTATAACATTTGATGTTAGAACATACATAAATTTAAGATTCATTTGTCAAATTTTAAATAGAATATGGGTCAAAATATTATGACACATGCCTTGAGAGTCAATAACTTATCAGGCTTTTTTTATCTTTCCGAATTAAATATATACCAATATAAACATATGTTGATATGTCTATGCTAGCATATCATTTTTCATTAAAGTCCTCATTCTGGTCACGGAAATGATTAACTATTTCCTTGGCCTGCAAAACTTTACGGATTTCTTTCAAAATAGGGGATAAAAAACCTAAATCATCATACTCTCAATCTCAAAACTGTATCTTCTCCTCTTTTACGCAAAAATAAATAATAATAAATAAAAACCCTCTCCTCTTTTTTATCATTCTGCTAAGACCTCAATTATTTATAATAAAGAATCTAAACGAGCGCAGTACAACTGACATGAACTACGAGTGTTACTATAAATAGTAGAAACTTCGCTTCCTTTGGAAGGTCTTCACAAACACAAGTACAGACCCATAAAAAAGGAAAATTATCCTTTTTGTAAGGAAAATGAAAAGAAAGAAAGATGATCATACGAACAAGAACCCTCATACAAAGTTACAAACTACTGATCGATTAAAAAAAAAAAAAACACTACTGCTCGGTTCTGGTCAAAACACGTAATTTCTTGGAATTGTAATGGATTTATTTGAGGAAGATCACTATTTTATCCACTCTACCTTGAGAAAATATATTCAGTATTTTCCAAAAATATATTTGCAAGTAGGAAAATTGATCACATATATTATTTTAATATAAAAATTAGTTCACGGCAATGTCTCGAAACTACATGCATATATACAGACATCTAGAACAAATCTACTTGGCAGAAAATTTAAATATAATATATGTGTGTGTCTGTTAGAATGAATATTTTTATTACTCTAATCATTATTAAGTTGTTTTGATTATTTAATATGCAAAGTAGTAGTGACTATGATATTAATCATCTATACATATAGTTGGTCTGCATGATCTAGAGATATGTTTGCCATGTATGATAAAAGCTTTCAGTTTTCCATTCAAATTCATATATATATATATATATATATATATATATATATATATGTGTGTGTGTGTATATATATATGTGTATATTATATACACAAAGTAGTGATTATGATATTAATCATCTATAGATATAGTTGGGTCTGCATGATCTAGAGATACGTTTTGCTTGTATGATAAAAGTTTTCAGTTTTCCATTCAAATTCATATATATATATATATATATATATATATATATATATATATATATTACATTATATATCTATGTATTACATTATATATATGTATTACATCATATATATATATAAGGAGTAGTTAAGTCGAAGCACATTCTGAGTATTAGATGCGTTTCTCAATCATTTACGTAAATATAAATAGTTGAATTTCCGCAGATCATGCCAGAAAAAACAAAATATAAGCAAAAATGGAAAAATAATATGGATCACTGAATACTTATTATAGATAACAACGTTGATATTATTTCATGATAAGATAGTCAAATTTCAAATCGAACTCCTCTTCCTTAAGTTAACAATAACATGGAACACCTTTTGTACTTGTAATTTTAAACTTGACCACAAGGTTTTTGCCCATCAGTTGATGTGCAAGTATAACTAGCTGGCGTAATTTCAACCATAAACCATGTGTGAGTGCAATTAATAATATTAATGAGAGAGTAATGTCTACGCATGGGCTAGCTAGCTATAAACACGCCATATATATTAATTAGAGACTATATAGGAAGCCATTTTGATATTAGCTATTGGGAAATGAGAGAGACCCATAATTACAAAGCCATTAATGAATGTAAAATTAGGAATCATGCCTTGTGTCAGATCGTTTCTATCATTACGATATTTCTGAGTTCAATTTATTTACATTATATATGCTCGCCATTTTATATATTATTGGCTTGCTAGAACATATAAACATGAATATAAACTAAGTGTTTTAATGCGCATGTTTATTAAGAAATTGAAATTCTTGTTTCCTTGAAGACCTGTCCAATGATTCAAAGTTCAAACAAATCAAAGGTCACATCTTTGCATGATTTTCGCTGAAAAATGATGTAATGATATATATATATATATATATATATATATATATATATATATATATATATATACTTCTTTCAGAAGTCATGTCAAGAGAGAAAAATTAGATAGAAATAAATTTCTATAAGTTATTTCGGAATGGATGTGTATGTTCATTTTTTTTAAGTAATAATATCAAGTAATTTGTGTTTTTAATTGAACCATTGTAGAACGTGTATTGCGTTTCATAATAGTTATTATTATTAACCCGGCACACAAACGGATTAACGGGCAAAAAAGCAGCTTCGAAATTCAAAACTACTAGCATAACAATATTTATTATATATGAAAAATCACACATGAAGACCATGACATTAATTTCCAAGGCTCAAGAAAATAAAGAAGAGAATTCAAGAGACTAAGACATATCGAACGTATTAATCGATGAATAATGATATAAAGATCATCTCTTTAAACTTTTTAGTCTCCACTTCCAATTCCAAGCAAACACAATATGTCATGATCTAATATATATCAAATAACCCTTCCTCTTAATCATATGATATAACATCAAATATTCCCTCTCATTCATTTCTCTCTCCCTCTCAAAATAACCCTCTCATTAAACCCCCACTATCGTCTCCCTTCCTCCCCTAAAATCAAATCTCTCAAATCAAAAGTTCCCTTCTTCTACAAGTACACAACAAAAAACATCCTCTAAGAATAAAAAAAAAAACAAAAAACAGAAAAAGGTCATCATGATTCATTATCATACTATATCTAGCTCTAGCTTAACAACCTTGATTAGAGAAGATGATCAAACTAATTAATGAACAAGTGTGAACGATCATCATCATTAACAATAATATATATATTCAACGACTTTTCTTTACCTCTGGAAATTCCCTAAGACCTCGGCGGAAGGAAGAACTGCGTGCCGGCGATCGTGTAGGCGTTGATCGGCTGAGGCACCGCGGCCGATTGGTAAAGCGCCGACGGGTCAAACTGCTGATGCTGATGTGGCGGTGGCGGTTGAGCCGCGGTGTGATGGCTCGACGTGGCGATGAGGTCGAGAGGCTGAGCCCCGCCGGAAGAGGTGTCTCCGCCGGCGATATTGGCGGAGCTATAGTTAGCGGATTGATTGATATCTGGGCCGTGGTCTAATAAGATGCCTTTGAACACGTGGCCTCCGATGTTCACGGCCGTCTGGTACGCGTACTGGTCTTCCGCGCTGTCCACCGAGCTCACCCTCACGCACCGGAACACCGCGCTTGAGCTCACCTCCGCCGGAAAGTTCCCCACTTCAAACCCTAATTCAACCCACAAGAACAAGATACATATAATTTTCCTATTGTGTTGTATAACAAGGTAGAAGAAGAAAAAAGTAGACGAAAAACCCTGATCCGTAAGATCTATAAAAACGTGTGAATAATACTTTTATCAGTTGAGTATCACAAATCAAAAAAGGATGATGATAATAATAATAAGAAGAAGAAGAAGAAGAAGAAAGAAAGAAAGAATAAGAGAAAAAAAAAATGGAAGGAAAAGAAGCCGATCACCCATAATAATGATAGTAACATCTTACTATATATTTTTATAATTAGGTCATATTTTTCAAAGAATTTTCTTGACACGCTATCCATGTATATATTTATAATATATACATATTGATAACAATTGAAAGAAAAAAAAAACCTTTCACACACACAGAGAGAAAGTGAAAGGGATGCGAAATGTCAATACATGTGTGTGTACATATATATATCATATAAACATTGATATGCAGATGCACGGAGAGAGAGAGAGAATGGAGAGAGAGAGTATATACACACATACATACATAGATATATATATATATATACCTTGTGCTGATGAGGAAGAAGGAAGGCGGGGAGTGATGGCGGAGGATGAATTATCCCGGTGACGCTTGGCGGCGGTGGTGACGTGGTGGTGGTCGTGATTAGAAGTGGTGGCGGCGGCCTGAAGGAGGTGCTGCCTCTCGCGGCGCTTGGAGGCGGGGACCCACGTGCTCTTCACGTGCGTGGCGCATTCCAATCCCCGGCTCTTGCAACAGGTGCGGCACCTCATGTGGGGGCAGTCCTTCTTCGCCTGGTTGCCGCAGTCCTGACAGCTCACGCCTCCTGCCGACCCCGACGAAGACCTCGCCGCCGCGCCGGAATATAACCCTCCGCCTTGCTGCTCCTCCGCCTGCTGCCGGTACACCACCTGAGGCTGCGCCTGCCACAGATCGAAGTTCGACGCCGACGATAGCGCCTTGTACGGCTGCTGCGTCCAGAACACTCCTCCGCCGCCTTGCTCCTGATGCTCCGGTGACGTCTGCGGTGGTCGTCCCGTGGAGGAGGACGATCCCGCTCCTCCGCCGCCGCCGCCTAGTGAGAAGAAGCCTGCCATGACGATGACGATGAAGTTGTTGTTGTTGTTGTCGTGTGATCTACTGTGTCAGTACAACACTTGAATTGCTGTTGTTGTTTCTTCTGGTTATTCTCCAAATCCATAACCCTTTCTTGATTCTCTCTCTGATCTTTGATTGCTTTCCAGATTGATTTCAAGAGAGAGAGAGAGAGAGAGAGGAGGGGGTTTTAGTTTTTTTTTTTTTTTTTTGGGTTTGTGGCAGCGTTAATCACGCTTTTTTGATCGAATACATACGCACCGATTTTTTTTTTCTTCGTGGCCTGTGTGTGTACTTGTTCTTCTACGACAAGCAGCTAATACTAAGTGATCTCTTTTCCTCTTTCTTTTGTTTTGTTTCTTCTGAAATTGAAAATGAAACCAGAAGCATTATTTATTCAACAGAAGAAACACCACTTTTTCCCTCTAATGACTTGCCCTTTATTTACTTCTATTCTTCTCTCTCTCTCTCTCTCTCTCTCTCTCTCTCTCTCTCTCTCTCTCTTCTGTCTTTCTCTCTCTATCTCTCTCTGCAACTGCAACGCGCCGCCATGCTTCTTTCTCTCTCTCTCTCTCTCTCTGTGTCCACTGCGCCGTTGCCCCCAAATTAAGTCTCTCTCTGTCTCTCTCTCGAAGTCTCTAATTCTACACTCTCTCTCTCTCTCTTATTATATATCTAACTTCAGATATATATCAGTCTCCCTTTTGGGTTTTTGGTTATGTGGATTTGGGGGAGAGTGAGAAGTGGAGTGAGTGAAAGAGAGGGGGAGAGAGAGAGAGAGAGATTGTGTGTCGTTTCATATTATTTCATCGTCTTTATTTTCTTCTCTCTCTCTTATATTCTCAAATCCATCGACCGGTTCTCCGATCTCCTTGCGTTATAATCTAACGGTCATGATTATGACACGTGTCGTAAAACTAGCTTTTCCCTTTCGCTTCCCTCTTCATCTCCTTTGTACCGGAAAACCCGCTACTTTTATCTGGCCCTCCCTTTAATGACCTCTCTCCCTTGTTCGTCTATTTATCTATTTATTTATTTCTTTGGTCAAGAAAAAAGAAAAATTATTTATTTGTTTGTTCTTTTATACCAATATTTATACCTTATTTGTTTTTCCTCAACTTCAACTGTAAGGTATCACTTTAATTATCCTCTTTTTTTCTTTCTTTTTTAAGAGAATGGACAATTCAAACACTAATGACAAATTTTAACTCGGGGTATAATTGGTTATTTTATTTTTAATTGGAGGTCGTGGGTTCAATTTTCACTGACAATAAAATTATCTTTAAAAAAATTAATAACAAATTTAACCTCGAATTTTGTGTGATCTATGTTCCGATCATGAAAGTTTTCACGCAATATCCTTTTATCCAATTCTAGATTTGAATCATTGTTGTCTTAAAGTCTTATTTTATTTTGTTTAGGGATATAAGATATTTATATTATTGATTTTCATACTCTTATCTATTGAAAATTTTGGGCAACTTTTACGCACAAAAAAAAAACAAATTTACACTCATGAAAGAAAAATCATATTGCATGTCGTCTTCCTTAGCAACTTAATTTGCTTCACTTCACACGAATTCTAATCACTTTTAAATTTTATAATTAAATCAAAAATAATATTAAATAGTGATAGTATCATGCATATAACTGGAAATGTCTAATTTAGAGTGTATCGCATTATAACGAAACTCAATTTGCTCTCAAATTGAGTTCAACAGATTCAGTTTCTTGCCCCTACGCGCCGAAGCCGCTACAATAGTACTGTTCGGGCTATGTTTGACATGCAAGTTCGGTTGGCAAAACATTTGGGATTCAATCGTACTCTCTCATAATCACAAATTATATTAATAAGAGTGATGTGCCGATCACATAATTGGGTAAAATCCTACACATTATCCATTCTCTATCCTCTTCACTATTCTTGATTTATGTTTTATTCGTAGAAAATGTAATATTTTGGCTCATAATTTAACTATAGTCATGGATTATGATCATTTGTCACTATTCTCGATGATAGTCAGAAATCGAAACTCACTGATCTTCTTGATGGAGTCTGTCTAGAAGACCAAACTCATGACCAGTCATTGTCTTGACGACCCACACAGGTTTACTCTCGCCGGTCTAGATCTCAGGCCGATTATTGCCTCGACGATCCACCGTCTTAATACCCACTATCCTTTAATATGAATGCCTCGAGGGTATACATTACTTTGAATTTTTTTTTTTTTTATCTTTCGCGTGGACAATCCTTTTTTCTCGGCAGTCTCTGTCAACCCTAGCCACTTCTATGACCATGTATACAAGAAATAACAAATCAGCTTCACATTCCACATTGTGACAACTGTAACGCCCATGTTGTTCATTGATCTTCATCGACTACAAATAATGAAGATCATATTGTGGTAAAAGGCGAGCTCATAATACAGTTCATGAACGTTAATCTATTTGCTTTAGCTAAGATAATTTACAAAAGTAATTATCAAAATTAAATAGCTATAACTAGTACGCTATATTCCATTTTCAATTTTTTTTTTTTTGTTAATTTAAGTACATTATCCTTGTTACGGACACGTGTAACGCAGTTTTCAAATTCCATTTTTCTAACACAGCCAAAAATATATTCATGTCGAAAGGAAAGGACTCTACTATATAGTTTATTGATGTAGAGAGATTCGGGCAGTGAAAAAGAGGAGTATTTCATCGAACTTCCAAAAAATAATCATGCCTTTTGTGTAGTTTGTGGTCACAGAGGGGAACAAAGCGCCACCTCCTCGTACTTTAATTTTTATATATATTTTTTATATTTAAAAATTAATTTAAGCTTTATTAATCCGAGTATTTAAGTAGCAAATGGGGGACCAACTGTGTCGTTAATTTCTTAATTGACGTGCAATATTCTAGGAAAAAAAAAACACTTAACCTGTATAAGCAGTTGACTATTGGATCTAAAGGTTACTTTGGTCATTTACACAAATTCTTTTATTTTCCAAATATTGATGCCTATAAATGTTGGTTATAAATGTAGTTCTTCGCTCCGCCGGCCTGCTGTATCGGCGAATAAGAGTTATTAACGGATTTGAGAGGCCGTACATTTATTAGGCCATGGTGTTTTCTTTAAACAATTTATTCTTATTTTATATAGTTAACACGCCAATTAGATTAAATATTATATAAACAAAAATAATAAATCAAAAGATTTTAATACTAATTTTGGATACATGTTCATTTACCAATGTCCACTTAAACTTGTATACAATTTCCATAAATTAAATAAAAGTATAATATTATGTATAGTAAATATAGTGAATATTCTCATGATATTAATAAATATTTGATGTATCCTTTTTCATCACTATTAATAACAATTTATAACCTAAAATTTTTTATTTAGTTAAATATGACACGTCTTTATGGCATTTAGTTTGCTTTCTCAAGAAAATTTATTAATAAAGGCAATAAGAGAATAATATTTGATATGAACCACAACAGAAAGTCATAAAAAAAATGTTAAATTTGACACAATAAACTTTTTTTCAAGGTATAAACATGCAGTTTGATGTAAATAGTCGCCGCATTTTGATGACATACACGTATTACAATATTTTCCCTTAAATATATATATATATATATATAGTCTTTGTCTTTACTGTATCTATAAAATTACAAAATTGCATAATTTGTTATCTCGACCTCCATTTTTAATTAATTTTGTGTCAATGCGTATGTTTTCGATGTGATGACAATTTTAACACTAAGTAAAGATGAACCTTTTGTCCAAAATGTGAAAAATTAAAAGTCCAGTTTCATATAATATGCACATATAATAAGCTCAATTTTAATATTTTGCTACTTAGTGATCAATCTACAAAATAAAATTTCTTTTGAAAAATTGTGAGCGTGCTTTTTATAGAACCATAACTCAAAAACATGCATTTTTGGACCCTTCTTGACCCTTTTGGATACTCGAGTTTATACTCCAACAAACATAATTATCATTATTTTAAGTGTGAGCTTTTCCTTAAAAAAATTTAAAAAAATATATATATTAGCTTTGAATTTTGAGCTTTGCTTTTATATTCAACTATAGTTCTTCTCTTCTCTTTCACAACTTTTAATCATAAATTCTTCATCATTTTTTCTTTTAGTTAAGTAGTTATGAACTAAATTTTTATTGATGTTTTGTTTCATGATTCCGTAATTTAATTGTTCTTGTTTCCACACTATGTTTCCTTGTTTTGACTGTACGTGCATATGCTTTGTCACGTTTGATTAATATCTTTAGGATTCTTAAGATATCGGGAGATTATAAATATTTATATTTTTGTTAGAATCAACATAAATAATCCTTCAATATATATCGGACTAACTAACTTCCCCTAATATGCCTTATATCTTTCACAGCTCCGTCTACGTAAAGCTCTCATGTGACATATCTATCGTTACTAATTGTACGATCACATTGTGAAGTTATTATTACGATATTATTAGCCCAAGTTGATATTCTCTGCATATATAAAAATAAAATGAGTAAAACATTTTTTAGGAGGGAATATTTATTATCAACACAGAATATGTAATCTCTGGCTCTGGCATTGCACATAATGTGATTCGTTTTACTGGATAAAATAAAAAATACATGGCAGGTATGCAAATACAAATAATATATGGTTTTTTGGGAGCTACCAAAAAAGGCGCTTTCTAGAAGAGAACAAATATATAAAAGGACGTTCCTAAAGGCGAATGATTTGATTAATGTGGAATTCATTCGATATATATTACTTTACACATATTCGACAGATATGATCATAAAAAAGCCAAAATTAATCTAAAAAAAAGCCAAAATTATGCATGCAAAATATTGTTATATTACTGAGCCGGTATTTTCATCTCACTAATACAACGTACGGACAAAAGATTGTGAGCGACATAAAAAATGCATTAGGTCTCCGTCGCTACAAATACTTGTGATGATTATATTTGTTTTCAGTATAAGCATTCGTTGTTACAACTAAGAATTTCATTAGAAACCCAAACTTGTTTGATCACATAATGTCGTAATCCAATTAATGTTATCATCATGAAATAATGACATTAAGATGGATATAGACACCTAAATTGGTCAGATGATTCAAACTTGTATATAACTCGAGGATTTTATTAAATTAAAATAATAGCCGAGGCAAAGGATCATCTTTTTTCAAACAGTGAGATCATCATCATCTCGATGTCAAAAGCATTCATTAAATGTGTTTACATTTTTTTATACCAAAAATTAAATATATTTACATTCCACTTGATGTTGAACACAAACACCAAGGTCATGATTTATTATTTTTCAACTCAATATTGTGCAATTAGTACCACATATACTTAAAAAAGTTGGTATATCAAACAACTGTAAACAACTAGTTGATTCATAAAGCCGTGCAGATTAAATAAGGTATATCGTGTCTTGTATTTCTTCAAAAACAAATTGAAGATCACACAATTGAACTTAAATGCACAAAGATTTGACTATTGCGTACATGCTAAAACACGTTTATCGCATATAAAGTGTATATGTTTCCTTAAAAGCTATACAAGCAACACCGATTTTTCAAAACCGTGTGAAATCCATTTTTGCAAGGGAATATTCAATTACGTTTGACAGCAATGGCAAAGTGACTATGAACGAGTACAAACGAATATTTTGTTTGTAATGATCAACTCGTGTTTGGTAATAATATTACCCCAAGCACGGTAACTCGAATTAAAAAGTATCTTGTTTTCTTTTTTTCATAGCGAGCTGGCTAAAGAGAATGCACCAAAACACACTGAATTCACAGTAATTTAACTAAGACGAGCTGTTATTCATGTTTGTTATATAATGTATTTTAAATTATTTCATTCTGTGTTTGAATTGCAACTCTTAATCTTGGATTCTTTGTTCGAATCTGTGATTTTAATGACTATCAACTCTCAATTTTTATCTTTTTGCATCTTTTTGTGGTTTTTCACGATTAAGAGACCGTTGTTTATTTTTTAGTTTTTAAATAAATTACATATATAGCGTGAATGAATAAAGATAATTGGTGTTCGCATATAAATATTATAGTCAACGCTAATGAAAAATCAATAAATCTCAATAGAAGAAGATTCTTGGTATTGTTTTTTTTGAGTTGGGGCACTATCGGCCAAGATTACATGATATATTAGCAGTGCAAAGCGCAGGTGGCACTATCGGCCAAGATTACATACTTATTAGAATAAATCCTAGGGGGCATGCATTTCTGCATCCCATGGGGGCTTGAACCCATGACCTCTCCGTCGAGGTGAGTGTGGGATTACCGCTAGACCAAGCTAGCTACCACAGATTCCTGGTATTGTTATATCTATTTCAGTGTATAATTTCATCATTTTAGTTAAACAAAGAGTATGAACTCGACATTTTTGTAAAACAAGAGTTAAACTCGACATTTCACTAAAACACAAAATATATATATGTCATTTTCCCTACTAATAACAATGTCATCACTCCTCTTGAAATAAGCTTTATCAAGTTGGTTTATTTAATATCCTTCAAATAATTTTGTTTTGGTTATTTAATAAGTAATTAAAAAGTCACTATCTTTACGTAAAGGATATACATCATTCTTACTACTAGATACCCAAATCCCCAATTTTTTTCTTCATTTCCTATGTTTCGTGTTTGTTAATCGCGTTTTTGGATTAGCACTAAGAACCGTCCGTGGTTCGATCTAGGGCCGGACCCTATGAACGCACGTAGGTTGAGTTTGGTGAAGTTCTTCTCTTCTCGTCGTGTTTATGTTATTCGGATATTCGGGTTTCCGAGTCCTTAAGTTTCCGGATCTTGGGATCTTTCGTGTTCTTCGTTGAGTTCTTGAGTCTTTGCTTCTTTGAGTCTTCAACCCTTTGAATCTTCCATATTCTTCATGTTTCTCACGTGTTCGTGTTCTTCGTGTTCATCGTGTTCTTCGAATCTTCTAGTGTCCGGGTCTTCGGATCTTCGAGTCTCCGGGTCTTCGAATCTTCCACGTTCTTCATCGGGTCTTCGAATCCTTGCACTTTCACCTAACCACAAGAAAACGTGAATCTAGAGGGACGCGGAGGGTTTTCCCTCGGCGCGTTATCCGACGCTCAACATCAGTCGTGTTGTATTGTATTTTTGGTAAACGATTTGTACTTGTCTCTATGTTTTCTAGAGAGAGAAGGTGATGGTGTGATTTTTGTAGAGTTTTGACAAGTTGAGAGAAACTTACCTTGTGTTGTGAATGAGTGGGGTATTTATATGAGCCAAGAGTTTGGTGAAAAATACTTGATTGAGTGGTGGAGATGGGCGGGTGGTCTTGACCGAGTGAAGACGGCCGAGTGAAGACGACCGGGTGATCTTGGCCGAGTGAAGATGCCCGGGTGATTTTGGCCGAGTGAAGATGACCGGGTGATTTCGGCCGAGTGAAGATGACCGGGTGTTCTTGGCCGAGTGAAGATGACCGGGTGATCTTGGCCGAGTGAAGATGACCGGGTGGTCTTGGTCGGGTGAAGATGACCGGGTGATTTTGGCCGAGTGAAGATGACCGGGTGGTATTGGCCGAGTGAAGATGACCGGGTGGTCTTGGCCGAGTGAAGATGGCTGGAAGGTCTTCTATTTTGGCCGGCCGGGTGGTCATTTTCTTTGGCCATCCGGGTGGTCATTTTCTCTGACCGACTGGGTAGTCATTTTTGTGGTTTTGTCTTGAAGATTTGTCAAGAAGTCTAGCTTGAAAACATTCTTTGAGAGTCTTTTGAAAGACATTTTATGAATGTTGACTCGGAGCTTGGCACGTGAATTTGCTTATGGGCTTAGGCCTTGTATATGAGCTTGATGTGTAGTTTTTGCTCTCGGTGTGTCATTTTTACCTTGCGAAAATCTGACTCAACAGTGTTCGTTGATGCTTATATGTATTCAAAACACATCAAAATGATTTCTTCAATCTTTCCATTTTGTTTTCACGGTTGAGCTTTCAACAATATTTGTGAAGATGCCATTTATCTCAGTGATAACGCTCGGCAAGGCAAATGGATTAATTTTTCTTTTACGTATATGCATATCCATTATTCACACCAGAGTGCCTATTCATCCCCATATTTTTTGGAAATATGAATTTTGAACGTGAAGAAGATCTTTGAGTTTTTCTTCGAATCAATTCATTCATTACATTACTCTTCATTGCTATTTGTGGCCATATGATAATTGGATTCATTTGAAATAAATATTCTCTATGCTATTTTCATACTTATACTATCTATAAAGTTTATCGTAGCTCTGATTTCACTGAGAAAAAAATCATCGAAAATAATTATTTACATATAAATTCTCCCAAACGAATTTTTATACGGAAAAAAATTGTGTTTAGATTAAAAATATAGGATATAAATGATATTTTCCCTATTTATATTTTTATATTTTATGATTAGCAATGGAGACTATAAATTGTATGCCACTCAGTGAAGGACATAAAACAATTATGTTGCTCGAAAGTTGCGACGCAATGGTGATATCCTCAACAAGCAAACCAATGGTAATGCTGAACATGTGATAGTTTTGTACACATTAATTAAACAATTAATTAATCATTCTTATTTGCTTTATCTCTAGGGAAATGAGGACAATCACACCGTAATAAAGATCCTCGTGTGTCTTAGAAAAAGATAATCAACTTAATTAACTATTTGTGTGTCTCTCTCTCTTAACTAGATCTCTCGCTTTAAAAAGAAAAAAAGAATTAATTGGACAGAGAAAAAAGGATCGAACATCCGTAGAGAGAAAAGAGAATAATTAAGAGAGGAAATTGAGTGGCCCAAATAAAGTAAGTAAGAATATAAACAAAAGGTTTTTATTTTTATTTTTATTTTTATTTTTGTGCGTGTGTGTGTTTTGCAGTGAGGGCCGAGAGTAGAAAAAAAAAGAAGTGAATTTTGATTTATGAGAGAGGGAAAAAAGGTGAAAAGAAAAAAGTAAAAATAAACTAAAAATAAAGGAGAGAAAAGAAAAGAATTGAATGATGTGTGCGAGTCCCAATAATTGTTGTACCTGTGGGTCTGTCATTCTCGAGCCCTGTGTTTGTTCCCATGGTTGACTACCACCTTATATACAACTTTCTTATATGTATATTTATATGTATTGCGACATATATATAATGTTGAATTAAATGTTTGAGAGAGAGAGATAAATGCAGAGAGAAAGTAGCAAAACGCGTTTATTTGGTCTCTCATTTGTATATTGGTGAAAGGTTCTGCCACAAACTGCACTGCTTGTTTTTTTTTTTTTAGGTTCACTTTCCAATTCCAAAAACCGGTGTGCAAATTTTGTTTAGGGTCAGTTTTGAGAGAGAAACCCTCTTGCTTATTTATTTTTTAGTTTAAATAAGAAACAGCAGAGTATTAAGGTTGTTAAAAACTTAAAATAAAAATCTTACCTTTACGAAATTTTCCACAAATCCCAAAGTTAACTAACCCTCGCTCTTATTCTCAAGGTAATAACTAGTAGAACAAATTATAAAATGTATTAATTGTCAATTTCCCTTTCTGCTATCTCTCTCAAAATACATGCACGCTATGTAGTGTCCTTTCAAGAGGTCACACATTTGAATAAATAGATAATAAAAATATTCTCTACCCTCTAGTCAAGAGTGTAACTTGTAAATAATTGGCTAATCATAATAAGCTATATAGCTGCGCTTATGATTCACAAAACCAACCAGTCACTTGAACTAGTTAAGTAGTTCACTAAAGAGATTAGACTTTAGCTCATGTCATTCATTAGTGGCACAAAAATATATTTACAATTTTCCCAAAATATCATGTCTAATTTGTGGGACTCTTTAAAAAAAATACTTCGGTTGAAATGAAAGAGATCAAGAAGTAGGGAATGTCACTGTCATTGCAATAAATTTGGGGGTTTTGATTGGAACAGACATGTGATGTGTTAGGGCAAGTCAAAAATATGTTCAAAAGATTTGGTTGCCTCTTTCTTTCTGATCTCATCTCTCTCAGTCCCATCGAAGCCTAATATAAAAAAATTAATTCAAAGAAATAAAAAATTAAAAAGGAAGGAAAATGGCATTTTGTATATAACTTTTACACATTCCCTTCCCTTCTATTCATTCTAAAGAGCAGGTCACATTTTTGGTGTCTGAATTCTGAAATATAACGAGATCTTTATCTCTCTGCGAAGTGAAAAATTACATTGGTTAGGTCACATGCACTGTTTTCTGGGCCCCCTAGGTAGTTTTTTTTATAATAAAACAAAAAAAAAATCAAAGTAGCACTATTGAATTTTTTTTTTCTCACTATATTTTTTAATTTCTAAGGAAATATCCGCGTCCCATATTTAATTTTGTATCAATTTTGACAAGCTAGCTGTCAAAAGAATACTTGAAATAAGGAAATATGGTGTGATTGATTTCTTTGAATTTGGCTTAGGAAAAGTCTAGTCTCTCTCTCTCTCTCTCTCTCTCTCGGATTTTAGTGTTTGACTCCTAAACAGTATGTTTGGTTTGTTTGTTTTATTTGTGAGACGAAACCAGATGAGTTAATATGTCAAATTCTTTTCTTTTCAAAAATAATATGTCAATCATGATTCATAGTAATTCTCTAAAGCCATAAATTTTGAATGGTTAGTGTAAGAAATGATTAGTGTAAGAAATTAAGCTTTAAATTGGAATCATAATTATTCATTTATATAAAAGTATATAGGATCAATCAAGTCTTGAAATCCTGTTGATGATTTATCAAAGAGGTACAATCTTTTTTTCAATTCTCAATTATATATTTCTTTTCACTAGAGGTAATTTCCTAATTAGTGACATCTTATACAATCTTTATTTTTTAGAAGACATCTTATATAATCTTGTAAGTTAAAAAAGAGATCTACAAGTTGAGCTAGGGATAAGTAGACCTAAAGTTTAGATGAGATATAACCCTATAATGTGGACGTTAAGATATAATAACATATCAGGCGTTACTAACCAAGAATTAATTATTATGTAAAAAAAAAGCACAAAATTCCGAAAATAAAAAATTTCTACACATCATGAACAATTCGTATGGAAACAGTACATAGTCCAATATCCATTTCAATCCAAACTAGGCTCTAGTTAAGAGTAACAGCATTACATTATAGTCTTGCCTTTTTAGCTGCAATTTAGTTACCCCAACTTAAAATTCAACAACCCTAACGAGATTCTGAAACCGTGCATGCCCATTTGTGATTATTAATTGTAAAAGTCCCAAAATAAATATGTTTGTTGTACTTTTATCGAACAAATCTGAACTTTGCATTACATTGTATAATAAATTATGGGTCCGCAATGTTTGGTCTTTTTATTTCTTTTTGTTCATTCATTCTTTTGGAATTATTAATGACACAAACTTATTATAAGCTAGTAGTGTACGTACCTGCGCTGCATGCGCACATCTAGACATTAATAATATTATTGCCTCCTTTATAAAAAAAAATTATAAAAAAAAAAAAGGAAAAGAATAAACTAGGCAAAAGAAGCTTACTCAGTTTCTCTTGATCACAAGGGTCAGTTTTTCTCGCTTTTCCCATCTTTTTTTCTGAGCAAAAAATGAATTTTATTAATTACATGTTACTTTACCTTCTTGCTCTAATTATATTGTTACACTTTTTATCTGTGGGTAAAACCTTAAGTGTGTGTATATATACTTTCCATCGGTTTTATTGTTCCATCACTATTTATAAAAATTACGTACTTTACTTATGTCATGGCAAAGCAAGGAACGATGTAACTTGTTTCAAGCCTATGATAATAAATAACTCGGCAAGTTTTCTTTTCAAATAATTTCTATATATATGGCCAAAACTTTGATGAAGTTATTTGTTACTGATTAGTATCTGATGACCAGGAAAAAAAAAAAAAAAAACTTAGGTATGATCAGTATTCATAATTGTGAATTGCTCCAACCCTAAATAAAATGTGATTAGTTGTGAATATAAAATAACTTGTAAAAATAGTTAGGCGTTTTAAGTACAAGACTGTTATCTTGGTAAATTGCACTCTCTTTTGATTACTTTGACTTTATCATCTAATTTTACTCGCATTAATTTTCTTTCGATGTTAACATCATTTACATATAACTAATAGCCTTAAAAGTGTAATTGATTTTATAAAAAAAAATTCTACAAAAATGCAAATGTCTCTGCGCGAAAAAAAACATGTCGCGCAAATATCAACCCCTTTTTTAAACGGTTAATAAATAAATAAATAAAATTATCCAAAGTGCACCTCTAGCTATATATATGGCCCAATTGTCGATTTTGTCTAACTGTGATAGTTTTGTGGCGACAATTTGGTAGTAAGTTTGAGTCCTTATTATGATTCTATCTTATATTCGCGTTAGTCAAATTATACGACGATATTGACGCGACAGTTTCTAAAACAAATTGTCATAAGCCATTAATATAATAGCGACCGTAAAGTATGACTATCCAATAACTAATCAAAGCAAAAACAAATAAGTGATTAAAGGGCAATTTTATCTGCTCTAGGAAAATGTATAGCCTCAGACACGAGTTTATGATCAAAGGCCGTAATAAATTAGGAGGACCACTAAATTTAAGAGTCTGGTATAGTATGCCTAATTATTTGTTAAAAATGAATAATTAAATTAGGTTGTCTAGATACCTACAGTTAGATTTTTAAAAAAGGTGATTATATAATAGACAATTAAAAAAAAGTTTGTTCTATATAATTTAACTTAGTTTGATAATTGTTTATTAAACCTGCCTGCCATACAAACAAATATTAAACACAATTTTTAAATTGGTTTATCAAACTAGGACTATCTGTATATACGTGATGTTTACGTACTTTCGGTTTAACATCAAAAGCTGAAACGAGTAAGTAAGGTTTATTATTGTTGTATATTTTCCAAGAATTTTGCCCATTTTAAATTGTAATACTTTTAGCGTCGGACACTTGTGCATGGTCGACAGTATATTAAATTTTGCAGCTAGGCCTTGACCGTGAAACATACCAAATTATAAAAATTGAATTGCACAATCAATTATGTGTTCCCTATATCTAGTATCTACACGACGTGGGCGAAAAAATTACGTAGAACTTCACTTAATTAGAAATTACATGAAAAGGGTTTTGCCATTCGATTTTCTTTTATTATAGGGTTATTTGGTGTAAGGACCAAGGACCAACCAAGCACGTAGTACGGCTAGGAACCATATAAGTTATAACTACAATTTTGCAATAACCAATGACTTGACTCAATGGAAAGCCACACACACACACACAAACAAAACAAAAGCAAAAAACAAGCATCCTTTTACTCGATCCGTGTATTAGTGCCAAATGTTAGTAATTTGCAAGAATAATGTGCTTTTAACAATATATATATATATATATATATATATATATATATATATGATAGAAATTTCACAACACGGAATAGCCACAAAATCTCGAACAAGATACGAGTTCGAGGTGTATTAACGTGAGAAACGATCAGAAGCATAAGTTGATCTTCGAATACCGACAGCGAACTAAAAAAAACGGTGAAGCTCTCGGTATAGAAAAGATTAGTAAAACATAGCTTACAATGGCCATATAAGCACAAATAACCATCCTCATAACTCTCATACGGTTATTTGTACCGATACTCAATACAATCAGAACAATTACCAAAATAACCGTTAAGGACATTGGTTTGATAGACCCACGTTCACACTTGACCCACACTTATAAAAAGCACAAGACCCCATGGAAAGAGGGGAGAGATGACACCTACACAGTACAACTTCCATTGTTATTTTCACTTTTTATATTTAATCATTCATAAAGTTACTTCTTGTATTGAGATTCGTCTGATATAAGAACAATCCGATCTTTATACTTAACATATAATCAAGTCTAATCGGTATTTGTTATATAATCATCGAGACAATTGTTGTATATATATATTTTGACATCAACAATATATAATAGTTTCGATCGAGCACACGCTCATGAGAGAAACAAGTGACTAAAAAAGCAAGAAAAATAGGATAATAGAAAAAAAAAAATTACAGATCGTTCCAACACCAACCCTAAGTTTCGGCTCTAGGGGGTCGTTCCTGTATGGGGTAGCTAGTGGTTTGTGGGTTCATGATGGGTTCTGGGGGATGATTCTTAGATGGTGGTATTTTTTTGGTTTTTGTTGTATTTTAGTTTTTAGTTGGCTTGTTAGTAGCCTAGACTTTGTTGGTCTGTCCATCATTTTTGAGTGGTTTTGGTGTCCTAGAGATGTTTTTGACTTCTTTAGGATGTTTAGTTCGAGTCCTCTGTTGGTATTTTGCTGGTGCAAGTTCTCGAACGTCTTCCTCTATGACGAGAGGTCCTCGAGCGTTTTGGTTGGAAAGAGCCATTATTGTGCTTGATTGATAGTGTGATCAATCTTCCCCTTGTCGGAAGTTCACACATGATGTGCGTTCAATTGTTGCTAGTTTTGAATCTCTATCGTTTTGGGGATTTTTTCTTCTTTGATAGAAGATATTCGAAATTTGTAGTTTTGGGTGATATACCCTCTCTCTAATAGAAGCCTCGAGCTATCCTTTAAAAAAAAGAAAAAAAAAATTACAAGGAGAACGATAACAGAAAATAAAATATCTATAAACCAAACAAGCTCCACATGTCAACGCTATGAAAAATTGCGTAGTGATACGCGGATGAAAGTTGGAAGATTGTTATAATGGTGGAAATTGAGAGAGAGAGAGAGAGAGAGAGAGAGAGTCTTCCATATATGTGTGCACAATTCATGATTTTAGTCTCAAATTTTTTAATTAATTGCTTTATGTTTTCTTTTTCTTTTTTTGAAACAATTGCTTTATGTTTTCCACTTGAATTTTACCCTCTAAACATGTTATATTTTTTTTAAATAATACAATCACAATAACATATCCTGATTATTTTTATGATTAAAATATTGTCAAATCAATTAAAAAATTTCACAAAAATGATTTAAAGAGGAAACAAATTCAAAATTGATTATTTTGTATAATTCAAAATTAAATATTAGGGTAGTTATTGAATTAATTCAGACCCTTTTTCATAAATTTGGACTATCAAAATTTGATAAGCTTATATGTTTAGACTAGAGTTTTAGTTACATTAAAAAAAAAACCTATCAAGTAAAAACACTGTGATACAAGAATGTATACGCCACAACCGTTACGTTATATGATGCAACACTTCATTTCATTATCATTCACTTTCTACATGTGACACCAACGTTCAAACAATCACGATATATCGAATATTAATTAGCGATATATCGTTTTTTGAAGAGTCTCGATAAAATATCAGTTATAATCGTTATCATTTTATAAATATCGTTAAAATATCGATGATATATCGACAAAATATCGATATTTTTTAATAGTTAAAAAAATCCAAAATATCAAAAAAATATCGTCTGAATTTGGTTTTTTTAATACAAGAAAATAAACAATTCATTGCTTTTTTATGTATTTTCTTATTTCTTATTTCTTATTCTTAATATATTTTACTTAATATTATCGATATTTTCTTATTTGTATTTTGTAACACATATAAATATATATATGACAATACCTATTTATATTTATATGTAAAAAATCAAGCTTTTTTTAATATATATATATATATATATATATATATATATATACACATATATTCCTATATATTTTTTTTATTTTTGTAAATTATATTTTATTATAGGATTTTTGTCGATATAGTGATCGATAATCGATATTATATTATCGATACCATCGGTAGTCGGTATTAAAATTGTTATTGGATTCCATCAATATATCCGTCGGTAGTCGATATATCAGTAAAATCATAACTTCGATATCGATACCGATATCAGTATTTTTAATCCTTGGTGACACCTATAACTCATTAGTATTATTACACGCATATAATCTTTTTTATATATATTGATATATATGAAACACTATAATAAAGTCTAGATGACTTATTAGGGTCATTGACTTTCCCTTTAAGTTATTTGCACCTAAATATATACTTTGTTAAGCCATTATGCACTACAAATGGTGATGTGGACAAGGGCATGCCAGAATCAAAAGGGCCTAATAAAGCCATTTCTTTTGGCTAATAATTAAAGTGGTGGACCAGCTCACCAAATATCACCGGTCAACGCTGTATCGTAGTGAGATTTAAGTGAGCCCTTTAGATTTTATAATTTGTTGGGGAGTTGTGTTGGCTTTGCATTTTGCAAACCTAAAACACGTTTATGATCCGTTAATTGATCAGCTTAATGTTAAATCGAGTTTTTGGGTTGATAATAGAGCATAGTAGCTATTATGCCAAATTCAAAACATAATATTTACAAAATAACAATTTTTTTGTTTATACAGAACCATCATAATGGTAAACGAGCTTGAAAATACATAAAAACCCTTCATAATAATTACGGTATATTAAGCAATTAACAAATAAATGACTAGTTACTAAGATAAAGCCACAATATTTTTAAATCAAATTCCTAAAGTAGGAAAATGAACAACAAAATATGCAATATTTGTGCCTTTTTTTTTTAATAACCAAGAGTTCCATTAGATAACAATGATTACAATCTTTGAAAGTCCCAATACAAAGATACACATGATCTCGGACTAATCGAACTCATCGATATGAACATATGAAAACGATCCTGGGGTTTAAACGTGGCTTGGAATCCAACAATGGAAAAACCAACAATGCATACAGCTAATCGAGCACAACAGTAGCTCTTTGACAAAAACCTCTATGGTTGATAGGCAAACCTGAACAACCAAGACCAAAAGACCTCGAAAAAGAGTCTTAAACCTGCATAAATCTATGTCTAACAGGAATTCAATTACGGAAGGCTGAACGATGGCTAATCCAACTTCAGAAATACAAACCAACAGTGCAAAAAGCATTCCAAAAACACAAATACAAAGCAAAAAAATAAAAGAAAATTCATTTTTCCATAGCAAGAAGAGCCTCGAGTGTATTGACAAAAGTCGAGGTGAGAACCACCCCCAACGAGGAACCCAAACACCCCCTCCAAACATCCGGCGAACCTATAGATCCGCAGAGCAATCCAACCTTGGGTCGTCGTTCCTCAAACCGCCTCATCTGTTCGGAAGAATCCACCTCGAGACCGGCGCCAAAGGGACACGTAACTCCGAGCTTGGAAGAGACAACGCCGATGCCAGAATATCTAGACGGTGATGTACTGTCCCTCGCTACCTTAAGGCTGGGTCTTCGGTTAGAACTCATCAGCGATAGAAAGACTTCTGGACTCATACTCTCCCCCCAAGACCGATGAGCTCCGGCGAAGAAGGACCGCCGTGGCTGCAAACAACCTCAGGGGAAGAAAAAAAAACACCAGTGACGGCTAGGGTTTGAGTAGAGAGAAAACGAAGGAGAGAGAAAAAAATATTATATACCTTATTTTATACGATTGAATTTTGAAACTTTTTTTCCTTTTCTTTTTGTAAGTGCATTTGTTGATACTTATTGTTACACTGAATTTGTTTTTTGTTTTTTTTTTTATTTTGGCAAAATTGTCTCGACATGTTCTCTGAGATGTTATAATATTGAGTTATGACATGTGCTATTTGTCAAAGATCGTGAAAGATCCGATTCCGTAGATATTGTGTGCAAGTCTATTATTTAGTTTGATTCACTTCCGATTTTCCCTCCATCGAATTAGAACTTGGCGATCATAGTGGGAAACCCTAGCAAGACGTCATTTGATAGGTTTCGACTCCTATAAAAGAGAAAGTCTTCCCATAAGAGTCTTTTTACGCACGTAAAGTTTTTGTGAGAGTTCTTGAGCGAAAACACTTTGTTCTTTGTGTGATTTAACTCTATCATGTTCATTATTGTTGTTGTTCGTGCATTTGACATAGTTGAGTTTTGTAATCGTTGTATTATAGATTACATACTGTTATAAACGTTGATCAACCACTTGGTGAGTGTGTTGAGATTGGAAGTGAGGGGACTCGGCCTCATGGAAAGCCTAAATCGAAATTCACTGAGATAGTTTTGAAGTAGAATATCTGAAAGATGATCATTCAAATTGGACCGGTTGTACTTATTCTACACACAGTGAAATTCATTTTTCACTAGAATTGCATTCCTCCATACGTAAACACAATTTGCCAAATTGAGTTACCAATTATTTGCATTTTGATTTACAATTTTAATTATTTCATTAATCTGATAAATTAACTGGTGTTACATAATTAGTTAAGAACATCATCAAGAGTATCACGAAATAGTAAATACTCTTTTTCAATACTTTTATATGTATATTTAATTTTATTGAAATTTTAAAGACTTTTTATTAGTTGAGATTTGATCACTAAAGCTCTGTGTTTAGAAAATTGTGAGGTTACAATAAAATATAGTTCGTCTCAACTAATGTATGTGTATATATATATATATATATATATATATATATATATATATATATATATATATATATATATACTTATATATAGAGTAATGTAGCTAAATAGCAAATTTAAAATTATGAATTTGCAAAATAGTCAAGATTTGTCTTAATTTAGTGAAATAGTCAAAATGTGCAGTAAGCTGATTAAAAAAAAAATTGATCCCAAGATTAATTTTTTTGAAAGTAATAAATTGCTTATAATAATCGTCAAAAAATTTAATCTTAACTGTCAAATTTTTTTTTGAAAATGTAAATTTAGCTACTTTGTTGAAAAGCTAAAACCTTGACTATTTTGCTAATCAATAAATTTTAAATGATTATTTTGTACTTTTTTCATATATACACATATGAGAAAAAGTATTTCTGTTTCTCTATAGTGAGCAGTGGTAGAGACAAAAGTAGTATTTAAAAAAAAAAAAAAAAAAGCATTTACCACTAAAATCACACCACTTTCTGATTTTTAATTTATTCATTCCGTAAATGCTCAATCTCAATGGGCAAAAAAAATAATCAAGTTACTTAAACCGAATTAGTACGTACGTGGATGCATTTTTTTTTTCTTCTATCTATATCGAAAAAATAAAAAGTATAAATGACTACATGGTTACGTTTCTGTTGTCACAACAAATATACAAATTCTACTTGCTCTGCAGTTAATTTGCATGACAACTCTATACATGAAACAAAAGCTCTAGATGCTATATCTAACTGAATACGCTTATTGACTTAATTACAGATATTTAAAATTAGATAATAAAGGGTGTCCTAACTATCCACTCATTTAATCTGAAAAACTCTCTTTCTCAAATCTTAACAGGCGATCTCTCTCTCCCAAAAAAATCAAGACTTAGATTTTTACTATTCGGTGCCATCGCCTCTTTTAAGATACGAAAACTACAGTGATCTCGACTAATGAACGACTCTCGACCTATGTGAATATATTTTTTTATCTTTATTTACTTCTTCATATTTGCATTTTCTTTTGATCATGTTTCAATAATCCAAACTTATTAGATCTGATTTTTGTATCGCTTGATATTTAAATAGGAGTGATTTTGAATATTTCTTCATATCTGAATCTCAGATCTGTTTCTTTTGGGCGTGTATCTCAGTCGGACAAGACCCCTAAAACCGCAATCAACAACAGGCGAATACCGACTTTTTCGCTCGTGTTTCGTTTTGTAATATGATAATGACTGATTACCTACTTAGACGAGTAATCCACAAGTTATTTTGTTGTATTCAGTTTGTGTTCCACTTTTCATCTTTTTCCTGTAAAAGTTTTTGAATTTTTTTTTGCGCTTTTTCTTATAAATCAAACCTTTGACTTTTATCAATATATTCTTTTGAGGAGCACGTTATAATTTTTTTTTTACACTTATTTAAAATTGGTTTTTTTGAAAACTAAGTAAATATTTCCACTAAATAGTTTCCCATAGATAGAACAGATTAATTTATACCAAGTAACTATTTAAAAAAAAATAATATGCTATACTATTTAAATTTTAATATAAAGTTATTGTTAATCGTTTTTTTTTTAATAAATCGCTGAAGGTATGCTTTTCACATGCCTCAATATGAATGTCATTTTTAAAATACTATAATTAAAGTAACATCTTGCTAGTTAATATCATAAATTTACTAAAATTAATTTACGCGTAATCAATAGTTATTATGAAATTAATATATCAAAACTCAATTAAAATCTCTAATGGATATTAGCATTGGTAATGGAGAATCAATGGGTTAATTAGTTGGAAATCGTACTGATTGAAAACTAAGTTTTGATTCCAAAAGTAATAGCTAGTGGTTGATATATATATATATATATATATATATATATATATATTCTTTTTACCCTTCCTCATATGGTTGTTTTTAGTATAAAAACGTACCATTATAATAGTTATTTAGACTAAAGTGTTTTTCAAGCCAAAAATATAGAATAAAGTGTTTACTTCCTCATCATTAGCACAGATGCCGAAATGAAGAATAAACATATATAGTTACAGATGCAAGGTTAAAAGAGAGATAATCTACCGAATTTTGTCGTTTATCACACCTCTCCGACTACTGAAAGTGGTTTAGTAACTCTTTTTATAACTTCTGTTAATTGTTTTAGTAATTTCGTCGAAAATTTTGAAATTTGTAGTAATTTCGTCAAAAGATCATGCGATAATTGCGAAAAGTTTAATTTTTTTTTTCTGATTGTTATTCACAGAATATAGTCAGGAATAAAATAATATTTTGAATATTTGGGCAAAAATTTTAATTGCCATTTTAAATTTTTATCGTTAGTATTTTTTTTATGTTGCTATGATGACAATAATTAGTGTATCCCCTTCCCCCCTAGTGACAACAAACTGCGGATTTTTTTTTTCCTGCATCAATTTTTTTGTGGATTTAAAAAATAGATCTGAGAATTCGATATATAGTAATAAATTTGAAGTTGCCTCGATTGGACAAGCAAAGCATAAATACCATCCAATATACCCTGCTCTGTGCGTGGTGAAAGTGATGCACCGCCCAAAATAGTAACTTGGCAACATCACACTTTTTATACACATATATCACTATCATTTTGATTATTACTGTTATTTTTATAATGTTAACTCACATGCTCGCAATAATAATGCAACTATGAAAGAGCCTTTTTCTACTTCCGAACAGTGTTTCGTCTCATTATTTTATTTAGCATATCTCTCTAGTGGGTGGTCTACATTCTTTAAACCGCTCCTTCATCTTGTTCTCTTTTGTTTTTGCCACTATTTATTTCCTCTTGCCAAAGGACTTCGCACAAAATAAAATAAAAAACGTAAAATATATACTACCAGAAAAGTGATGTTTCATTATTATCTAGTGACTAATCCCAAAGATAATCAAATCAAGCGTACCGAAAGTTAAAAGCCAATATATTAAACAAAATTCAAGCTCATAATCACTACACAGCGTCGTAATTTTGGAAGTGGGTATGAACGGTAAAGATTTTTGTCATGAGTCTCACGACTCACGACTCCCCAACAAAAGCAATAAACCCTAAAAACTGCTTAAAATTGTTCTACTTGCCACACAATGTGTGGATCGTCAAAAGTCGACATCGTGTCAAATAGCAGTGCTCGGGTATGAAACCACCACACGTATTTAGTCTTAAGCTGATGTAGCTCCTGTAAGTCCACGTGGATATGAAAAAACCCTAAAGTTAATTTTAGAACCTTGTTCAAGGTAGAGCTCTTTTCTCACTATAATGTTGTAATATTTAATTTCTTTTCTTTTCTCAATTCCCTAATCCTTCCTTAGCCCGTTCCTTCCATCCTTCAATCTAATCGTAAATAGCTTTCATCCATTTAATCTTATATTGATAGAACTGAAAATTCATGCAATGAATTGCATGACCCCCAAAACACTACCCTAATACGTAACCTTTAAGGAAACCGATGGAGGTCGAGGAAAGTGTCTTGGGCCTATCATCGACCTGCATGAATCCTCATTCAATATATATCATGAGTTGGCATTTGATAACGTGACTGGATTCCCAAATTTCCACACACTAAAATCACTCAAATAAGCTACATTTATGTTGAGCTTCCGTTGAAAACACACATCGCACTATCTTGAGAAGATTACATCCTCGATTAAGTTTCACTCTCAATAGTAGAAATCATTAAATTCCTACGACTCTAATATCCGGATAGGTAACCCATAAAAATTAAACTTGTTGTGCGATTAAGCCGATCACAATAGTGGGATACAAAATCTAATTATATGAAAATAGAAACCATGTATTACTTGTTATATCGTCATTTTCCTCACGAGAAAAACGGCATTTCGATGCCGAAGATGATGGACCAATAACAAAAAACGATACAAGAATAGGATCAAAGATATGTAAAACAAGGTAAGCCTTCGAGCCTTAGTCACTCAACCAAAAATTTCAAAAAATCACTCGAGATATATTTGTGTAAAGTATATTCAAATTTAGACTTGCTGATTGTGCAGCACTTTATATACTCATTTTATACACGTGAATAACGCCTTTCTCAATGGCACCCTTGATGAGACTATTTTTTCATGTCTCAACCACAGGGATTTGTAGAGGCGGGCTTTCAAACCATGTTCGCCATCTGTAGAAAGCCCTCTATGGTCTGAAGCAGGCCCCACCAACATGATTTGCTAAGCTCAACTCTGCATTGATTGGCCTTGGTTTTCAATGCTCCAATTTAGATAAGTCCTTGTTCTTCACTGGTTCTGGTCAAGATCGTAGTCTGGTGCTTGTTTATGTCGACGATATCCTGATCTCAGGGGGTGATCGTGTAAAGATCAATCATATCGTCACTGCACTGAACCTATGTTTTGCTTATAAAGATTTTGGTCAAGTGAACTTATTTCTTGGGTTTGAATCAACCAATAAAGGGACTCGCTATCATCGTACTCAACACAAGTACACTACTGATCTGCTGATAATAAACTCAATCAATTCGTGCAAGATCCAACCACTGAGCATTGGGGTGCGTTTAAAAGAATATTGAAATATCTGAAAAGAACACTTGATAGAGGCTTAACATTTAATCATACTACAATGTTGGATTTGGTTTACTTCTCTGATGCAGACTAGGGGAGTTTTGTAGATTATCGAAGATCAATTACTGGTTATCGTGTGTTCCTTGGTGGATCCTTGTGAACTGGTGCTCCAAGAAGTATAAGGTGGTGGAACGCTTAAGTTGTGAAGCAGAGTATATGGCAGTTGTAGAACTTGATTCTGAGTTGACTTGGTTAAGAAGTTTACTCCGCGAACTCAGAGTCAAATTAGAAGGTCCTACAATATTGTTGTGGTATGATAATGTAGGTGCTACGTCCCTTGTTGCAAATCTAGTGTTCCATGCTCAGATAAAGCATGTGGAAATTGATGTGCACTTTGTACGAGAGAAGATCGCAATCAAAGGGTTAGAGATCCGATTTATGCCTTCTCAATATCAGATAACGGATATCTTGACCAAGACACTCTCAATCCTTCGCTTCCAAGATCTCTACAACAAGCACAAGATAGTACTATGAAGTCCAAGTAACCTCAGTTCAAGCTCAGCTCCATTTCAAGATCTGCAGGTGAGCTGCTGATTGTGCAGCACTTTATATACGTATATTGTAATAAGTTGATGTAGACAAGTTATTAAGCTTGAGTATACAAGCTCAACGATACACTCTGTATTAGTTGAGATATTGACTTGAAATCTCCAAAAGAACGCGTCTTCTTTATTCTCTCTATCTCTGAGTTTCTTCGATTTGGAACCCTAACTACGAGAGACCCTCAATTTTTATAAATCAAATTTGAAAAAATTAATATAGTAAGTCCTTTTTAAATCTCAGCCTTCCAAGTATTTTTAACCAAATTTACAGGTTTGGTAGTAACAGTACAATTAAAACGTATTATCAAGAATTTTTACCGATGATGCATACACGAGTAAAATGGCATAATATTTAATATTATATGTCATCATTTCCTTTATTTGTTAATATTAATATATAAAAATGAATATTTTTTTTAAATTCTCACTATACACGCACAACTAGGTGATATTACAAGTTGTGAACTCATTTTGGTGTTCACCATTCTTTAATTTCACTAAAAAAAAAAAATTATGTACGCAATAATTGAGTGTATTTTTTTTAATATTGTTTGTTGACGATAATCATGTTTGATTTGATATTTTAGAGATAAAATATGTTAATTTATTTTACACCGAAAAATAATATTTTATTTTAACTCATCTTATATTTTACCACAGCAAAATTAGTTATCATGTAACACAGTTAGCTCGAAGTGTGAGACCACGAGGTCCATTTTGTGTGTCTCTGGATATGGACCATGGATCCATGAACCAATCTAAGAATAAGTTCTTGAGATCTCATCAACTAATCCAAAACAAGTTATCATGAACTATACTTTAAGCTAGTTGATGAGATGAGCAATCTATGACCTTATAAATATTTTGTTTGTTATCACTCTCTTTTCATCGAACGTCTCACCATTACAAGGGGAATATATATATATATATATATATATATATATATATATATATATATAATTTATATACATATTTGCGTATTTTTTAAAATTAGAAGTTTATGTATTTTTTCTAGGGTTTGATTTTAAAGCTATTATACAACAATTCAAATTGTTTGTTTCTAACACCAAACCCCTAAAGTAATAAATACCCTGGGTGAAACAAAACAACTGGACTAAGTAGAGAAGCTAAACATATAACAACACGTGTTCAGAATATTTGGTTATATATATGATCGAGAATCAAAGAAACGTAAGCAAATATATATTTTTGAGATATGTATGTGAACGTGGACAGACATATAATACATAAAGCGATCGTGGTGTCATCATGTGAAATATGCAAGCTCTAGAGAGTATAGAGTTGGGATTGGGGTTATTGAGAGGTCTCTTTTTTTTTTTTTTTTCTTTTTTTTGTCACTCTACACATGTCTTTAAAATTTCCTTTAGGATTTATTATTGGGGCGTGGTGGTATACCTGTCACTATGTTCACCTTTTTCCTGGAGAAGAAGATCACGAGTCTTTCTAGCAAGGACAAGCCTGATTATGTTATGTATAAAGATATATGTCAGCACAACAAATAATAATTGGCCTTCTGTTTCTTATTCTGTTTTTATGTCGTATTCTTTCTTTGGGTGGACGAAAAGATATATGTCCTTTGTGAAGTCTCGACTCAACAAAATTAAACTAAGAAAGATTGGAATGGACGCCCTTGGCTCACCAACGTAATTTAGGGTTTCCACACAAAAAAAAAGAATAAAAAAATTTAAAAGACGTAGTAAATGGATTCTCATTTACATATATTTTTATTCATATATTTAGGAATATGCATGTGGTTGTTATAAAGGTGCATGATCTATACGAGTGGAGGTGGATATATATATTCCAAGTCAGCCAATTACAAAGATTATTTTAACTATTGGTACCACATCAATATTTCCTTATCAAAGTGATCTAATACGATTTTCATATCTGAAAATAGGTTTCGAAACTTTATGATTGAACACAACGTTTTCGGTAGTAGTCTTGGACCAAGTCAACATAAATAAGTTATTAATGATGTATACTGTGTATTATTGCAAATGGTATCATGATTATTATATATTATTGTTTGGAGCGGCGAAAAAAGAAATATAAATAGATTATGGATTTTTATTTTATATAGATATATTGAATTTGTAACTAAGACTCGTCAACTAAGTATCTGATTTTTCCTACAGTCATATCCATTTTTTTTCTTCTTAATTATGGACCCCCTAAAAATTTGCAATTAATTATAACAAAAGGATGAATCCGTACCAAAAGTTTGTTATGATGAATAAAATAATATTATATCACGTTCTCGAGTTCGGATAATACAAACTTTACTCTGCCTCCCTATCTTTTTGCCTCAAATCTTTTTTGACCATTAAATTGGACGATTCCACATTTGTAGCTTATCTTCCGGACCATGTTAATTTGTGCTTGCTTTGAATATGAAACAAGTATATGTAATTTGCATATATAGATTGACGTGAAGTGCTTGAGCATGTGTGTACCACATTTTATGTATGTTGAAAGTGGGAAAAAGGGCAAAAAGTGTATATAAAGCATGTTTGCCTCCATTTAAGTCCCACCAATCAAACCCCCATAAGTTCGAGACTCAAAACCCCAACACACCTCGATCAGCAACCACGACCAAAGTCGTATTATATAAGTAAAGAAATGCTTTTTTTATTACATATATTTCAAAGCATGAGAGAAATAAAGTAAAGAAAAGAAAAAGGTTATCCATCAATTATATGCAAAGACTATTACGTCAAAAAAATAAAATGGATAAACCAAGACGTGATAGGGTGTGATGTATAATGAATAATATATGAGATGGGTCCATAAAAGAGTTGATTTTTTTTTTCTTTTCAAAAGGATATAATTAACTATATATTCATACCTATTTTTAGTTTTAAAAAGAATCTAACAGACTACAAAATATTAAATATTTAAATTGATTTACGGGGAAAAAATTTGCTTTATAAAATTAATGAAGAATTTCAATTGTAATAAGATAATGTGTGTTTGTCTTGGAATCTTTTAGAATTTGTTCCTTGAAATAAATGAAGAGTGAAGCGTATGCTTAAAGATTAAAATACGATGGAATTTAAATTATTATTTTGTGTTGCTTTTTATTTTATTAATTATTGCATGATTTTGTGCTGAAGTTAGGCCATGGAGCGATGTATATTTTTAAAAGTAGTCTTTTCTTCTAACTGCCACTCGTGTTTTTTGAGTCTTGTCTGACCGAACACTACGTTTTAGGGCCCATTTCCCGGGCCCACATTCCAAAGGGCCACCATTCTGTCTTGCTCTTCGTTCCAGTCCAAAGTTGACTTCTACGATTTACAAGACTAGCTGTTTTTTTTTTTTTTTTTTTTTTTTGGTTCTTTTTCTTTTGGGAATTAGCAAAAGGAAGCATAATGGATGTAGAAGCTCTTTCTTTTCTTGATCAGAACATGTAAGAGTTCTTCAAGCAAAAAAAAAAAAAAAATTGTAAGAGCTCTTTAACTACATAAGTGACATGCCCGGGGATAAAAGGACTGGATTAATTTTAAGATTTCTGAATATTAGAAATTTAATCAATAGGCAGTGCTAAAAAAAAAAAAAAAAAAAAAACAAACAATGGGCCTGCTAGCCTGATTATGGCCCAATAATCACATATACATAAAAGGAAATTGCAGAACAGTGTTTAAAAGTATAACATTTTAAAAATATTGGGTTTAAAATATTGAGTGTTTTGAATCCTTTCAAGGATAATGTTCAAATACCTTAAACTATAAACAATTATATTTCTTATAATTGGAATTGTAAAAAAAAAAAGTTAAATAAAATATAAATAATAAATAAAAATTCTTAATTTTTTTGTAAATTCAAGAAAAATTGTTGTTTACGATTTGAAAGAATTTATTTTTGCAATGCACACTATTATTTTGATGAGTTTCGAAAAATCACTAACACTGACAATTTCCACTAAAAAAAGAGGAATGTTATCTACTCTACTAAAAAATTCCACAAATATCGACTTAACAAATAGAATTTGAAACTATAAGTAATTCCTATTATTAATTAAGAAATACAGTAAAAAATTTGAAAAATAAAAAACTGTTAATACTAAAAAAAAAAATTAAACAAATTTAAACATCAAGGAAAATGAGCTAAATAAAACTATATATGATAAGAATAATGATAGAAAATCAGTATATTATTAGATTAAAAACTTTTGATCGATATTTGCAGAAGTAAGTTTGAAAATACAATATATCCGAGAATTTCTTCTACATACAAAATCAAAAATAGTCTCCAGTAGCCTCCTACATAATTTTTTTCAATATGAACCGCTGAACTTTTTAATTTTCATAAATAACCGTTTTTATATTTGAAGGGTCAATTGTCGTACGTAACTGTTGACCAAACTTGATTAAACAAAAATTCAATAACTATTAACTAGATTTTAATATAATAATAATTATTTAAACGAAATTTCAATAACTACTAACCTAATTACAAAAATTGTTAATCAGATTTCAATAATTGTTAAAAAAATATCAATAACTGTTAATCATATTACAATAACTGTTCACTAAATTTAAATAACCGTTAATCGAATTTCTGAAGCATGAAAGGTATTTTGGTCCAGAGAAAAGAAAAACGGTTACTGCTAAAATATTTTGAAAATATGAGTGAAATATGAAATACGACAACACGTTTTAAATAATTTTTGGTTAATATTTAAAAAGAAGGTGATTTATGTAAGCTAAATTCCTTAATTAATTTCAAAGATAAAAAATAAAACAAACGAAAGACTTCAAATAATTTGCACTTAGTCTATAATTTACCGTTTAAACTAACTGTTTTTAATATGGATCTTTTAAAGAGCCCTATTATATACATAATTTACCTACCACCAGAAGAGTAACTTGTGATCAGAGGTTCTCGGCGTGTTCATAATAAGCCTCTAGACATACAAGAGTTTGTCATGCATTACTTACTATAAGGATATTTGATGAGGATGCAAAATGTGTAAGAAACCCACCCAAAAAGACCTATTTGGCAAAGATCACGAGGCCAACTAGCTGTTTTGGAATTTAGTTTTGCGCTATCAAACTAAAGCTTGTGGCTTCTTCTTAGACTCTATGTAAGCTTGGAGTTGTAAATATTTCCTCTTTGCTTTTTCCAATTGGTCCTCTAAGCATACAATCTGTTCAAATTGATCCACAACATAAATTTAGTATTAACAAAAAAAAAAAAAAAAACTTCGAGGGAGAAAATAACAGTACTTACAGTATTCTTTAACTCTGTTTGTTTTCTCATATGCTCGTCGCACCTGAGGCAACGGGTGAAACAACACCAAGCAAACCAATTGGAAAAAGGTCATTTTAAGACAAGGCTTGTAACCAATTGGAAAACAACACAACCATGAAGTCTTGTAAGAAAAGATAAAAGTACCTCATGAAAAGTTGTACATTCTCTGCACATATTTGATCAACTGAAAGACAAGGCTCTGCCTCGTCCCCGGAATCTCCTAGGTCGACCACTTCATAAGACCCCTGGAATGCACCGTTGTCAAACAAATATCCATTTCTTCAGATAATAATGAATCGAATGGATTAATGTTGCATGACTTACAGAGGGCAAATCTCTGCCTAAATTGCTTCTCTGGCCATCACTCAAGTGCTCAGGTGGTGGCTTTCGCTTATTTTGGGCGGGACGATCGGGTTGCTCTTTGCGTAGGCCAATTGGCTGATATCCCACTAAATGACAGTGGCCTTTCCTGCGTCAGCAACACGAATTCCAATTACAAAAATGCGGTTCAAACATATATCATCGTATTATTTTTTAGTATCGTGAAAATACACTTATGAGATGAGGACGTTTTTTTATTGGTAGTAAAATTATGAATTGGACTCAAAATTTTAGAGTGTTATGTCGATCTCGTGATAGGTGCCGCTGTGCTTAATTTCCGTTAACAAGAATACTGAAGAACGTAAAGCTCCACCTGAACCTAACCTCTTCTCGTTTTGAGAGATTTAAGTTATTTGGTTGGGGGCTACCTTTCTCATTAAATCAAGATCTCTTAAATAGACCTAGGTTAACAACCTAATGGACCAGCCCCGAAACCATAAACCTAGTTACAAAAATAAAACCCTAATTAATTATCTAAATTCGGAATAATAAAAATGCATAATATAAAATCATAATTCAATAATTAAAAACCCTTAATTTCCCTAAATAATAACCCTAGATAACTAAATACGTAACACAGAATCTCTAGTCATATGGGAAAAACGAAAAATAAAGAGTTGCGATTACGAGGGAAAATGAGCCAACGGAGTAAAAAGCAGGCCCAATTTACTCTTTTTATGTTAAATACCACTCACCAGTACTCATGTACAATTTGTTTCAATCTAGATTCAAGCTTAACAAATATTGATGATCGCTCAAAATCTTGCTTGTCATGTGCAGGCTCTATGAAATTTGCTTCAAGAACTCCTGCAATGCAAAGGTCAATATTTGAATACCAGAATGCTTGAGAAGAAGAAATAGAGAACAGAAAGAAAATATAAGAGAGAATAATACCAACAACGCCATTCCCTCTCGAAGAACCTTCAGCTGTGACTTTCCAGAATGGCTGCAACAGCACGAACAGGCTTGAATCATTTTTTTATGTACCTTACACGTAGAATTCTTTTCACAGTACCAGAATCCATAAAAATAAAAAAAATTAAAAAAAAAAATTGTACATAGTTTTCTAAATTTCCATTGGAATGTTGAATAATTTTGGTGAGTGAAGTAAATCAGCAGTATAATATCTGCGCTTATTTTTCATCTATAGACGGTGCTTCTTTGATAAATTTTCCATGACTGACACTGAATCGGACCGCTTCAACACTAGGTTTGGATAAAACCATTTATTAAGATGGTACACGTTGATCAATCTACAGACGTTAATGGAAAGATTTGTGAATGAGTTGCAATAGATGTTATGCCAAACTGCGAATGCAAGCCATTCAGCCAATCAACTAGTCAAAAGAATAATTCTCGGAAAATTTTATGAACAACGTTCTTTATAACCCAGATTTTTCATGCTCCCAGTCTGGGATGGTATGAGAACTTCCTCATTGATGACCTATGAAGCTGAAGGAAAGGACTAGAGTATTATTCAGATATGAAATAGAATCAAGTGTGTCCCTTCTTAGTGTTCTAGTTTCACAATGAACAACAAACTTGATAAAAAAAATCAAGAACAACTTATTAAGGCTCGTGGATATATCTAGAGCTTAATTCTTATGGCATTCAAACAGAATCATTCACATGTCATCGCACTATAGCGATCTATTAAACAGATACATCCCTTCATGATTGTATAGTTCATTGCATCATGACATTGAAGCAATGTTTCAACAAATACCATTTCATTTGGAATCTCATCAGAGAATGATCTCTTTTCTTGTCAATCGCCTTTGTCGTCCCCCATCATGATGAAGGATCACTTATTCGATAGTGTTTGCAACAAAAAGGAACCCCAAAACCATTTATTAATTAACTATAAAGCTTTGCAAATATGACTTCAGAATCTTCGATAATAATTAACAGGATAAAGAAAGAAAGAAAAAAAAAAGTACAGCTAAAGAATCTAATAGAGCAAAGAGTAAGGTTGAGTAAATGATACCCTGATGAGGCGATTTTTATGGTATACGTTGAATCCACTAACATGAAGATTAGGTGCCTCTTTTATAAACCCAAGTTTTGTTGCTACTACTACCTGTAAGCAAAGTACATATGCAATGAGTAAGAAATTGGGGAATTTTTTTTTTTTTTTTTAAATAAATCAATTCTGTCAGCTCCTCCGGTTACAATGATGATCGTAAAAGGTAGAAGTTTGCTAAACTTCCCTATACTTCTGCAATAAAATCATATAATCAAGTTCATGCTTAAAAAGCCTCAAATTCAAAGGATCCAATAGAAAACTAAACGAAAAGAATGAATGATGATCTGAGCACTTAGTTGCGAAATGTACTAGAAAATATTATTCTAAATTGTATTAGGGTTCAGCTTAGTGCCTTATCTGAAGCATGATTATACCTGCTCCATTGAACCTAGTTGGGGCTTGTACGGTACAACCGTGGAGTATCGCAGCGTATCTGCAATATTAAACTGCTCCACTGGTTTCCCCCTCAAAATAATCTCGAAGTTTGTAAATTTCTTGAGGTACAATATAGACGCATATGCCTGTGCAATGAAAACAAGATGTTATTTCATCTCCTCAAAGAAATGAGATTCAATTGATATGCAAGCATTCAAAGTTGGAAAATTTACCCTCAAGGAATATCGAATGCGATAAGAGATATGGGATTGCAGTTCTAACATTTTTTTGTGTGATCTTACTGAACCTCCAAGATTAGTTTCGTCTCGCAACCGTATGTCCTAATCGGGGATAGAAAACAGTCACAAATACTATTTTTTTTAAATACTATCAAAATCAAATTTGTATCAGCAAGTCAACAATTCAGAAGAACCATATTTATGCTCACATTAGCCCGACTAAGTTTAAAAAGCAGACGGTTTACACTTATGTAGAAGCTATTCCAAGAAAATGTAGAGCAACTTAATTCCAGACAGTTTACACAATTTCGATTATATGTTATAGTTACACAAATATCTCCATTGAAGGCCCTACTCAAGCGATTATACTGCTCTTACATACGTATATTTAATGCAGCAGGTCAAAATATTGCCAAAAATTCAAATGGAACAGAGTAATTGTATCTTCTTACCTCGTCATCGTCATCGAAAGTCAACTCATACACGCCTTCATCATTCATCCACAGGTTGTAAATGATTACTTTTGTTCCGTGGGCTCCAATATCATCAAACTGTAATTCATATAAACTATCCAGGGTGAAAAAAGTCCATATAAAAGTCAACCGAGACGTGATATAAAAAGCTCTTTGGCTTTAAATTAATTTTCAACATCATGTAAGTGATTGCAGGGTTTCAAAGAAATGACAGGCTAATTCCCACAATTTGATCTCTCGTGATTACAAAAACATAAATAACCAAGGAAAGTCACATGTACGGATAAGATCATTATCAGTCTTGAACTATTTTGTTAAATCATTATATGTATCTAAACTCTCCTTATTAAATGTTTAAGAGTTACCTGTTCCATGAGGTCCTCTTTTGTTGCAAATGGAGACCACTCAAGAATTGTATTCAAGTTTGAAGACCAGTCATCATGTGAACCATAGACTATTGGTTCTACCCAGTTGCTAGTAGTGTTGAAATCAACCTGCATTAGAAGAAAAGCAAAGCATGAATTCTAAGACATATCGAATTAAAAAAAAAATTATAAAAGAGGCAGAAAATATTAAAACCACACAACTTAAGGTCGCAGAGGTACCATTGGAACAATAACATCGTCCTGCCCAGTTTTTCGCAGGTACGTGTAAGATAAAAGACCAACACTCTGAGTACTTCGGCTGTAAATATTTTGAGAAATGTGTCAATGATCACTGGGATTCCAATGCGCAATTTTCGCACGAAAAAAAAAGGAATCACGCACGAGCAAGTAAATAACAATAAAAAAAAAATAGTAATAACTGAAGAATATAGAAGATGTTTGGTTGGCAAGCCATACAACACATTGCTTATGATAACAAGACCATAATAGGGCAAATACAGGGATCAAAATTTGTCTATTGTTTCTTTTCTTTTCATTTTCGGTTAAAAGATTCAAGTTATATGCTTATGAGTCCATGGATTTAAATTTATTTGGCAAGCTAAATATGAGGTTCAACCTTGATCCTCTGGTATATATACATACGTACACAAAATACAATAAGAAGATAATAAATAGGTTAAAATTCAAACTTAAAGCACCTCTTCGAAGATTTCTGAAAATTTAATAGATAATATAATTAACATGCAACTCTACAACAATACAAACCAGAACTAATGCAATCCAAATCAACTTCCAAACAAACAGATGTCAAAAGAGCAAACTCAAATGAAAAATAATTGTGTACCTTCCACGAACTGCGCGGCTAAATACAATAGCATCAGCGCCTAACCGCATGGTACTTGTCTTAAATCCATTTCCATCTGGAAGACGACATAGTAACAAAACATACATATATCATGAATTTTGATGAGTACACCATGACATTCAATTTCCCTAAAAAGTACTTTAACATCTTTATATAGGGCCACGATATACTTTACAACCAAAAAATACTATCACGGTGTAGTAGAATAGAAGCAAAGGATATGAGAGTCATAGCACTTACATTGCCCAATGGTTGTATTTGACTTCTTCGAAGAGTATCCTAAGCTCATACATTTCCGAATGGCTTCTGGATCCATCCCACCACCATCATCTGCAAATAAGTTGGTTGATCAAGCAGAAAACTACAATCGGAAAAGTTATCTCATCTTTCTTTCAAGCGAAAAAATTACGATCAAGTAGTAAACTGCCCATCAACGTAGCGGTGAAATTACAAACCAAAAACTATACCTTGGAAGAGTAACGATGGAGAATTGTCTTTCATAACATCAATCTTATCAACCTTCACAAATGATGCACCATTGTGTATCTGACAAGAAAAATGAAAATAAAAAAGAAGCTCATGTATCCCTTAGCATTATTGCTCGCATTCAATATTACAAAAGTTGAAAGAAATACCCATCTATTCACATACCCAAATCATCAAATTACAAGAGCGCGCGAACGCGCGCGCACACACACACAAAAAAAAAAAAAAAAAAAAAAAAAAAAAACTCTCTCATCTCTGCTTTGCAAAACGTAAGGACCCTTAAAAACCCACTGATATTTTTGAATTAAAACAAGGAGAATGAAATAAACCCATCACAGTTATATCAAACCTTAATAGGAAAAGAAGAAGAAAAAAAACACTAGCAACTCTGTGCTCAGCTAAAGAATGTCAAGAGTTAGTTGATACGTAAGTAAATCCATAGACAATAATAAATACATAACGTACCTCATCGACTGCATTATCCAAGAGCTCAGCAATGGCTGTAAAATAAGTAAAAATCAAATCAATAATAAGAAAAGAAAAAAAGACGAACACTAACGCATAATCATAATGTCAAGTGATCGACCTCCAAAAGCCCACTTATGCGATGTCGCATTGGAATGAAGAAACTTGGGATGAACTCTCGCATGCTCTAACAAATCTGTTACATAGAACAAATATATATAGGGCTCAAAATCATGACTAATCAAGCATTTAAACCAATTTGATCTAAAAAATATGAAACTAGGGTTTAAGGAAAGCATACCGTCGGAAGAAACGGGTCTGAATGTGTCACCTACGGCGTAATTACCGGCCTTCCAGAAGCTCCGGCACTCGAGGCCTCGTTCTTGTTGAGCCTCCGGCGCGGTTCCGTCGGAGTTCTGGAGGTTCTGCTGCATCGCCGCCGCAATTTCGTTTCCGACCTCTTCGCCGCTGGTATGTGCGTACTGCGCTTTAAAGAGAGAATTTCACACTCGAGATCAAAAGGCTAATTTGCGTGAGTTTATTTTACGAGACATTCCGGAAGGAAAAATTAAGAACGCAAGTAAAAGGGAAATAACAAAGATAGACCTCTTATTTAAAAAAAAAAAATTAAATATAAATTTTTACTTAATTTCGGATAAAAATATCTTAAAACGCATTTAATTTAACTTTTTTCATTGCATCCTCTTATTTCACCGTATTTCATAGTATACATTACGATGGAATAAGATTAAATGAGATCATAAAATTATAAAAGTTAGTTTAAATCCATTTAAAAGTATTTTTATTTGAATTTGATCAAAAGTTCATATTTAAATATTTTTTTTAAATAAAAAAGTCAATCTTAATATTTAGGGTTCAGTGGCTATCTAGACATATGAAATATTAGAATTTTGAAATAGCCAATATTTCGTTAATTTTTTATAAATATCCACATAAATCTATTTACGCTATAAAAATAACAAAAAATACATAATAAATTTCTAGTAAATATGGTTATTTACGAAATATTTCCAATAGTTTTTTGTTATTTACAAAAAATTTACAAAGCGTTGGATAAAACACAAACACTTATGTTTATGTGAGTTATATCGCTAAATTTTTGTAATATTTATCTACTTATTAGGTTCACTTAAATAAACTTCTCAAATAAAAAATAAAAAGCTAGGCTATGTTATGTACATACAAGGAAAATTAAAAGTTTTGTTTGTGTATATTAACAAAATTAGCTATTTTATTTTCAAAGGTTTTTTTTTAATTGATGCCCAAAACTGAAGCCCTTAAATTTTTAGCAAGGGGTTGATCTCGGCAACCATAAAGGTTAACCCAAAAGCACAAAAAAGCCTAGTGTAACTCTTTGAACATGACGGGATATTTATAAAGAGAAGTCATGTGTCATAATATAAACCCGACGTACTGATCGGGGTCAAATAAACCTAGTCTTAAAAAAAGACCTCCCTATTTGAAATAACTCTATGAAAATAGTCATTATTAATTGAAAAAAAAAAAAAAAAAAAAAAAACTCTCAAAGTCACAAATCCTACTAAGAACTTGCATTGCTCAACAACATTATTCTTCACTGAAGTTGTTTCTCTCAATTGATTGGCTCAAGACACTTTTACTAAATAAAATTCCGTTAATTAGAGTTTAAACCCCCAAACATTTAATTTGGATGATATTATCTCCTAACTGTGAGGTTTCTTTTTGCCCGAGGACATGGTTTCAATTTCCCGAAACAATGATTTATCTCTAATTTAATTTTTACGAGATTTCTTTATAATCTGAGGTCGATTTTGTAAATCTCACATATGCCCTCAATAGCCTACTTTTAATTGCTGCACTGAAAAAACCACCAATTTTATTATAAAGTTGATCAGGTGTGTGTGCCCGGAGCGTTTAATATCAGACCTCGTCACGTTAAGATCAATAATGGAGTAGAAAACAACAAAATATGTTTTGATGTTTTGTCCTATTCCCAGACTTCATTGAGTCAGTGACAGAGTTGTGAAAACCTTCGGTCATTGCTTACCTATGCTTATAATTATTAAAAAAAAATAATAACCTATGCTTATGTTTCTTAATTCTTAATATTTATACCATAGCATCGCCCTTTTGATTTAGACCTTCACGGACCACAGCGTTACACCTCCGATTTGTTTTTTAATAACTGAAAACTAATGAAAAAAAAACGTGTAAATTAAAATTCAATACACATACAGCTAGTAATACAATTGCGTGCAGCATAACTTGTGCCACAAGTAAGATAAAACTCACAAAAAAAAAAGTTTTTAAAAAAATTTACAACAATAAATTGTTAATTTGATGCCTGACACAGACACTGGATTGTAACATGTGATAGATATACAACAAACAGTATCAGATCGATACACTCTCTCAAACAACTCTTGTCTCTTACGTAGACATATATTTTAAGCCCTTGCCTTTTAATAATTCTCAAAAGGCATTCTTCAAACCTTATAATACTCTCTCTCTCTCTCCATTCAGCTCTATCTCTTGAGCTTGATAAATGGCCAACAATGGCGGCGGGTGGTTGCCGGAGCGGGTCAAACTCCACGGGGCGTTGACTCTGTTCCAGTTCGGGCACGCGGGGAATCACGTGCTTCTCCGAGCGGCCTTGGACATGGGAGTCAGCAAGCTTGTCTTCCCTCTCTACAGGAACTCCATAGCTCTTCTTGCCCTAGCTCCATTTGCATATTTCACAGAAAAGTATCAAAATATATATATATATATATATATATATATATATATATATATATATTGCTCTTCTTTCAATCACAATCTACACATTCTCTCTCATTCATATATATGTGTGTTGTTTGTGCAGAAAAGATAGGCCTCCATTGACTTTTTCTTTTCTGATCCAATTCTTTGTTCATGGACTCATTGGGTGTGTAATCTATACCTCTCTCTATTTTTCTTTTTTTCTTTCTTGATTCACTCAAATAATATAAATAAATAAACTGTTCATGTAGAATTACATTCAATCAAGGACTGTACCTTGTGGGATTGGAAAACACGTCACCGACTTTCGCTACCGCGATGGACAACGCGATTCCTGCTATGACCTTCCTCATGGCAACCATATTCAGGCAAGAAATTTAATCCAAGAATTTTTTATATATATATAAAACATAAATTTATATTATCAGCCGAAATTTCGCGTCTCGCTTCATGTCTCTCCAATTAAAGTACACTGAAAAACCGAGGATCCGGATTCAACTAGTATCATGTTTGATCAATTTATTCTCCGAGAGAGGGAACATAAGTGATTTTTTTTTTTTTTTTAGATTAGAACAAGTTCATTGGAAGAGAAGAGACGGGATAGCCAAAGTGGTTGGGACTATAGCTTCAGTTATAGGAGCCACAGTCATGACAGTTTACAAAGGACCAACGATCTACAAGTCGAGCACGAGTCAATCTGATTTCCTTCTCATCGGCAACGAGGAGAGAAATTGGACGTTCGGGTGCGTTTGCTTGGTTCTGCGTTGCGTGTGTTGGTCGAGCTGGTTCGTATTACAAGCCCCGTTGCTGAAGAAATACCCGGCTCGCCTCTCTGTCGCCTCGTTCACTTGCTTCTTCAGCATCGTTCAGTTCTTCGCTATCGCAGCCTCTGTGGAGAGAGACCCAAGCGCGTGGCTCGTCAGCTCTGGCTATGAGCTCTTCATCGTTTTTTACTCGGTTAGTTTGATGCTCGGGTTTTGATATTATTTGCTAGTTCATAAGGTCGTCGAAATGGATACAAACGACAACGAATAATAAGACCTTTAACGGTGCTTTCTTCGACGGCGCTTAGTGAAAAAAGTTATGTTAATGGCTTAAAAAACATAAAGCTGCCGTTTTACATGAATTAGACTTATAGGTGCTTAAAAGATTAAGTTTCCTAGTATTGTTACAGTACTAAGAGAGTTAAGAAAATAAAATCAATCTAAATCAAGGATTGAAAAATAAAAAAAGATCGCCATAAATTTCTTGGAAATGATTGGCCGGTGGTTTCATTTGCCTCTTGATTTGCTAGTTTTTCCAATTTGTGGCGAAATTTTTGTTACTATAAAAAAGATAAGCCGAATTCTGGATTTTTCGCTTGAATGAAATGGGAATTCCGACTATTTTTCTTTTGGAATTCTGCGGAATTTTAATCAAAGTAATATTAAATAGAAGCTGCCCCTAAGAATATATTTTCATATTAGTCCCTCTAATTTAATTTTATGGCTCCGCAGGGACTCGTAGCTTCGGGGATGGCATTTGCTATACAGATTTGGGTGATCGACCGAAGTGGGCCGGTTTTTATGTCGTTGTATTTACCGTTACAGATATTGCTCGTTGCAATATTGTCGTCCTTTGTTTTGGGCGAAGAATTTTACTTAGGCGGGTGCGTTGTTCGACAAATCTACCTAATATTTTTTCATTTACATTTTATTCCTTGTTCATTGCTCTTTAGTTCTTCTTGATGATTTAAGGTAAATAATGTGTTTTCTGGGCCGTAGGATCGTGGGAGCGGTGTTGATCATCACGGGACTGTACGCGGTGCTTTGGGGTAAAAACGAAGAAACCAAGTCAGCCATTTCGGATTTGGTAAAGGAAGAGAGATTAGGCAAATCTTCCTTGGTCCAGCCTTTGCTTCCTAACTCTAACAAGTGATTGACATTCTCATTAATAGGTATATATATTTGTTTATATCAGCCAGAATGTTGGACTATAGTTGATAACTAGTTGTGCATCATTTTGCAGATAAATATTGACAATGAAAACTCTATGGTGAAGTTAGCCAATGGAAAATTAGCGAAGTACACAAAGGTGTTTTTATCACATTTGGCCTCAATATTAGCTCAGCCTTCGGATTCATTAACTTGTTTTGTAACTTTTAGTCCATATATTTTATATCGGAGTAAAAAAAAGGCTTTTCCTCGAAGTATGATTTGAGAGAGAAATCAAATTTGGGATGATAAAGTTGTGATCTTGAGTGATACAGAGTGAAGAAAATTCTTAATCGACTCAATTGAAAAGTGAACAAGACATTCAACTTATATACAGCTTTGAACCGGACTAAAGGACATACTAATAGTTTACAACACAAAACTAATAAACCACAGACAAGAGAAAAATTCTACAAAAGATGAAACAAACACATACTAGACTTTTCTAATGCTCCAATACGAAGCTATATAAATCATGCTCATTTTCATAATTTCATTAGCGTATCTGGATTATAAATTGATAAAATTTAAGTACAACTAGCTGATGTACCGAATAAAGAAAATTATCTAACAATAAATAATAAAAAAAATCATTAAAACAAATGCGAAATCCTACGCAAAGTCGATTGTGTTCTCTTCTAGTGCTTGTTGTAAGATGGAATTGGTGGCGACTATTTCACTGTTTTGGTTGTGATGCCCATAATAGTGAGCTTGTGTCTGTTTCTTATGTCTAAATGACGTGTCCAAAACTTGCTTCTTTGTACGCCGAGTAGCTAGGTCAACCACAGTAAACGATACATCTGAAGAAGAAAAAGAGGGGGTTTCAAGCTGAGAAATGATTATCTGATTTAGAACCAAAGCTGTAGAAATAAGCTGACCCCGGACAAAGCGGAATTTTATTCACTGGAGGCGAATTAACAATGGGCTGGCACAGCTTTTTTAAGCCTGTTTTTGCTGTTAGCAAAAACCAAAATGCAATCTTACTGTTTGATAAAACAGTTTTTAGAAAAAATTTCGAAAACGATTTTTAAAATTGTACATGAGTCACAAAAGCTACGAATCTTAGCTTTTAGAAAAAAGCGTTTTTGTATTTGATATAAAATTACTTTAATATCCTCACGTGATTATCCATAACACTGTTAAATATTTATTTTATGTTTATTTTAGTCTTTTTACTATAATATATTTATTTTACCAAACGCAAAATTAGTTTTTGTTAACAGCAACAACTGTTTTATAAACAGCTTACCAAACACCTGTCAATTTAAAAAAAAAAACAGTTTTTTTCCAAAAACTGAATCTAAAAGCGTTTTTTTTTTAAACAAAGTTATGCCAAACGATGCCATTATGTATGCGGTTTTTGTGTTATAGCTGACTTTTATTTAGTGGTGCAATATTTTCAAAGTAACGGTTATTTTAAATATTTTAAGAATAGTGTTTTTTTAAATGGTAAATAATTATTTTTTTTATAAATAAAATTATGACAGTAAATAAAATTAAATAAAGCCTAAAGCAGTAAATAAATAGTTAAAAAAAATTGTAAACATCAAGAAAAATAATTATTTATAATTGGAACAATGTTATTTATATAATAAAAAATTTAAATACGTTATTCTTATGATAAAATATAAAAAAAAAATGACTATGAAAAGCAATTGCCATGGTCCGTTTTAATTCAGTGCATTTCGCTTTTTTTTCATTTAGATAGAAATTCACACTTTAGTTAAATTGATCCTGCTCTTCGACTATTTAATTCATATGATCATCGATTTTACTTTAATAAAAGTCTCGCCCTCACAATTGTCGCTTGATTTTTGTAGACTAGGCATGTGCCTGCTGGAAGTTCAGGGAAGTTTGGTAATGCTAGGCAAACGAAGGAATCGCAAAAGTGCTTACATAAAGCTCCATTTCTAAGTGCCTATGAAATTTCGAGAAAGTACTAAACATCCTGATCAATTTTTTCACATAGAAACTTTACAGCTCGACGACTTATTGTCTTTCAATTATCCAAATGTTTAATTTTTTTTTTTAGAAATGTTTACACTTTTTAACATTTTAATGACCTGTTTGACATCTTCTGAATGTGTTTCAAAATGAGAGAGAGAGAGAGAGAGAGAGAGAGAGAGAGAGAGAGAGAGAGAGAGAGAGAGAGAGAGAGAGAGAGTTCCATGTAATAACTAAGGATATATTTTTGTTATCTTGACAAAAATCAACGCAAAAGTAAAAAATTTAAGTTAGGGGATAATTTTTTACTAATTAATAAAAATAAGGGATAATTTTACGATATATTAAAGTATGAATCCTATATGAAATTATTGAAGGGAGGTTTCGATTTTAATGTAGAACATATGTGTAATTTGACAATTATCCCTTTCGACGCATAATTTTCAAATTTTGAATGGGCAGAGTAGATATCTAGTCATTTACAAACTTGAAATTGTAATATAGCCACAGTTTGGATAATTTTTGGTTATTAGCCACTTCAATTTATTATCTAATGTTTAAAGACTCTACTACCCTTCTTACCCAATGACACAAATATATGAGAAAAAATAATTAAAAAATGAAATAAATTACAATAACTAAGGACGCGATTAATGAGGAAAAAATTTAAGCATACATGCAATCACTTACACCATTTAAAAATGAAAACCAAACGTCAACTCCATTCTTTCCAAAAAAAAATCACAGAAAAAGAAACCAATCTCTAAATAAATCGCAAAAAGCCAAAAACAATAGCTTGATGAACAGAAAGACAAAGCGTTTGAAAAAAAAGGAGATTACGAACAATAACTGCATGTTAAAGGTAAAAAAAATAGATTATGAAATCTTGTATTGAAAGTGGATTATGAAAGCTAGTTTTCCCTGGTTTTCCAATAAGAACTGTTCAAATATTGAATGTTTTTTTCTTACGACCTTGAAACTGAAAATGTAAAAAAAATATATAAAAATACATGATAATAAATGGTAATATAATGATAATACACGGCATCTATATACACTAAAAATGTATTTGAAATATGGTATTATAATAAATGGTAATATAATGTTGGTAACTCTTTTAATGATAATAAATGGTAATATAGCGATAATAAATGGTAATATATAGTTAATAAATGGTAAGTCCATGATTTGTAAACTATCTCTACGAACGTGTGAAGCAAATTTATAACTGATTCTTAAAAAAAAGCCAATAAAATCGGTGTATATCTATTCATTATTTTAAACGTGAATTTTTTCTCTCTAAACTCGCAAGTTTTTTTTTTTTTTGGCTGAAAATCAAACGTTAATGCACCTAACTCTGAAAACCGTTTATAGTTCAAAATATATCATGTAACGCCGATTTGAATCGTGTGAGTATTAATCGGAACCGATTCCTAAAAAAAGAAGCTTTTCAATTACCGTGTCTCAAATAAACAAAATAAATCCACGTACATATTGGTTATTAGATAAAATGTAATATGGAAAAGGTTAAAAAGGAGATTTCATCCTAAACTAATTAGTGCCATGTCATTAAAATGACTATTTTTCTAAAAAAACTGAAACATATGACATATTGAAATCCATAAATTTGTGTAGATCTAGTTCGTTAGAAAACTCATTTTAAATCATATGTATTTAATTCTCTCTCTCATTTTCGCCCATTTCTTCTCTCTTTAAATTGATAAACAAAATGATCTTTATTTGAGATTTCTTTCTTTTTTTCGTTAGAGAAAGCAAGGATTGAAATGTCGGTGGCCGTTTTTGTGTCAGTGACTCCGAAACTCGAAATTGCGGTGGTCGATGAAAATTACCACAGAAATAATGTGAAAATTTGAAATAATTGTGTCCACGAAAATTGCGGTAATCGGCGAAAAATCCGATGAAAATAATGTTGTAAAATTTAATTTAAAAAAATTATTTTATTATATAGTCTAAGAAATTCAAAACTAAATAAGTCTTGTTTATATCTTGTAATGTTGTTAAAAAAACGTCTTTTGCACATGTTTGATTCAGCCTTTTGTTTTCAAGGCATTTATTGGACCCGTGACTTTTTTAATCAGCCCACAAGTATTTTTCTTTTGCTTTTGGCCTATTAAGGCATTTAAATCTCTTCTTCTCTAGCATTTCTCTGCACGGATCTGTAAAAAAAGACGCAGCTGAAGCAAAATAGCCGGAGGACACAAATTCACGATGCGCGAAGGCCACGACGATGATCTGTTGTCGATATCGTCGAAATATTGTTAATTTTGCATGGTCGAAATAATGAGATAAATTAACGATAAATTGACGCGAAACAACCAACATGCAATAAGTGTGATTTATCAAAATAACGCTATTTCATCATTATTTCTCCGAAATATCTCGAAAATTTAAACCTAAGAGAGAGAAGATTATGGCTATTTTAATCCTATAGTACACATATTTATGACATTTACGATTTGCCTTTTTTTTTTCTTTTTTTTTTTTTTATCGGAAAGATTTACCTTTTATTTACTTTTTAATTTCTCTTCAATTTTTTTAAAGGGACTTTCCCTTCTTGCCAACTCGTTACTCTCTCTCTCTCTCTCCACTGGACACTTCTCTCTTCTTTCATTTCTCCTTTTTCCGACGATCGACCGTAGGTGAAGTACACCTCTATCACCGAAGTCTAGCAAACGTGTCAAGTAGTATTTTGAGCTTACATCTCGTCCGTGGAGCTTTCGCCGTTCACCGGAAAACCGTGGCCAAACTCGGGAAAAAAATGTAAGTTTGGGTTTGAAACTCCGTCGTTCAATATCTTCGTCATCCGAACTCCAATTGACTCGATTCTTTGTGCATTGGGCTTATTATGAAGAGGGCTTTGGTTCCCGAGATTCGAACGGGAGGTTGATCGCCGGAGAATCGCCTAATGTAAGTATGAAACTTTACTTGTAGATCTACTTTGCTACGTGTTGATTAGGATGTTAAGAATTCGTGGAACTCACTTTCGGGTTAATTTCCGTCGCCAGAATTCTCCGCCGCATAGCTGCATGAATACAGTAAATTGTTGGGTTTAAGAAAAGGTGTTTTTGTGGTTTGCATGTTGAAAGGATTTTCATTTTCCGTAAGAAATGGTGTTTTTTGCCTTACCAAATATTACATTGAAATGTGAATTTTCGTATGTATTTCGTGTTCCACATGTCGATGACATCGCACATGTGTATGTAACGATCTACGGTGTTTCCGTGCTTGAAGGTTTTTCCTGATCTTGATTCAGTTTGTGGTCCTCTGTTTTCAGCCTGTTCATTTGGGAGGAGAAATCGGTGTGTTGAACTAGAGTGGGAACTTCTGGGAGAGCTTTAGAACAAAAATAAATAAATAAAAGTTCAAATGGATTGTAGTAGTTCGGAAGAAGATTCGGATTTCAGTGACTCCGAAATCCACGAATACGCAGAGAAACCGTACGAGCAGCTGAAAGATGGGACCTTTAAAGTGAGGGGTCCTAATGGGACTCTCAGGTGTCCCTTCTGTGCCGGCAAGAAGAAGCAAGACTACAAGTACAAGGACTTGCTTCAACACGCCTCTGGAGTCGCTAAAGGCTCGGCCAACAGGAACGCGAGACAGAAAGCGAACCACTTTGCGCTGTCAAAGTATCTGCAGGACTACCTCGCCAACGAAGTAGACAAAGCGGATCTTCCGGTCGCTTCCAAGCCCGCGGCCCGTACCGAGGAGAAGGTCGAGGAGCTGTACGTGTGGCCTTGGACGGGCATTATAGTCAACATTTTGGGTAAAAAGGACGGCTCCGGATTTCCCGACTCGGCTCACTGGTTGAAAGAGTTCTCGAAGCTCAAACCCTCCGAGGTTTTGACCTTCTGGAACGGGAAGGACCCGGCTTCCGAGGCGATCGTAAGCTTCGGGGCGGACTGGAACGGGTTCATGAACGGAGCTGAGTTCGAGAAAGGGTTTGAGAAAAACGGGTTCGGGAAGAAGGGTTGGATAGACGCCCAGAGAACGGGGCTCGGTCCGAATGTATTCGGTTGGTGCGCTCGCGAGGAAGACTATAAATCCCCCGGGCCCATAGGAGAGTACCTTCGCGAGAAAGGAAAGTTGACGACGATCTCTCACATCGTCGAGGAACAGAGTCAGAGCAAAGTCATTGCGGTTGCTCAGCTAGCTGATAAGATCGACGCCACTAACGAACGCCTCAAAAAGCTCAAGGAACACTACAATGAGGAGGCCATCTTGTTGAATAGGGTACTCGAAGAGAAAGATAGGCTACACCATAAATTTGCTGAAGGTCAATTCCGTCTCTCTTTTTATTTTTCTTGTAAAGGTTTTGTGTTGTTCAAAATCATGATGAAAAGTCACTAGACAAGCATAGAATTAGGTAAAAATAAAGAAATAATTAGATTGGCATACAAACTTAATTGGATAGATACCGATGATTGTCTTAAGAACTATTTACCAGTAGTTAATCACTGCATCGTTTTAGGTTATACGGGAGATTCGCTTTCTCAAAAGTTTCATCTGAGGTTTGTCTGTGGGGTGTCCTTTTTACTGGGAAAAATTGTGTTGTTTCTCAATTATTAACTTGGATCTTTAAACTGACGATACTGACCTAAGGACTAGCATATTTATGTATGTTCTTCTGGATAAACTTGCGCTCTATTACCCAGCTGTTGATTAGGTCATCCAATAAAAAAAAAGAAGGCCAAATTGTAGTTGTTTGTGCTTTGTGAATGATTATATAACAGACTATTTATTTATTTTGATCAGAATCGAAGAGGATGCAGCAAATGGCACGCGATAACGTCATAAGGATTTTGGCGGAGCAAGAAAAGCTAAGCCATGAGTTGGAAAACAAAAGGAGAAAAATTGATTTATGGAGCAAAGAGCTTAACAAGCGCGAAGCACAAACCGATCGCGAACGGGAAAAGCTTGAAGAGGAAAAAAAGAAGGTAGGGTAGTGTGCCGAGATGTATATCGTGTCTTCTTCTTCTTCTGGCTATTCTGATGCTCAATTTTTTATTATTTTTTTAATAATTATTGTCCCTAGAATGAGTCAACCAACAATTCACTTGAGTTGGCTTCAGAGGAGCAGAAGAAAGCAGACGCGAACGTGTATAGGCTTGTTGAAGAACAGAAGGTAAGCCTCTAGATACCCGTCGTAACCCTGTGTATTTACTTTATCATACTATTTCTGTACCTTCACTGAAGAGTTCATTTTAATTTTTCAGAGGGAAAAGGAACAAGCTTTGAGTAAAATACTGAAGCTAGAAATGGAGTTGGATGCGAAGCAGAAGTTGGAGATGGAAATCGAAGAGATCAAAGGGAAGCTAGAAGTGATGAAGCATCTGGGCAACCAAGATGACGAAGCTGTTCAGGCGAAGATGAAGGAGATGAAAGAATCGTTGACTGACAAAGTTGAAAGTCTGGAACATTTGGAAACGCTCAATCAAACTCTTCTGACTAAAGAGAGGGAGACCAACGACGAGCTGCAAGAAGCCCGAAAAGCCTTGATCGAGGTGAACTGTTTCTCCTTCCTTCCTCTTTTTTTTATGGGTGTTATATCTAAATAACCAATTGAAACTTATGGATTTGCGAAATAGCCAAAATGTGCGAGTACCATGTTTCAGTAAAAAATTTAGCGATAAATTGCTTATATAAATCATTCAAAAGTTTTAATTTGACGACGCAACTTGGGCTAATTTGCTGAAATTTGAAACTTCGTCTATTTCGCTAATCAATTAGTTTGATATGCATATGTTGTATAAATTTTCCTTTTCCTTATTATTGTTCCGGGAGATAGAGAATAGCAGTTTTTTTTTTTTTTTTTGTTCCTATTTCAGGGAGTGGAAGATTTGTTGGTTGGTCAAGCGGATTATGGAATCAAAAGAATGGGAGAGATTGATCAGAAGCCGTTCATCAACATGTGCAAGCAGCGATACCCTCCGGGGCAAGCAGATATCGAGGCCACGACTATGTGTTCGTCGTGGCAGGAAAAACTGAAAGACCCGAATTGGCACCCCTTCACGATGGTGCGAATCGATGATCACCAGCACAAGGTATACACACTCACACGCACACACTTTCGTGTTGCTTCTTTTGATTCGATCCGTTCTTAATGCAAAAAAAAAAAAAAAAAAAAAAAAAAAACATCGGTGGTGTTGCAGAAAATCCTGGACGAGGATGACGAGGATCTGAAAAATCTGAAGGAGAAATGGGGCGAGGAGATTCACAACGCAGTTGTCACGGCTCTGAAAGAGATCGAGGAGTTCAACCCGAGCGGAAGATACAGCGTCAAAGCACTTTGGAGCTTCAAGGATGGAAGGAAAGCCACTTTGAAGGAGTTTATTGCCTTTTGCCTCTCCACTATGAAGAAACTCAAGCGCAAGAGATTGCGGTGACGACTTCAGTAATTTGCCTTGATTGTGAACAAACATGTCAATGATAAAATAATGCTAATTCCATCGTTGACTGCTAATCAAGAATCCGGCAAATTATTTGCCTAGATTATTATTAGCATTTATTTATTATTATGATGATGATGATGATTATTATTATTATTATTTACGAACTTGGAAGTTAGAACCACACAAATGACGCATGACTCTAACAAGTCAGCTTTTAAATATTTGGTAAAGGAAGATAGATTAGGCAAATTTTCATTGGTCCAGCCTTCGCTTCTAACTTTAACAATGGATTGGCATTCGCATTAAAAGGTAATTATATAATTTCATTTTGATCACCATATTAAAAAAAAAGGTTATATAGCCGAATATTGGACTTTGGCTGGCATATTAATTTTTCATAGATTATTTGCAGATAAATTGACAGAAAACTCTTGATGAAGTTTAGGCATAGTGGAAAGAAGCTGAGCACACAAAGGTGTTTTTATCACATTATGCCCCAAATATTTGCTCAGCGTTGAGATTCATCAACTTTGTTTTGATAACTTTTAAGTGGACGTATTTTATTTTATATTTAAGTTAAAAGGCCCGCTGACGAAAGCTAAATAAACCATGCTTATTTTTATTACTGCACCTAAGGAAATAAGTAAATAAAAATTCAATACAGCTAGCAATTAGCTGATACCTAATCAGAAAAATTCTCTAAAAGCAAATTTAAAACTAGGAAGAAAAAAAAAAGTGAAATCCTAAACAAAGTCGGCGGTGTTCTCTTCTTCAGGGAAGAAGTGCCTGTTGTAGAGCCAAATGGAATCGGCGGCGACTCGTTCGCTGTTTTGGTTGCGATGCCAAGAATAGTGAGCGTGAGTCCTGTTTCTTATGTCCAAAATGGCGTGTCCGAAACTTGCTTCTCTGTACGCCGAGTAGCTAGGCTGTGGCTCCGAAAAGCTTAAAAAAAATAGAGTTAAAAGAAAATTTCGACACCACAGGAAGATATTGGAGCATTATTGTGATCGTCAGATTCAAATCTTACTTATTCGCAATGCCTTCGATGTTACCACCGTCACCGATGGTGATGTAGATCGGAGCAGAAGGGTCTTTAATCGGGGCACTTAGTCCGTTTGTTATGTTGTATCTGATGTTTGAGACTCTCTCCTATTTACATATTATTGCAATATTAGTAGGAGACAATACAAAAAAAAAAACAAAATTCAAACTAGTTTGGATGGGGAAATTCACCACTTAAGCTACCCTATCTGGTCCCGTGAGACCTTGTTTGGCAAAATTTTATTTTATTTTTGAGATTATTTACACGGGACACAGGAAAAATTATCAAAAAAAATGTCACTAAAGGGGTTTATATGTTGGGGTTTTATGACATACCGATCGCTCGTAGGAGTGGACATGGCCAGCGAAGACAATGTCGACTTTGTGTTGAACAAACCACGGCTCGAACATGACTCTCATGCTCTCTCCTTCCATGTAGTGGTAGTTGTTGCTGTTGTACCACGGCGAATGAAGCAATACTATTAGCCATGGCGTCTCTGATCGGTTCACCCTCCCAAGCTCGTCCTCGAGCCACCTATACTGCGGAGTGTACTTGCCTTGTCACACAAGAAAACACAACGACACCGTTAAAAAAACATACATCTCAAAGTTCGAACATTTATTTGATTTTAACTTTTTTTTTTATAATACCATATGCCGAGTAGGAAGATAGGACGATAATGTGCGCCGAAGCGCGCTTGATCGAGTACCAAAGCGGGGAAGTGCTTTTCGAGGCCTTGTGTGGGACATGGTACCTATGCATGTATGGCTTGAAGGGCTTGGTCTCTCCCTGAAAAATAATTAGAAAAAAAAAAAAAAATTTAGGGCATGAAAAAGGGTAATGGTTGATTTTTTTTTAATAATATTTTTCCTACAATTTCGGGAGCTATATCGATTTCGTGATTTCCGGCGGTCCAAATCCAAGGCTGATAGGCTGTGCTCTTCTCGACAAAACGGGCCCACGAGTCCCACTTTCTGTTGTCGTGGTACGGGTGGTCGTCTGCGTAGGAAAGATCTCCGACGAACAACACGGCTTGCGCTTTAGGGTTTGACAAATAGTGCTCAAATGTTTGGAACGAGTCATATGTTTGCCCTAGATCGCCTGCCAGAGAGAAATTTAATTCGATCAATTATACATAATTGTGTATACTTCAAATTAAATATCAAGATAAAACACAAAATTATATATGAGTATCAATTTCTCTAGACACCTAACCTTTTGTTACCAAACTTTTTACAATTGCTATTAGTGCAATTATTAATTTTCTTCCTAAATCGAAACTCAAAGGGGAAAAAAGTGACGAGAAAACCCTAGATTATAACTAAATCGAAATTTAAAGTAGAATGATTATTAATTAGGTTCTCACCGATAACACCGAATGTGTACGGGACATCGGGTCCCACTTCCGGCGGAGTCGTGAACGAAAATTGCCGCTTCGCTGAGCCGAACCCTAGCTCATAAGTGTACTTTGTGTCATACTGCAGATTAACAAAAAAACACACTTTTAAACAAATATATATATATATATATATATATATATATATAATATTATAAAATATAGCAATCGATATATTAAATAAAAAAGCGGTTGAGACCTTTAATCTCCTGAGAGTGGCGTGGTGAATAAAGCCAGAGGTATAATTATAGTAAGTGTAAGTCTTTGTGATGGCTCGTTGAAGGTGTTTGTGTCCATGCCCATGTTTGCCGTGATCTTCCCAATACGTCACCGTATTGGGGTACTTCAACACTGGCGTAACCCACGATATTATCATCCCTCGTCCCACATAATCTCCTTGCGTTATGTGAACCTGTACACAAATACATAAATAAATAATATATTAATCAGTAGCACCTATATTATCATCCCTTGAATGTATATTTATGTATATATTATATATACTTGTTCTGGTGCATTGAAACCCGAAGGAGCAGGGAAAAGATGAAGAGGCATGTCAATGGAGGGTTCTGGGCCTCTGACGTAAGAGCTTGTCACGCCTCCATTGGAGACTTGAATGGTGGAGCTTAACAGAGCAAAGAAGAAGAACAAGATCATCGGAGACCATATCGCGGCCATTGTGCGATCTCTGTGAGTAGATGAGACCATTGTTATTCAATTTGGTGATTATAATCCAAGTGCTTATTTATAGTAGAAGGAAAGGGCAGTCTAAACTTTCGAGTTAATGGAATATTCGAATATATAATGGAATTAGGAAGAAAAGTCCAGTTTTATTTATATTTATTTATTTATAGTGAATGAAAGAAGTCGATCGAGTTCTTATTAATCGGATTAGGAATGTATATCTCTAACGGTTTGTTAATTGTTATGGAGTCTGTAGCTTGTTTGTTATATTTCTCTTATTGAGTTGATCACGATGGAATATGCGCTCGTGTGGTAGTATATAAAATAATATCTTATTAATTTATTTCGAGTCCGTAAAAAACGTCTGGTCGTTATTGAAAACAAATAAAGCACTTTTTTTTTATTATTATCATTATTAGAGTTGGTACTCCACTTGGTAGTCGCAAAAAAAAAAAGAAAAAAAAAGAGAAATTCACGAACATAGTTTTTTTTTAATTTTTTTAAGAACAGACCAATTTTGGTTTTGATCCCTTTTGATAAAGTGACGAGATAATATTTACGTGAACACCTCAAATTATTATAAATTATCTCCAATGCGCTTATGGACCAAGTGAGTATTTTGAAGGGGTGAGCGAGCAGACTCTCGCCTTATTAAATTTCTCATTAAAAAAAGAAAACATTGTTATTTATATGACAAAATTTGAGTTTTCATATAATAATATATATAGAGAATCATATAAAGAAAATGATATACAACCAGTGATTTCCAAGGTTGATTAGCATTACTTTATTTGTACGAGTTGACCTAGAACGCGTAAATCATTAGTAACTTTTGGTGTATATAAACCAAAAATTATGAAAATAGTTAATTTAAACATTTGACATTGCTAATTAGCTAAAGTTTAATAAATCTTAGGTAATGATGACGTGGCCTAATATTTGAAAGTGGTTATTTATCTAAGATTTATATCTATAAATATATGAAAGTGGTTATTTATCTAAGATTTATCAAACGTTAACTATTTAACAATATCAAACGTTTAAATTGGTTATTCTCCTAATGGACCCGTATATTAATATATTGAAATACTGCTTATCGATATTGTGTTGAGATTCATAATTATGGGCATACTCTTGGTTCACCACGATATAACCCCTACCAATGGATAAATCGTTAAATAAAGGATAACCCGAAAGTGTTTATAATATATATATATATATATATATATATATATATATCTATATATATATCTATATATAATAATATTAAGACAAAATAAAACTATTAATATTTAATATATTATATTTACGTATTATTATCATCTTTTAAAATTAAATAATCACATATCATATGCCTTTTATTTTATACTTGATGTATAATTATCATATTATTAATTAATTAGATTATAAATTTAAGAGTTACAATAATTAAATTTGTCATATGCGTGCAAGTGTGTGCCGATGTATACCCGTGTATACAAGTCTATAATTGTTTTCATTTTTATTATAAAAAATAAATACAATATTCAAATGAGCAATTACAGAACTGAATAAAAAATAAATATATTCAAATGAGCAATTACAAAAATTCACAAACTCCCACAATAGAATCCCACATCAACTGAAGAATATTGAAATCTGGATTTCAAATAGCTATAAATAAATAAAAAATTATGACTAACACTTATAATCTTGTTAGGCCAATAATCACAACCATAACTTAAAACATATAATATTATAACTAACATTAAAATATTATATGTTTTTCTTTCTTTCTTTTTTATAGTGTTATTCATAATGGCGGACTAGCAAGAACTTCCACAACGTTTACTATACTCGATCGGCGGACTAGGAATGGCATTCGATATTCAAAGATAATCAACTTAAATTCATGAGATGTCGCAAATCACGATGCTTCTATTCTCTAAGGAAGACGAGAAGAAAAAACATATTAAGTTAAAAGGTATTAGAAATATTGCTTTATTTTTGGGCGACAATTGCTCAATATGATTTTAATTAAAAAGGCTTCGACTCTAATTCCTATATACAATTGAAAAATAATGTAAAACAAATATAAGTTAATCCAAAATCACATTATGAAAAGCAGAAGAATGATTTATGTTTCGTGCATATAGAGTTTGCTGTTACCATTAAGTAAATTCGTCACTTTTTCTCTCTTGGTTTTAAATTCGTCACTCTCTCTTGTGCTTTCTTTACTACATTTTTTCATAAAAATTTCAAAAATTCATATCTACCTCATACGAACTCGAAATTGAGTGATTCAAAATCATATGGATCCGTGGCACTAAAATCTTCAAAAATAGACCATTGTGTTAGATGAAAAATAATTTTTAATGCGTCATGTTTACGTGTGTTTCTAATGACTTTTATTTCTGAAAATTTTCAGTTATTTTTCGTATCTATGGCAGTAACGTGATTTTTCTACATTATTTCCGAATTTTTTTTGTTATTTCCGTATCTATGACAGTAACGTGATTTTTCTACATTTATGTCATTAAACATGATTGTTCATCAAACACAATGGATCTATTTTTGAAGATCTCGGCGCCACGAATCCTTAAGATTTTGAATCACTCAATTTCGAGTTCACATGAAATAGATATGGATTTTTGAAGTTTTGAAGAAAAAAAATGTTTGAAAAAAAGTAGAGAGAGAAAGTGACGAATTCAAAACAAAGAGAGATAAAGTGATGAATGTATAAAATAAAATAAAAAACCGTTAAATTGATTTAAGGACACATTTGGAATTTTAACTCATTAACATAACTGCCACCTCATACATTTGACTATTTTATCATAATTTTTCAAACGTTTGACTTAGTTAGTAACAATTTTTTTTAAGTAAAATGACACTTTAGCCTTTGAATGATCCACACATAAATCGACTCTATACACAATTACAAATTACAACTATGCCACTGATAAATCATCCACGAAGGGTTCTAAAAGTCGATTATGCACATAAATGAGAAAGCAAACCTCAGATCAATTCAACGAAAACAAGAATAAAGACTAACTAAACTGAGACTAAAAAAATGAGAAACAAAATCCAAAACATTTAAAGAGGATGAAACACAACAAGAGTAATTGTATCACAAAAGAAGAAAAATCAACAAAATTTCAAGCAAAATGACTTTGACGCCTCACCAAGAAATTCATAAGCAAAATAAAAAAGAAAAAAAAAAACTAAACTCAAATTCCATAAACACACTTAAAATACTTTAACAAATATTTAGCGATATAAACCACAAAAACAGAAACATTTGCATTTTTCCAATATTTTTTAAATTTTTCGTAAATAATCATAAATATTTTGCAAATAGCAAAAAATATAACGTAACTAATGTTATTTACACATATTCACTAAAAATTTACTATGCATAAATAGATTTACGTTGATTATTTAAAAAATTCTAACGTTTTATATTACTAGATAGCCACCAGACTTTTAAGATTTTGTAAATTGCATAAACCTTCTTCATACTATAGTAACTTTTTTTTTCATTTGAGATCTCATACCGCTTCAAGTTCATAATTCCAAGCAAAATAAACAATAAATTATTTTAATTCAAACATTTTCAAATTCAAGCAAAAAATTATCACAAAACAGAACTAGCAAGCCTAATAATAAATCAAATTAAAATTATTTAACAATAAATTTTTATGAAAGTTATGACAGAGACTGAACTCTTTCCACGGTGATTTTGATTTTCACAAACTAATTTCTAGAGAAATAAAAATTTAAAACATACGCGATGCGTGGTGAGGTAAATTTCGAAAAAATAATTTGATTAGATGGGTGGGTAAGGAATATATAGATTTGGGAGTGTATCACAATTCACAAAGGGGAGTAATGAATAGTTAATGGTTTCCAAATGCATTGCAAGTAGATGAATAGTAATTGACTCATCCATGATATGCGACAGAAATGACAAAGGTTTGTTGTCGTTTTCCAGCTAAACTGATTTTGAGCGAAATCTTGAAAAAGCAGAGCGAACTAGCTGAGTAAATTCCCGGTTTTTCTTTCTCAGAAGACCTGGATCAAATTCGAGTATCGGGTCAAATCCAAGCATTTTCGCACTTCTACGGAATCCGAAGGTAATCTATGTCCATAATTCATTTTCCATTATCATTACGAAAGTTTACGTCAAAAATCCAATCTAGGGCATTTGAAACAGACTCGCTCATGAGTTTTTGAACCTATATAAGCATATGGAAATCCACGGGTAAACAAATCTGCAAAAATTGTGCAATACAATATACATGGAGAGAAAAAGAAGTGATCTGCGCTTCAGAGAAAGTCATCACAGCGTTAATGCGAAGTCATTTCGCCTAGTTCTACTTTTATGTCTCTACGAACTAGCGAATTCATCAATACGATTTTTGACAAGCAAAATTCGATTGTTATCATCAATCATACACAGTCTTCAAACAAGATAATCTCTGTTTCAATTTTTTTGTTCTGAGGTAAATGAGACGTCTATTTCTAAACGGTAAATGAAATCGGACAACGACTCATCGGAGAACGACTCAATGACGCCGCTGCAAATCTATCCGAGCCGGTCTCGGTTTCCTTGCTGCATTGTGTGGACGCCAATTCCTATCATCTCGTGGCTCGTCCCTTTCATCGGCCACATCGGGATATGCAGAGAGGACGGTGTGATTCTCGACTTTGCCGGCCCTAATTTTGTCTGCGTCGACAATTTCGCCTTTGGCTCCGTTTGCCGATACCTCCAGATCAGCAGACAAATGGTGGGGGTTTTTTTTTCTTTTTTTTTTTCATACCATATATACAACTATATCTTCCACAGGATCATCTTTTTTAAAACGCTTATTGATTGTGTCCAAACCCTATATATATTCTGCTCTGTATCTGAAAAACTTTGACATGTTTAGAAGTGATTTCTTATGGAAAGACCAACTCTTTTGGCGAAGTTTATGATAATATCTAGGGGTGACTGGTGAGGTAATTGTAAGAATTGGGAGTTAGATGAGGATTGTATTACTGGTCTCTTTAGTAACTCTGAGCTCTCGAAATATCCAAAATTACAATTCTGATCACAAAAGCTCTTAACATATTACTCTCGTCCTGGTCACGGATTCTTTCACCGCTTGTTCATTTTTTCACATGATTAGCCGTGCATGCGTAGATTCTGTGCTATATCTGAATCTTTAATGTGTATGAATCTCATATTTTATTTGGGATACAAAGATAATGTTTTACGATTTTTTTTTTTTTTTTTTTTTTTTTTTTTTTTTTTTTTTTTTTTGCATTTCCTTGAATAGATGAACACGCTAATCACGTTTCCTTCACTGAATGTGTAATCTTTAAGCTAGTGTTTGATATCTCGCATGATTTTCTGAACATGCCTATATTCTGTCAAACTCTGGATCCTTAGAATGTCTTAGAAGTGATTTTATCCCATGTTTTTGCATCGAATAAAAAAGAGTGAGAAATCTCAAATTTGGCATTCAAACAATAGCTTGTCTACGTGAAACCGACGACCCGTTTAGAATTAATTTGATCTTCAATTATTTTTTTTGTTGTTGCTTAGAACAGCTCTTTGTACGCATTTTACTCGTTCTAGTCACTGATTCTTTAAGCGACTGTTAATTTTCTCATCTTTTGCTTGAAATAAAAGAAACGAAATTCATTTTTTTCACAGGCTACTTATGTGCAATTTGTCCTCATTATCCATGCCACGAGCAATTACTCTATTAAAATTGGCACCGTACAATAGCGATTTTTCATCTTTTTTTGTATCAGTGTGAAGCGGTTGTGGAGCGAGAAGATCCGGAAGAGGGAGAGGCGGTGGTTTCAACGTGGGACGAAGCGCTGCGAAAGAGCACTGAGGAGTTTCAGCACCGGTCGTACAGCCTCTTCACTTGCAATTGCCACTCCTTCGTGGCCAACAATCTCAACAGGCTCGGCTTCTCGTCGCGCCAATGGAACGTCGTGAGCCTCGCTGCCCTCATCTTTCTCAAGGGCAAATGGGTCAGCACCGGCGACATTGTGAGGTCAAACTTGCCCTTTCTCTGCCTTCTCGTATTCGGAACCGTGTTCATCGGATACAAATTCCTCGTGTTTTTGGCTCTTTTCGGGCTTTCCTTAGTTGGTTGGTTTCTCGTTGGTACTTATTGTTTCAAGAACTTGATTCAGTTGTAGCTTGTAACTTACAACATATGATGAGGGTCCTTATTCGGAAAACTCAAATATTTTGGCCGGCAAAATAAGACCTAGTGTTTTTGTGATTTTGTAAAGTACCCGCTTTTATTTAAGAAGAAAAGAAAAGATGACAGTTATCCTTGAAAAGGTTACACAAAGGGAATGGAAAAAAAAAAGGATTGTGAGTTGTGATAATAAAAAATTAAAAAAAAAAAAAAAAAAATCATCCCATGAAAGCAAATAACTAAAAAAAACCACGTCTACTGTTTAAGATTATAAAAAAAATGTGATTAAAATTGATAATCTAGTGTAAAATCTTGAAAACTTAGTTACTTTACATTTCAAAGTTTCAAGTGAATTACCCGATATAAAAAATAAATAAAAATCACTTCAAGAAAATACCTAAATTTTGAGGTGGTATTTTTTTAAGAAAAAATATATACATGCCAACGAATACTTTTAAAAAATACCTAAATTTTGAGATGGTATTTTTTTATGAATAAATATATACATGCCAATGAATACTTTAAAAAATCTATAAGGAAAAAAAAAATAATTCAAATTCACTACTCCGTCAGATATTTGTTCTAGACATAAATCTCAATTTGGTGGGCTCCCTACTTATAGATAGAGAAGATATCCACATAAAAAGAAAATGAAAAAAATTTAATGTAGTGGTAATCTCATACACACTTCGGTTGAGATGTCCCGAGTTCAAGCTTTATGAAATGCTAAAATGCGTGAGTTAGCGACTTCAACGCCACCATATTATGGCTGATATATGCCATTTATTATCGTATTTTCAAAATAAGTAGTTTCCTTATTTAATTTTATCGTGTATGCTATATATTTGTATATCAATCAGTGAATAATATCAAGCATTTATAATCAATCCTCATTTCTTTATTAGCGTACCTCTTTAGAATTTATCTTAAATTATATAATTTTAGTCAATAGTGTCATGCGACTTTGTATTCCTAATATATCCTATAAATTTAACCAATAATGTCACTTTCAAAAAAAAAAAATATATATATTCTCAAATCATTTTCTAAAATCATTTGAAGACAAAGATGTCAGTAGTTATAAGTTTATAACTCATATCCTCCACTTTTTTTCACGCAGAAGATATCCACTTTTTATGTGCACCAAATTATTTTGAATAATGGCCTACCTTGTGTTTTTTAACACTTCTTTTCGTGATTCCGACTATTTTTATTGCCACATCGTTCTGGAAATCTTGAGAGCAAGGATGGAGCCAACTAAGGCCCAACAGAAATTTAAGCACTCTCTCAATTTTATTTTTATATTTTTTTAACCATATTTGTTTTTTTTTTCTCTATTTTTACTCTGAAAATTTACAAATTAGCCCTTCCTAGAAAACAAACTTCATTTAGCCTTCCCTAAATTTAGAGTCTAGCTCTAGCTCTTTCCATGCTTAAGAGTATACAAACTTTGGACGCCTAAAATTTAAACAAAAACAATTTGGCAGACTACATGTTGCCTTTGGATTTTTTTTTTTTTTGATAAAGCCTTTGGAATTCAAAAGACTAAACATCCCCTCTCAAAAGTTGAGGAATTAACTTCCCTGAAAAATGAAATTAAGAAATAAAGTTGCTTTGGATTCTTTATTTAGTCTTTGTACTCACTGTCAGTACTCACCCGTCTTTAAACACGTAATTGAAAATTGAATGATGAACATCTATCTAAATTGGAGAAATGTGATACCATGCCTATTCTAAAGGTAATACCCACAGCCTTCACAAATTAAATACATGTCTAATTATGTCTTCACCAAGACTAAGAAAATGCATAACTCGAGATCACATTTTTTAATAAATTTGATACCAACAATATGACTAGACCAATGTTATTTGGACACTCATAAGACCTATTTCTCATACTCGTGCTATAATTTTTATTTAACCGTAATATTCTCAACTAACCATGAATACACACCATTCGAATTTTAGAAGGGGAAATTTTGAATATAAGTTATTTTTGTATTGCGTTGTCTATTTTTTTTTTCTTTTTTATGAATGATCGTCAAATAATCTTTAATCGAGTTAGTCCGATATTTTTTTGTAATATTTTTTTAAGAAAAGACTGAAAATATCGTTTAAGCAAATATGACATTTCAGCACCAAACAATATAAATAGAGGAGCTGAAACATTGGAATACACACAACAAAGTCAAAACTCAAATTGTTAAAAAAAAAATAGTCTAAACTCAAATGAAGCAGCTTTCCCAGGCCTGACCAAATAATTTAGATTTCCGGAAGATAGTTTTTTACGTATAAAAATTCACATGCATACGAACATATTAAAACAAAATTGTAAGGAAAAAAAAAAATTAAAACCACTAGTACTGCTTCAGATATTTGTTCTAAACAGGAGTCTCAATTCGGTGGGCTCTATAATTTATAGATAGAGAAGAGAAGAGATCAGCGTAAAACGAAAGTAAAGAAAAAGATTTTTTTTCCCCCAAATAATTTGAAGACAAAGACGTAAGTAATTATATCCTCCACTTTTTATGTGCACCATATTGGTTCGACAAATGGCCTATTTTGTAACCGTGAACTCGTCCGTACCAGATTCCATGTGTTACGTTCGTTGCATGGGATGTGATTCGCCGATGGCAAACTCGTAATTACCGCGCCAAACTGAGGCTTATTTTCCAGACAAAAAAGAAAACCGCCATTCGTTGCTTTCCTATAAATACTCGGTGTTTGTTTCGCAAGAAAGGTATAGAGAAGAGACTAGAGACTTCTTTTCTGTTTGTTTTTTTTTTTTCACAGACAACGCGAAAGCGAGAGAGATAATGGCAGGCGAAGAGGGACAAGTGATTAGTTGCCACACCGTCGAAGCTTGGAACGAACAGCTTCAGAGAGGAAATGACTCCAAAAGATTGGTAATTCATTTTTCGTTATTTATAATAATTTTTCTTATTGGCGGTGTGGTTATCTGAATTATTATCACTCGCTTAATCTGGAATTTATTTTTGAAAGGTTGTATTTGGTTTTGGATGCGACACTAGTTTTATTTTCTCAAAATTTGAAGTGGTGGTGATTTGGGAATTTCTGTTTGACTCTCGTCTTTTGGTGTGAAAATTTCTATAATACGTAAACGTTATATATAAACGCTATGTGAAGACTGTGTTGTATGTTTTTTTTCACTCATTAGTAATTTAGTATATAGAATCCCTACTATATGTTTGCTGTGTAAGATAAGTATCATTTCTTCTATTTATTATTTATTGAATCGTTATTTTCGATATGAATTTAAAATACTAATTTGAGATATTAAGCATCACGAAATTTCATCTCAAAATTACTTCGCACTCAGTTCTCAATCTTTTTTTTTTTTTTTTTTTGCTGCGAATTCTAACATAGTATATTCTAAACAAGTGGTAATCTCCTTATAATTTACAAACAAGATTTTGTTTATGAAAATAAAATTCGAGTCTATCTATGTATGAGTATGAGTATGACCCTGAATAATCTATATGATCAGCTGGTGGTTGATTTCTCTGCTTCATGGTGCGGGCCGTGCCGATTCATCACTCCGTTCTTGGTCGAGCTCGCCGGGAAATTGCCCGGCGTCACCTTCCTCAAGGTCGATGTCGATGAATTGAAGGTAACCATAAAATTCACTTTCCATGTCATGTTTATTTTCCTCGATAAAAATTACGTTCGAAACAAAGGGGCTTTTAAGCACAATATTTCTGAGATAGTTTTTTGTGTGTGTGTAGTCTGTAGCCCAAGACTGGGCTGTGGAGGCAATGCCGACATTCATGTTCCTGAAAGAAGGAAGCATCGTGGGCAAGGTGGTCGGAGCGAGGAAAGACGAGATTCAAGAGATCATCGCCAAGCACGTTTCAGGCTCTGCTTCCGCTTGATTGATTGATTAATTGAGTGTTGATCATAGTTATGAATGGGATTTTTCCCATACTTTTTCTAGGTACACCTTTTTGATTCACAGTTACAGCCCCTTCTTGAGACTGATTTTTGTGTTCATCTTGATGCCAATTTCAATAAATAAATCAAATAAAAAAAAAAAAACCTATGTTGCCTTTCACATCATATTTTATCAGGCACTGCACACATGGAAGAAAAAAAAAGGTAATGCAATGGACACTCATACTAGGAAACCTTTCCTAGTATTTAACCTGTTAGGGATTTGAATTTTTTTTTTTTTTTTCAATCCCCAAGATACAAAACACATAAACTACAGTACACCCGCACATTTTCGAGTGGCCGTATCCCGTAAAAAGGCCGGGGACCGAAAAGCCTAAAGTCAAACTCTTCCTAAGGACCCGAATTTGCGGGAACCTTAGGAGTATACAAATTTTGGACACCCTAAAAGTTTTAACAAATACAATATGTGAATTAGCACACTACATGTTGCCTTTGGCAATCAAAACACTGAACACATTCACCTAAAAAAAATGAAACTACGGAAACAAATTTGCTTCTGGTTCTTTGCAGTGACTGGTAGTTCTTTTATTATCTTTCTTTTTTAAATGGGGTTTCGTTAATTACCACCACCATCGGTCGCCATGGTCGGGGAACAAACAGCTTCGACAGAAAGCCGCTTTAACACGTTCGGACACGGGTCTCTCCCGAAATTGCTGTTGGCTATGGTGACAAAGCATCTCTGCTTCCCTATGCACTTCTGTAACGGAATAGACGAGGATCGCAAAAAAACCCGATCAGCTTTTTGCTGTTATTGGTAGAAAAATGAGATGGGATTGAAACGTGCGGTCGTTCGTTACCTTCTCCATGACGGAATAAGAGGCCCGGGAATGGCAAGCTCCTTCCTTGTAACTGCCGCAAGTTCCGGAAGGAGTTCCGAAGCTGGCGAACTTGATGGACGAGATCGAGTGGCCGCGGCCGCATCGGAGGTGGACTTTCGGGCTGTGAAACTCTTCCGATTTTCCGTAGCTCTCGATGTGCCAGTTCTTGATCATCGGATGGTACTCCGCGACCTCGGCGCACACCGTCGACATCGATCTCTTCACCAGAGAGATTCTCGATGGGTCTCCACCGAGCTCCTCGAAGAGCACCAACAGGTTTTGCTTCGGCCTCAGCCAAGACCGCGGAACGTGGTACCTGAAAAAAAAAAAAAAACATTAAAACCAAATGGGAAACTCGCGTTAGTAAAAACCCTTGATCAAATTGCCCTATTGCAACATTCGCTAACTAACCATCGTTGCGTTGGTTTTCCACAACCGGCTTGACACTTGGTAGGCTTAAAGCGTCCGGCGTAGTTACATTTGTCGCAATTGCCCTCGGCGAAGGCCGTCCAGTACCTTCCGATGCTCTGCCCGTTGATCCATACTTGTCCTTTTCCCATTCCGTCCATGTCGAGAGCCAATGGCTCGTCTCCTTCGGGTGCATTAAAGTACGTCTGGAGAATCAAGATCGAAAACAAAAAGGAGAGATTTAAGACCAAATTTAAACACAGTTGTTTGGAGGTTTCAATCTCTCTTTTGGACCCGGTGTTTACCTTGTGCCAAGTCAAGGGCTGTTGTCTGTTCTCGACTAGAGACCCGCGAGTCCATTCCACGGAGGAATACTGGTTTGTCGAGATGAGATCCAAACTCTCTCCTTTCAGTCCGACCTGTGTTTCACAGAGGCATGAAATGGGATGAGAGAGTTTCTCGTGTAGCCCAAAACGAGATTATTGTTGTAATCACGTACCTGATAAGTCCACTTCTGCCATGTCAAGTCCCGTTTTCCTTGGTCGAGCCCGTGCAGAGCGACTGGGCCGAGGATTCCAGTGTTCCATGTCTCATAGTGTCCTCCAACATTCTTCAACATCAAACATACAGAGTTTTTCAATCAAATTTATTCGGACAAAAAGTTCCATGTATGACAGATAAGAAACTACTTTTGAATTGGGAATTATATAAGTGATGCGAGGTCAAGGAATGAGAAAATACCGGCAAACCGACGGCAACGCTGAGCAAAGCGATTCTGTTTTCACCGGCGCGTAGCTTCACTTTTTCGTTGTACGTGAATCTCCGGTTTTCTCTCGTCCCAAAGGCAGAACCTATTTAGACAAACAAGAATAGTTTCGAGTCTAAGTCGGTCGGGTAATCAGAGAACAGAAAAGCAAGAAAATAAAATGAGTCGCGAATCGCACCAGTAAGCTGTCCGTTGATAAAAATGTGCACGGCATGTCCCGTGGATTGAATGATGAGAGAGGGTTGTTCGCCTCCACGCAAGAACGACTCCGACGCACCGATATCGACACTGCATTCACATATTGACATATACCATCATGATATGTTTCTCCGAAAAAAAATGTCAAGGTCACATATTTTATACTGAACTAGCCTGAGTAGTAAACTTTTTAGCTTAAGTTTGGCCAAGTTTGTTAACAATTTTGCAAAACCTTCTAAGTTTCAGTTCTAGATTTCACAATAGAAAATAGGATATGATAGTATTTCATATCCGGGTAAGAATATAATGGAGCTGGGGATATTACAAACTTTACCTAGTCATGTACCACAAGTAATCACTGGCGTCTCTTGTGACGTTGACCTGTTCCAAGAGACCCGGGGCCGAGAATGTCCCACTATCGTCTGACGACAAGAGATCTTCGTTGTAACTCTCCCACGAGAACGCCTCCGTATTCGTCGGCAACATCTCCATTTTAGATGTCTGAACTCCAACCTATAGATGGAAAACAAGAAAAGCTTTTAAAGAAGCCCTTTTACAATGGAGGGAAAAGCGAAAGATACACCATTACAAAAATGCTTTACCTTGGCGGTATTGAAAACCACGTTTCTACAGTCGGGGAGAATGCTGACGGACCACGGAGGCAGATTGTAATGCATGTTGTTGAACATCACTCTCGCGGCCTTGTCCGTGTCGTAGTTCGACAGAAAAGCCGAGCACTCTCCGGATTCGGAAGTATATACATGAGCCTGGAAATCGGAAAAGAAAATAAATAGATGTTTTTTTTCTGGGGTGCCGGTAAAAGAATGCCCTGATTGAATTATGGATTTTCAGCTAAAAAAATAAACCTGTTGGAAATTTCCGAGAGAAGTGATGATGGGATCGGCTGAAACCAGGGCCGGCTCGCACATCTTGATAGCCCTGTGAAGCTCCTTAAGATGGCCATACTTTGGTTGTCTTATCAAACCTGCCATTATTTTTGCACCAAAATGATTAGATTTTTTTTTTATAAAAAGAAAAAAAAATTGTAGGCTTGAGAATTTTTGTTCTTACCATATTCATCTAACGGAGCGTCGTAGTCATAGCTAGTTGTGATGAAAGGCCCGCCGGCTGTACGGCCAAAATTCGTACCACCGTGATACTGTTTTCAGGCATCACCGAAATTCAATTTTGAGAAACTGAGAATCTTACTATTTCAGAAAATAAATAAATGCATTCATAAACTAGAATCGGATACTGAGTTAAAACAAAAAAAAAAAACAGACCATGTAGTAATTGACAAAAGAACCTCCTCTCTGAAGGAACCGAGCAACCGCAAATGCCAAGTCCTGAACCGGTCTGTGGTGAATCGGACCCCCAAACTCCGTGAACCTTCCAAAACAAATACAAAATTAAGAAACTGATTCCACTCAATAAAAAGAAAAAAAAGGAAAACAAAAACAGAATGTTCAAACTTCAAACACAACATACCAGCCACTCCAAGCTTCAGTCCAGATGGTAGGTTTGTATGGCTTGTTTGGAGTGAAAGCGTTGCAGTAGAAACCGTTGCATGTGTTTATCTGTACATACACACACAAACACACACACCAAAAGGTCATACACATTGCTAAAAAAAATATTCGGTTAAATAGGCAATGGAGACTTGTGAATTTGCGAAATAGTCAAGATTTGTCAAAAAATTTAGCCAAAATTTGAAAAATGTGCAAGGCATCATGTCAATAATTTAAAAAAAAAAAAAAATTACCACGGGATCGGGAGCATCGTCTTCCTTGCACATAACCCAAGGCACACCAGTTTTCAAGCCAACGGCCATTTCCGCGGCCCAAGTCATGTAGTTATAAGCCGGAGCCCCAAACAACTTGCTTTGCACTCCATATTCATTCTCAATCTAAATTAAACGAAGAAAAGATCAGCCATTTGAATTTATTTTCTAAATTGAGATCTTTGATCTTTCCTTGCTAGTAAGTCTGTCGGTGGTACCTGAGAGAGTATGATGGGACCACCCTGGGACTCAAACAAGCTCTCACTCTTCATCAGCCCAACAATCTTTTCAGTAAAACCTTGCATTGCTCTCTACACAACACAACACCCATAAAAATAAAATTAAAACATGTCTCAAAGGCTACATTATATTACAGTTCAAGAGTTTCTTGAAAGGATTTGGCAGGAAAAAAAAAATTACCTTAAAAGGCTCATTGTCTGTTCTGAAGCTGATTCCTGGCACATACTTCAGCCAAACGGGAAATCCTCTGCAAATAACAATAAATAAGATAATTTTAGCTGTCAAAGAAAATAAAATTATCTATAAAATGTGAAACCAGAATGGCAGAAATTGAATTTGAACCACATGCGTCACTGAGAGAAAGAGAGAGAGCTAAACAAAATTAGTACCCGAAATTCCACTCGGCACAAACATAAGGTCCAATTCGAATATGAGCATAAAGTCCAGCTTTCTGTATTGTCTTTATGAACCTCACCAAGTCATTTCTTCCTTCAAAATTGTACTGCAAAAAAAAAAAAAAAAAAAAACCCACGAAAAAATGAGAAAAGTTTTTTTTTTTTTTTTTTTGTATATGGGAAAAAAGAAATTCAGTGAGAATTCTCAAAAAAAAAAAAAAAAAAAAAAAACATACGTTGCCTTGAGTGGGCTCGTGAACATTCCAAAACACATAGGTCTCAATCACATCCAAACCTCCATCTTTAGCCTTCTCTATCAGATCCTCCCACATCTGCGAGAACAAAAACACACGCATTTCTGTTACAAAAACGACCCAGAAACGGAAATGTGGAAAATTCGAGGACTTCGTGAAGAAGAAAAAGGAAGGAAACGAAGCGAAACCTCTGGAGTACTTCTTGGGTAATGAATAGAGCCAGAGAAGAGAATTCTTCTCTTCCCATTGATAACAATGGCTTTCCTATCGTACGTGACTTTACATTGGACCAATTCCGAGCCCAAGAACAGACCTCCCATGAGCAGGAAAAACCGTAGCTTCACTGCGTCGTTGCTCTTCATTTTCCTCCCCTTGAAGTTTGTGTGAAATGTAGTTGGAGAGAGAGAGAGAGAGTCTTAAGAAGAGTTCATATTTGTGGGTATGAAAATGAAATAAGAGGCTATTTATATATGGGATTGTGAGTTCACACAGAATGTATAGAGTCCACAAATGTCCAGAGTCGTCACTGCGTGGCCGTGAGAAAAGCAATACGAACGACACTGCTGAATATAATCTGTCGGTTATTTATTTCAAGCTATCTCAATATTTTACATATTTATAAAACAATAAATTTATATTAGTTTTTTTTTTTTTTTTTGTGCTAAATATATATGGTAGTGTTACTAGTGTATTGAACTTGAAGAAAAAAAAATCCAAAAAAAATTGCTAAAAATTGATGGGTTTTATCCTTTCATTTTTGTTTTGATGTGACGAGATTGTATTATGAATTTAGTACCAGTTTGACAAATTATAAGTTATAATCAGTGAGTGGTTTAACACGCGCTTATTATAAGTTTTGTTGTAGTTGTATTTTATTATATGTCAGCAGTTTTTTACTTTTGCTTTTGTTCTTTTCTCTTTATTTTATTGTCTAATACTAACCTCTTTAAGTGATTAAGTATCTCCTGGTATAGGTTAAAAAGATGAGCAAAACTAACAGCTTTTTAGAGTGCTTAAAAACCCAACAAAAAAGTTTAAAAAGGGTTTTTATTTTTTTGTTTTTGGTTTTATTCATTGGTCAAAAAAAATTAAGGTTTGCTTGCTTGAATATATGTTAATAATATTAGAATGGCTCAATTGCATTACCTAATAGTTTAGGGATTAAAATATTTCTTTATATCTCTCTCTCTCCCACTCTCTGACTTCTTGCTTTTAAGAAAGTAGTCTACAAAGGAAAAGTTGCACAACCATGTCTAACATTTTTGGCCATTGATTTTGACTTCGGCTTTGGGATTGAACATTTGACTAGTTTATTTAATAACATAATTTATACACAGTACCAAGTACCAAGCACCAAGCATTTAACAAACTAATTTTTTTTTAAACTTTGTCGAAATTGCAAAATGAAATAGACTTCAGTTGTGTTGGTTAAAATGCGGTAATTAAAATATTATTCTAAAATAACCTTAATCATGTGAGTCGTGACCTTACATTTAAATGAAATACAATATGTGAGAGAAAACCCACTCGTCTTGGCTTTTGGACAAAGGCAAAAAATACATACCGTACCATTTCCATGTGATCCCCTAACTCTTTTTTTTCTTCTTACCTACAATTTTATGTATTTATTTAAGCTATTCTTTGGAGTCATGTGAACATGAAGAACAAAAAAAATTGGGAATTTGCCTTCTCTCAACTTCCTACCCATCACCTGATTTATCACCTTTATCTTCTGTCACAATCTCGCAATCTCACTGTTCTATAGCAAACATCATATTAACAAATTTTATTACAAACGTCATAAACAACTTAATATCACCAAATACATCACATGTTTTATTTTTACCTAAAAAGAATTGTCATGTATATATTCTTATGGAAACACTTGTCAGATCACAAGACTCTCAAACCCTCTTTTGTCTTCTTAACCCTACTCGTGTCACATAGAAGAAGTAGATCTGTTATCTTTTTTTTTTTTTGAAAGCAACCACCCCCTGAGGACCTCTCTCCTCGTTAAGGAGAGTAGTAGAGAGAGGGGAGGCAGGGGATTCATTTCAAACAGTCAAATTTTAATGTGTTCCGCACAGGGGGGGAACTTCCCCGTCCTTACAGAAACCAAAATCTTCAGAAAACGTAGCCCATTTACAAAGGTTGTCCGCAACACTATTGACCGTTCTACAACACCACAAAAACTTAACAACATCAAACTCTTTTGCTAAGTCTAAAACTGAATTATACAAAGGAATAACAGTCCAAAAAGGGCAATCTTTCGATCCCGCTAAGCTTTCCATGACGGTTTTGTTATCACCCTCCAGCTCCAAACTCTTGATGTTCATGAATCTAGCAGTGAGCAGGGCCATCTGGACAGCCTTGAGTTCAGCTCCTGAGGCAGAGTCCGCTTCGATGCGACACCGCCACAGCCACAGCGGCGCTCCAACTTTATCCCGGGCGACGACTCCACAGGAAGCTCCGGAGGTACTGAACGAGGCATCGACATTGAGTTTTGATCGTCCTAGGGGCTGGAGGCCCCACCTTGGGCCGGGGCGAGCAAAGGGAACCTTCGGCCGGAGTCTGTCGCGCCGGGAGGTAATGTGACCAACGAGACGAGTCTTGATTTTTCTGAGAGACTCTTCACAGTTGCGCCGGATACCTCTGAAAATGAGCTCATTCCGCCGATCCCAGAGTTCTTCAAAAATCGCCCATGCTCTAACAACAAAATCATCCAGCAAGCCCCCATTTTTGTTCAAGGATTCGTTGAGTTCCAGCACCGCTGAGATGAGAACTACTCCCTCCGACCGATTAGGCCAGTCCCAAGAGCGGCCGAGCCCTTCGGCCAACCAGAAAATTTTCGTTGTGGCGCACCGAAAAAAGAGATGGGCTTCTGTTTCGTCTTCAGCTCCGCAAAATCTACAACTTGGATCAGCGGCCAAACCGCGACGGACCAGTAGAGGCCCTAAGGTAAAGCACTTAGCGGCTATCTTCCATAGAAAGAATTTGGCACGTTCGTGGATCTTCAGCTTTCAAATCTTTTTCCATACTTTGTCTACGGGATCGTCGTGGGGTTGAGAGAGTTTCCGCAAAAGCCGACTTAACAGAAAACACCACATTATCATTGGCAGTCCAGCACAAAGTATCACGGCGGCAGCCTTGGGAGATTTTGATTTTTTCGATACGCGGAACCCATTCTTCTCCACAATAATCAGCAATTCTTTGATTCTCTCAGGTTCTCCCCGAATCTGACATAATATATTTCACCAAAATCCCTTTGAAATCTCCTACTCCTTAATCGGCTAGGCATATGGATGGCCCTATCCAAATGTCTGTGAATAAATTTGCCTCTTCTCCATTCCCAATACTATAGCAGGAATTTTGTTTGATGAAATCTCTAGTCGAGCTGATATCTTTCCAACCGGGAGAGTGATTTTGCTTGCTATCCAAGTCCAAAAAAAATTTCTTCTCACAATATCGTTGCTGAAGAATGTTCACCCACAATGACTTGGAATTAGAGGCCATTTTCCAGCCCAATTTAGCCACTAAAGCCTTGTTGATATTTTCAAATTTGTTAAAGCCCATGCCACCCTTCGCTCGAAGAAGACAAAGCCGATCTCAACTCACGGAAGCAAGGAACCTCTCATTCTCCCCTGAGCCTTTCCACCAAAAGTTTCTAGACATCTTGTCTAAGTCATTGCAGAACTTCTTTGGAAGAATGAAGGTAGACATGACATATATCGGAATACTTTGGACCACCGCTTTAATCAACGTGCTTATCCCGGCTCTAGAGATTGTTTTGGCCATCCAACCCTCGAGTCTATCTTGCACTTTCTTCTTCAAATAATTGAAACTCTCGGATTTGATTCTCCAAATAAAAAGAGGATTACCTAAGTGATAGATATCATTGTGGCATTTTTTCATACCGAGAAGAGCTCCGATGCGCCTCTTGGTCTCCCTCGAGCAATTATTAGAAAAAACTATCCCGGATTTATTGAGATTGACTTCTTGACCTGACCATCCAAGATACTTCTCTACACAATTCCACACGCTAGACACCTCTTTCTCGCTCTCCCGGCAAAAAAGAATAGTATCGTCGGCGAACATAAGATGGGAAATGCTAGGCACTCTTCTACCAATTTTGATACCGTGGAAACCTCATCTCAGTTCTTCTTTGGCGAGTATCCTACTAAGCACCTCCGAGGCAATGATGAACAAGTAATGCGAGAGAGGATCACCTTGTCGGAGGCCTCGTTCAAGCTTCAATCTTTCAAGAGGGCTCCCATTGAGGAGGATGGCACTTGAGGCCGAGCACATGCATTGCCGTATTATTTCCACCATACGATCCGACATTCCAAAATTCTTGAGAACTTTAACAATGAAACTCCACTCCATCTTATCATAGGCCTTGGACATGTCTATTTTGATATCCACTAGTCCTCATTTCCCTTCTTTTTTCTTCATCTTGTTCATCACTTCACGAGCCATGATAGTGTTCTCCGCGATCCATCTCCCCGGGACAAAAGCGGATTGGAAAGGTGAGATCATGGAGTTGAGATAAACTCGGAGTCGGGCTGTGATGATCTTGGTGATGACTTTGAAGCTAAAATTACAAAGGCTTATCGGTTGTAACTTGTCCACGGTCTCCGCTCCGCTACACTTTGGGATGAGCACTACGTGTGCAAAGCTAACCTCGGGATCTAGTTCCGTGCCTCCAAAAAAATCCTAAATGAAATAGATTAGGGAAGCTCCAACAATATCCCAAAATTTTTTGTAGAAAGTTCCTTGGAGTCCATCCGGCCCCGGAGCTTTTAGAGCGGGCATGGCCCAAACCGTCTTCTTGACTTCCTCCCCGGTAGGGATCGCTTCGAGCATATCATTGTCCTCTCTCCCTAAAATCGGCTCCATGAGCCCTTCAAGGTTATCCGGGGAGGAGGGATTCAAGGATTTGAAAAGCTCTCCAAATTTGAGGTTCAAAAATCTACCAATAGTTCTTCTCGCTCCAAGGGTACGACCTCTATCATCCACTAACTGACCAATGTAGTTTCTCTTCCTTCTAACCATCGTGGCCGTGTAAAAGAAGCGAGTGTTAGCATCTCCCTCTTTTAGCCACAATTCCCTCGACTTTTGTCTCCACACCATCTCCATTTTAAAAGAGAGCCCCGAGATTTCTTCTAGAATCGTCTTTTCTCGAAGGATATTACCGGCTGAAAGTTTGTCACTTTGAATCTTTAAAAGTTCTTCCTCTTTGGATTTGATTGTAAATTTCGCCTTCTCCCAATTTTCTCTTTGCCACTTTTGAAGGTACTTACCCAACCCCCGGCTTTTTCTACCAAAGTTCTCCATGGTTGACCCAAGCTCCGGTTGGCGCCAACAAGACTCAACTTTTTCTCTGCAGCCCGGGTCATCACTCCAAGCTTCATAAAACCGAAAGGGTTTCCTTCCTGTTTCATCAAGAATGTAACTATCCAAAAGGATTGGATTGTGGTCCGATCCACTATTAGGGAGAACCCGGACTCCGGCATGGTTATAAAGATCTAGCCACGAAGGACTGATCACTAGCGCTCTATCCAACCTAGCCCTTACCCGGTACCCCATTTTTCTCCCATTATTCCAAGTGTATTTCCCATTTGTAAGCCCAAGATCCACTCCCACCGTAGCAAGAATGAAATCTCTCAGAATACTACCTTTGGCCCTAGACACTTTTGTCCCTCCTTGTTTGTCCCCCTCCTCTAGAACCAAATTAAAATCACCAATAATCGCCCAAGGCCTCCCTAATCTAGTGATAACTTCCCCAAAAGAGTCCCAAAAAAGCTTTCTATCTCTCTCATACGGAGGTCCATAAACCCCGAAAATATCCCAATCCCTCGATCTAGACCCACCTCTAACCACCACCCAAATATAATTACTACTGATGTTCCAAATATCAAGGATGATCCTTTTTCTCTACCATATACATAAGATCTCTTAAGATTATATAGCTGTCACTCGACCCATATCACAATATACAATAAGATCTCTTAAGATATAGCTGTCACTCGATCCATATCACAATATACAAATACATGTGCTGTTGTTTCCAATTTATTGAAGTCCGATTATTCTGACTCATCCTTCTATGTATGTACTTCATTATATTGTATGAATTAAAAAATAATAAATTAACAAAACTCCAATCCCACCGAACAATGTGCTCACATATATAATAAACTTTGTGTTCTTCTAGATTATAAGGTGCATATATATATATATATATATATATATATATATATATATATATATCGGTACAGTTTTATGTACCGTACTATGCAATTGGAAATAAAAATGAACGCATAGATAACTAGTTAATAGATTGCGTATTGCAGAAACAATTGCCATGCATGAAATATATAGCAATTAGCAACACTATTTGATTATGAATTTTTTTTAAAAGAATAATATTTGCAACGGCTATATTTTTGCTTAAGTTGTCGTGATGTATGCATAATTCATATGCTTACGGTTCAGATTAAGCAAACTCTAATTCTGCTAACGGCACTCTAATAGTAAAAAATCACAAATTGACTGAACAGGTAAGGATGCAAAATGACATTTTTTTATAGAATAGGACTGTATTGCTGTATAACTTGTATTACATGCCAGCGCACATAAATTATTATTTTTCTGTATGAATATAAATTATAACTGTAGTATTCTATTTTTACCTGTAAAATCAGCAGAGTGTGACATCGGAGCCCTAACTTTGAAGTTTGACTGCTATATTATTCTTCTCGCAAGAGCCAAGTACTATATTACTTAAATAAATGAACCAATCAAAATACGCCACGTAAGCAACATGCACTAATCCTCAAGTGCTTTCTTTTTTGTTAAAGAATTTCTTGATTGGCGCCAACAATCGGTCGTCCCAAAATTTTAACTATCAAACATCCTAATTACACTCCTTTTTTTCCCTCCAAAATTAATTATTAGTTCTCAAATAAAAAAAACTTAACCCTAAATTATAAAGGACAGTGTAGATTTCTGGTCATTCTCAAACTTGAAATTGCATTCTAGCCACTATTTGAATAATTTATGTTTATTAGCCATGCAAAATTATTATTAGTCGTAAAAAAGTCCGACTGATCCCTAAGCTTAATTCCCACCGAGTGACACATATTCGTATTGAAAAAAATAAATAAATAAATGAGTTTTGGCGGAGTTAATTAGTCTCATCCAAAAGTCTGAAATCCTGTCAACTTTCGCGGAGTTAACGTTGAATGTCTTTCAACAGTCATCGACTTTTAGATGCAACTAATCGCATTCACGAGCAACAACTTTGGACTTTTGAATGCGACTTTTGAGCGAATTAGTCGCATCCAAAGGCTATATTTATCATAGGTTTATTGCTAATAAGTCAGCAAAATGACTATTTATTAAATTTAACTCAAACGTTGATTATATTGAAATAGCGAGGTTTCATTAGGCTTATTGGTAACAATTCTCAATCATAAAATCATAACATGATTTGCTTCACACTTGTGAAAATATATGCATATATAAAATATACGAGTATGTGCAATTAATCCACAAATAAGTCAACCAGAGGAACCACATGGCATTGTTGTAGTCTCCTTTTAGGAAAGTAAAGTATATATTTAAGACCCAATATATTAATTATTAAATAAGCAAATGAAATTTAGTTTCTAATTGGTTGTAAATATAATCCTCGGCGTGAAGAGTGGAGAGTTGGGTAAGCAAAAAATAATGGGACCCAAGTCCCACTCTCTCAATCTATATATTCTGAACTTTTGCGCACATTACGCACTTGTTTATTTGTATTTTATTCCAATTACGTCATCCACTTTTGGTTCACACACTATGGCACTTAAATTCATTTTTCATCCGAAAAATATGTGACCCACTCGGCCACTACTTAAGATTTCATGGGCTAAGATTTTTTCTATCAAAATGTAACCTAGTCAGGTTTCAACGTTTATACTTTATACCAGCTGAGACCGCTGTAGTATTCTATTTATACGCTATGAATAATTCATTTCTTCACACATATAATATATAATATTATATACTTTTTCTCATTATTATTGACCTATAAATGGCATATAATTAAGTTCTTGCATAATTGGTAAATTCGGTAAAACTCAAAGCTGGAAGTACAAATAACGTGAATACATCCATCTACTAACAGCAATTATATATCATTATGTGTGTGTGAGTTTAAAAAAATTAAATTACATAGTAGATATATATATATATGACTAGTTCTTATATTTTTTATTAAATTTTTTATAAAGTAAAACTGAAATTATCTGAGAAAAAATACAATGTTTATTACTATAGATAAAAGTTTTATGTTTATTACTATAAATAAATGCTATAACTTTTATTTATAGTATTACATTTGTATCACTGTAACAAAATTGTAGTTTCCTGTAAAAAAAAATAGTGATAATATTTAGGTCATTTTCCTCTTAAAACAAAGTAGATATCGAGATTTCTTGCAATGAAAATGAACCTGTAGTATTGTTCAAAAAAAAAAAAAAATCCTTCCCGTTTTATCGTCTTGTTGGAAGAAGACAATATTTTTTTTGTTTTTTCTATAGTTTCATTGAATGAATCCGTTGAGGAGCTGTTACTAGTAGTATGGAAGGAAGGGTCCTACACATACATAAGATCTTTGTCCTTATAATAACATCACAAAACCCAAAAATTAAAGAAAATAAAATAGGACTTATACTTTTATAAGAAAGTGCGTGAAAGCTTAAAAAAAATTCAAAAGACAAATCCAAATTCCCTTATATTTCTTAAAAGTGTACGGCTCTTTCTTAAATGTTGTTAGGAACAAATTAAAACACAGCACAACCATTAATCACTGCAGACTTTCGGCATAATGGTGTCTCTTTCTTTTCTTATCTAACTAGACAATAAGTCTTGAAAAAAAAAGATACATTAAACCAAATTTCTAGAGCTTTCAAAGCATTTCTAAATTCCTTTTTTGGTCTTTTCTTTTTCCTTTTTTTTTTTGGGTTGCTTATGAAGCAAGGAATATGATCATATGTAGCTTTTAAATACGTTGATGGTCCGTGCTTCAAAGGCAACAATAAAATTTAATGAAATTTATTTCACTATAGTGGAACCACCCATCCTATCTTCCCTATTTTTGTCAAGTATATATACACGCACATAATGCGCTTAGGCATAGGTATTAATTATATGATATGGACATGACAAAATAAATTTCAATGTCTAAAGATATAACACTGGCTAAACGGGAGAGCAACACCACCGCAACTCTTAATTAATGTTATGAATTTTCGTGGCTAAACAAATCACTAATCTTAGAGAAATAGGTGATGAAAGATCTCACATATCTGCAACCAATAAGTCATCTCATAAGCGTTAAGCCTCAAACAAGTCGTGCAGACCCGACATCAAAAATCCTCGAAGAAGGATGCGTTGTATATTCAAACATTGTCGTTGGTCGGTACTAATTAATTCAAACAAACACGGGCTTTGGGGCCAGATTAGGACATGCTCTAAACTTGTAATAAAAAAACTGATTATTTATTTACTTAAGACTTACATAATTATTCACTAAAATTACTTTTATGAATGTATGAAATATGTGTGTTGTAAAATGTGAGTGGATAACTAATCAAGATTAATTACAAAGTATTCATAATCACTTCATTGGAGCTGACTCAAGAATTATATATGGACCCTTATAATAACTCAAGCTTCAATAAACATGGATCAAAAGCTAAAAGACTATTCTATTTTCGAATAAGGCAATTAATTTAAGAGTATAAAATGAAAGGCGAGAATAGAACTAAGGTGAATTGGAACAACAGATAAGAGAAAAATGGTGAAGCATTGAGAAAAATGATAATAATACCATTTTGAACATTCATTAAGGAAAAAAGTCACAAAAAATAGATAAACACATTAATGTAAGTTCGTGGATTCAAGTCGTATCTTGAGCAACTTCTCTCTCAAAAGATATAACAAAAATTTGTTTAATATAAACAAAATTGTAAAAAATTGAGCTCGATCTCTATTTTGTTCGGGAAAAAGTTAAGGTTAATGAGATCAGACATGTCCTAGCATCTTCTCAGCTAACAGATGTGATGATCAAGGCGATTCCAAGTCGTGATTTCTTGGACTGTCGAGAAAAGCTTAGAGTCCAAGTTTCGAGTTCCTTAGGTTTGAAGGGAAGTGTTAAAGTGTATTCATTTAGTTAAGTGTTTCGCCATGTAGGCAATGAGTGTGTAACATAATTGGCCACGGTGGAAGCAGTGGCGGACCCACGTTGAAGGCCCAAGAGGCCTGGGCCCCCCCCTAAAAAAAAATTTCAGGCTTAAAATATATATTTTTTTTTCCGGCCAAAATTCAGTTTTGCCCCCCTCCCCCCCCCCCCCCCCCCCCCCCGAGTCTGGATCCGCCACTGGGTGGAAGAGTTAGTTAGAGAAATTGTTTAGCTATATAGCTCGTAACTATGATTGAATCAGTAGTGAAAATCAGTTCCAATCTTTTGTTCAATGCATTTAGAATAAAATTGGTCTGTCCGAATTCTAAGATTTTTAGAATGATGAATTATGTTTCGATTGTTGGAAATGAACATTTTTTTTTTCGTTTCGTATCCAAAGTAAATTTTGTTAATCCTATGGTGAGACAACCTTTCCATCTTTGAAAACTTGCATAACTTTTTTTTTCTCTAAATAAGATAAGTATTTATGTTTGGTCTGCCCCCGAAAATTTTACGTCCAAATTAGGAGCAATATGGAGGGAAAATTAGGACGATTATAATACATCATTCACACACGAGTTGGGACTTGGGAGATACTACTGCATGATTGGTTTGATGGTCCACGTGACAGAAAGCGACCCCACCAAGAAGAAAAGCGTCGATAACTCCGTCACAGACACGTCAGTTTATCAAACGCCGCTTCTCACCGTCAACTCCCAGATGGGGCAAGATTTCCCGTTAAGGACGTAAGCTGTAGGTATGTTCTGACCGTTTGAGGGTTTCTATTCCACGCTCGTAAACAAAAACAAACTTGAAGTTCGCGGATTTCAACGGGACCGTTAAATGTTATAAAGGACGGCAAATTTGATTGGCTTTGTATTTCACGCGCTTAATTGGCGTATGGATTATATCGTACGTGATGAATTCGATCTTGGATCCAATGCCAATTTTGCTGCCACGTGTTTTTATAATGCCTTCATTTTTATTTAATTTTTAGATTTTATTAAAATGCCTTTTTAGTTATTTTAGTAAAAGTAAAATTTTGTTGCATTTAGCTGTAAAGAAGACTGGTACAGTACTGTACATGTGCTGTGTGCATATGAGATAAGTAGACAAAAGTGTTTTGGAGTTGCTAATAAACTTTTGGCTTTAATTCATCTAGAAATCATGTTGACGATTCGTAGTAATTTTGATTAGTGGTCAGCTATGAATTACGCGAATTTGAATTTTTCTATGGTATTCTGACGAAATATCTCATCTACTTTGTTTGATGGTTTATATCGTTTGCGCATGGACATGTATCCGATTCAGGTTCGTAAAATTAAAATCAAATTTCAATTATTTTTACTATATCTAATTTGTGCTATTAGGTTTTGTATTCCCATGAAATTATTTACGTTGTTAAGAAAAAAAAGTATGCCTACACTAATTTTTATTACATTGTTGATTTTCAATCCTATTTTACGCGAATGCTTCAATTATATTATATCTTAGTTGTTTATGTGAATATTTATTATAATGTAAATATTTATATTCTCTTTTTATGTTTTGTTCTTCTTTTTTTTTCAGTTGGATTTGACATAGACAACAACGATATGATCGAAATTGAGAGGCAAAAATTTGTAAAATTCGACATCGTCAATTATGTGATTTCATCTTCCATATTTATTTCCTCCCAAAAAAAATTAGGGGCATATATAAATGAAGTAACGATATCCAAATTGAATGTCTTTACGCAATATAGAATTCCTTTCCGAATTTGAAACCATAACTAATTGTAAATGAATCACGCTGCCTCCGAACGGAAATAATATAGAAATATAATAGGATGAGTATTTTGTAAACAAAACAAAAAATAAATTTTAGAATTACTAATTAGATTTGAGACACTAAACAATATATAGCTTTGGATAATTTATACAATCCTGATTTGGAATTTATTGAAATTAAATTAAGAGATAAATTTTACATATAGGTTAAAATTCACATGAAAACAAATTTTTATTTCTGAAAGAAAAGTTTGAATATAAGACATACAGTTTTTAAACTTGAAAATAATTTTAAGCTAACTTTATATATTTTATACATAAATGCATTAGATTACTCAAACAAATAGGTTTCTAGTTTCTACCGAAATATCGCAACTCCTTAAGTTTGATTATTTACTCCAAGTTATTATACACAGTAAATGATTCCGTGCTGTTATATCATTCCTAGATGTATCATCATGCATGCTGAGACCGAGGCTAAAACTAATTATTTTTGTGAGAAGGGATTTAATATATATTTTTCTATTCCTTTGGTGTGTTTTTAATATTAATAAAAAAATTAGGGGCTTAATTAAAGCCTTCTTTGGCTCCGTCCACGCATATGCATCCACGTAAACGTTGCTCTAAATATGTATGTCCTCAACGAGCTTGTAATTAAATTGGGTGTTATTTTCTATATAGTATACTGCGATTCTATTTTATTTCATAAAAAAAAAAAAAAAAAATACCAGAATTCTATGCGAACCCTATATATTGTAGTCGTAAATAAGATATATAGGCCTCAGGTAATTAGCTTTTCCCAAATTGAGGATCATGTATAAGCAACGAAAAGGTTAAAATAAAAAATTAAAATAATATCTTGTTACAAAGGCAATGATAACCATGCACATGAAAATTGCAATGCTACAGTATGAATAATGTTGGTAATTATTAGATAAATATTCATGTGAACCGTTGTACCAAGCCTGGCCGTTATACAGTATCTAGTCTATATAGACGACGAAAAGAGACTAAGTACGATGAATTCATTAGCTAGGGTTTCTATGCACGCCCTGAGAAAGTTACTATTACTTCAACCCTAAGATTTTACTATGGCTTACTTCATTATCAGTTTATCTTTTTATTTTGTGGGGGACTTTTTTCCGAGCTAAATCATTGTTTTTCAACAATCAAAACCAACGGTTTTGCTTGCTTAGACTTTGGCTTTCCATTACGCTTAAATTTCGTGGTAATTATTATATCACTCATCTAAAAAAAAGATAGAAAAGTGGTCTGGCCACTATGATTAATATTTTTCCTTTAACAAGACAAAATTGCAGAAGTGTATTAATTGAATTCCCCTCTTTTATTCATTCGTTGTCTAGTATTAGTAGTGTCATGATGATCAACAAATGCGGATTATTTTATTATATTAGTATTTAGCAATTAGCTTATTGGTTAATCAATTAAGAAAAAACGATCCGAAATAATCAAATATCTACCTTTTCAATTACAATTATAGTTTAATTATTAAGATATTAAACATATAGCTCAACTCGTAACGACATCTTTTATAATATAATACATGTGTCGTCTCTTAATTTAGATTATTTTCTTAATTTTTATATAATTTTAACATAAATAGTCTAAATAAGTTATAACACCACCATAAATTACTAGATTACTACATGACACTCCCTAACTAACCTTCATTTGGTAGAGCAATAACATAAAATATCAAATTGATCTGTGATAAAATAAGGATTCGTTTAGAGTACCCAAAATATTAAGTTCGTAAGTAAAGACTACTATGCGTGTAATAGTCATCAAACCAGTTATACGTAGCATTTTTTCTCATTTGCATAAAATATTGTTTTTTCAGTGAAACGTACAATTTAGGTACACAAGTTTACAATCTTTATTAACTAACTGTTAACGACTTCCAAGAGTTTCCTTGAAAAATTACAATATCTTACTCTAACATCCAAAATTGTTTAACTATTATTTTGTATTCTTTAGCTAATTTATAATTTAATTAATTAGTATTTGTCTATTATATAAAGAAGTTATTTAACTTTTAAGTTTCTTAGGTCATAAATTTCATAAAAAAAATAATATTATTTTTACAGTAAAGGACTAAAGTGTTACGAATTAACTATTTACAAACTAATTAAATTACTAAAAAATAAATTCAAAGACCAAGTACCTCGGATAATATTACGCTATTACACAAAAAATAAACAACCACATATAAGATCACTCACATCTCACATAACTCCAGGAATGCTTGTGGTTTTATTTGGAGGTTTTATAAATAAGGAACCACAATGTTTCGAGGTATTTCGATTAATTGATTTTCGGATTTTGTCATTCAAAGGAAAGCGACATGTTCTAATTTAACTTGTGCATAAATCGACATGCTTATCAAGTGTACATGAGGAGTGTGTCTGAATTTTAATGAAAGAAATAATTATTCATGTCTCCAGTGACGGATCTAGGTGGGGGCTAGGGTGGGCCAATGCCCCCCCTCAATTTTTGAAAATTATTTTTTTACCCCAAATTTTTATATTTTTTTATAATTTTACCCATAAATTTTACTAATAATTATGTTTTTGACCCAAATTTGTAAGTTTTTTTTCAATAATGCCCCTCCTAAAAAAAATTTCTCAAATTTGCCCCCCCTTGATTGAAATCCTAGATCCGTCACTGCATGTCTCCATGGACCATGACCATGTGCTCTAAAAGTACATAGGTCTGCAATATGTGAGATAGTACATTTAAAGTCGTATCACAGAGAGAAGAACTGAATGATCTACAAAAATTACCATGTCTTAATCAAGCCATAATTTTCTAGATCAGCATATATTCTTTTAAAACGGTAATACCCGACACAACGTTCATGACGTGAACATATAATAACTATGTATTAAAAGCGGTTTAATTATTTTCTACTCCACATAAACTAGATGTATACATATTTTGTTGTGAATTTCGTTGAAGTCGAAGACATCTGAGTTTGAATCACACATGAGATTTTTTTTAATAGTACCTCTTGCATCTCGAAAATGTCGTAAGGTCACAGACAATAATATCGCAGGATACGATAAGCTTGAATTTGGATTGCACTAAGACGCAGTGATATCCGAACGTAAACAAGAATGATTTTCTGGAGAAAAGTGTTTCAGAGAAGGATAGAGATAGGTTTGAAAATCAAGTGAAAAATTTCAGAAATCCAACGTGGTTTTTATAGGAATTTGTACCTGTTCGCAAATGGTAACGACGAGCAGTCGTACCTGTTCGTTTGAACGACAATTTTAGTCGCAAATGACACGATCGTTGACCAAACGACGCAACTATTCGTTTGAACGGATACTAAAAGACAATCGCCGCGGACTTGCCACGAGCTGAAGTGCCTAAGTACGAGAGAGCGACAAGTCACACTCTCTAAGCTCCATAGTATTTATTAATGGTTATTAAATTGAACATATATAAGAAGCTCATATTTTTAATGTTTGTTCTATGTGAGACTATTTCTCACTTGCACATTCTCTCTCACCCACAACACACTATTTTGTCCCATAGTATACAATCAAAGGAAAAACCATCTTTGTTAAATACCCATTTATTTTATAAGGTTTTTTCCAACATATTTAACGGTATTGAATAGATAAAGCATGCATGAGTTTTGCTATAATGCTTTGGCCTTTCAGTTGGCGCTGCCTAATTATAGTCCCTGATTACCGTTACACATTCATTAAAATTAGTCATGACTCATGATCCACCATATCCATATGCCTAACCCACTAAGCAGTCCTGAGTTTTTATTTTTATGTATATATTATTATATATAATAAAGTGTACATTTGAAACATTTTCGACGATGTTTTTCATTGTAAAAAAGACATGGTCTTTTTTCGTTTCAATTGATATTTGGCTTAGATAGTAAAAGAGATAACACAGTGCTACATTAGTTGTCTATTTTGTGACGTAAAAATTGGATACTTAATTAGTTTGATTCAAGTAAGATAATACGAGATCAAATCATTTGTCTAGTTAAAAAAACCCGAGACACGTATAGATTTCGAGAGATCCTATAGACATATTTTCTTACCCGTTAGTTTGAGCTATATAAAATACAGCATTAAGTCGTAATGCAATTGACATAACTCCTAATAAGAACATGATGACGTGTGCGTGTTATTAAAATGAGTTGATGCGTTAAGCTGTGGCCTGTGGATAGTGCCACAGAGTTGTGTTTGATGATATTTACTTTATAAAACGGTATCTCCAGTTGTGTCTAAAATATAGTACCATCGCTTTCAAATATGAATTATTATTGAAAAATTAGGAAATAAATTACCATGATTACAAATTAGTATAACAAAATTTTGGGTTTACTACAATAAATTTGATATATTCTTGTCCCTATAATCTTACAATTAGGGATTATTTTTAAATTATAACATATTCAATAGTTTATGACCAAAATCCAATAAGTCAAAATTAATCTAAAATTATGATTTTTTTTATATGTGTTTGTACAAAATACCCTTAATGAAATATCATTTTCATATTTATTTATAAAAAAAAAAAAGAAAGTAAAGTTAGAGATCATTATTGTTTGGATGCGGAGTTTTTTTTTTTTTTTTAAAGAACGATTTTTTTTTAGAAAATCTGAAAAAAAAGGTTTGAAAATTTGAAAATCGTTTGAAGATTTATTGACATTTTGTCTTTCCATCGACATGAATGTCAATAAATCTTCAAACGATTCTGAAATTTTTTTTGAAGATTTATTTAGTTGTCAATAAATTTTATGGATATCAATAAATCTTCAACATAACAAATTATTTGAAGATTTATTGACGTCCATAAAATTTATCGACAACGATGTCAATAAATCTCTAAATAATTTTTCATAGCCGTTTGAAGATTTATTGACATTTATGTCAATAATAAAACAAAATGTCCATAAATCTTCAAACAATTTCCAGATATTTCAAACCATTTTTTTTTTAGATTTTCTATTTTTTTTTAAACTTCAAAATCAAACGAAAATGATTTATGACCTTATTTTTGTGACCATTAAATAAATAACAAAAGTAAATAGAAAAGAAAAATATAATGATATTTCGTTAAGGATATTTTTGTACAAACACATACAAGAAAATAATACTTTTGGATTAAATTTGAGATTTTGGATTTTGATCTAAACTATTGAGAAGGTCATAGTTTAGGAATAGGGAGAGTTAGCTTAGTAATCTAGGAGCCCACCTCCTTTTGGGATCTAGCTGAAGTTTGATTTAATTAAGAATCTAGCCCACTTGATTTAATATTATACCGAAATTCCGATAATGCTCTTGTACATATATATCGTCTCAAGCTCACTCTGATTAATCTTTCAATCGCTCGAAAAACTTTAAAATCTCTCGTTCTGCACGCCGATCCACACTCTGTCGCGCCGATTCATGCCGCCACATCATCGCCAGTTGTCTCCGCTCGTCGTCGGTCATCGCCGCTCGTCGCATGTCGTCGTATACGCTTGTCGGAGGTCATCGCCGCTCGTCTTCGTGTATCGCAGGTCGTCGCCGTTCGTCTTCGCTCGTTGCCGGTCGTCTCCACTCATCGCAGGTTGTCGCCGGTCATCTCCCCTTGTAGCCGCTCGTCTCCATTCGTCGCCACTCGAAGCCATCTCCGCCAACACGTTCGTCTTCGTCATCTGTGATGTTAAGTTAATTAATTAATTGATTGTTACTTTAATTAATTAATAGATTGAACTGCTTATTAGGTTAATTCTATGCCATCCCGCTCGTCTTCGTCTCCGACAACTGTGAGGTCCACATTGATAGGTATCGTACACATCAAATCTTCACTGCTGATTTGCGAAAACTAGGGATTTAGTTTTGTTGTTCGCAAGTTAATTAATTTACTAGAAGAGTAAATTCAATTTACTTTCGTATTTTTGCTGTTTGAAATCGGCGGAGGTTGTTTGAAATAGGTGATGGTGAATACTCGAATCGGCAGTAAATCAAACCAATTTGATAGAAAATTAAAATTAACTTCATAATAATTTAATTGGAAGAGTAAAATTAAATTAACTACATATTAAATCAAATGAACTTTTCAATAAATTAAATTAACCGAAAGAGTAAATTTTAATTAACTCTTATTCACAGGGGTATAATTATACCTGCAAAAATATATGGATTCTTTCTCTAATAGATTGAAACTTGTGCTAAATATTTTTTAAAATGGGATAGAAGATTGGCTAAATTACAACAAATACTAGTTAGGAATAATCGCTTATAAATATGCTTCCTCCGAGTCTTCAAGCAATTGTCACCTTGCAGGCTTAAGCCCAATGCTAAATTTGTGGAAATGACATGTGATACTGTATGTTTCTGAAACTTATCCCAAGAATAACATGTGTTGAAAGTTTTTATCACGAAAATAATATTTTTCTTAATGTTTGTTAATTGTTTTTAAAAGTGTCTAATGTTTTGGGCTCATTATTTATTTATTATTTACATTTTTTATAAAGAAAATAATCTCAAATCACTCACTGTTTATAATTTGGAAAAAATACTATTTTTCAAAATATTTAGTACAAAATTGTAGTACATCAAAATAAACTTTATAGTGCTGTAACATCAAAATTTTATGATGCAATATTTAGTATAAAACATCAATATTTAACTTATTTTTCTGCTTGGGGTATCTTGCTCTATTTCTAAGTACAAAACTTGTAGCATATAGAAATAGGAAAAGAAAAAAAAAAATTGGCAAATATACCAGAAGAACAAAGTCATGCTTCGAGTTCAGAAGCTCGTCTGGAGGAAAATCCATTACGTACGAAATCTCCATGCAGAGACAAAACGACGTCGTCGATTTCCCGACGACGATGAGAAGAAGTTTCGTCGTGAAGAGAAAACCCACGGCCTGTGTATGCACAAGAGCAAAGGTCAACACCTTTTGACCAACCAAAGAGTTCTCGATACCATCGTTAGAAAGTCCGAAATAAAACCAACAGACACTGTGTTGGAGATCGGACCCGGGACCGGAAATCTGACTCTCAAGCTTCTAGAAGCTGCTAAAAACGTTGTCGCGGTGGAGATTGACTCTCGGATGGTTGAGATTCTTCGGGAGCGGGTTTCAGAGAAAGGGCTCGAAGATCGGTTGACTGTGAGTAATCTCGCCCATTATATGCTTGATGAAATGCCTGAATGAAAATGCGGTTCCATTCTCTCCAGGCATATATAGAATTTACTATTCGGTGTGATACTGATACCACGATATTAAAAATTGATATTGATATTTGTCTACCGAAAGTAGTGATAATATCTGACTGAGATTGAGGTTATATATATGTTCTAATTTTAGTAGCTCCAAATAAATTCTCTCTTCTAATTATTTTTGTTTTCATTTCGAGGGAGCTGAGTTAAATTATGTTAGTTGCTAGGTATCCCAGGAGGAACTAAAATCTAGAGCCTAATTTCCTATATAGGAATGTAATAAAGTCTAATTGAGTCGCTTTTCCGTCCCCTGCATCATTTTGAGTTCTTTCAAATCCTCTCATTTTTAAATCAATAAGTAATTTCTCTAAAACCTAATAAACAACCTTGCATCATTTTTTTTTGTTTTGTTTGTGGTAAAGATTATAAGGGAAGATATTTTGAAAGCCGAGCTCCCTCGATTCGACATCGTGGTCGCAAACATTCCGTACAACATATCGTCCTCGATCGTGATCAAGCTCGTGTACGGAGCGATCCCGTTCCGAAGCGCCACGCTGCTCCTCCAGAAGGAGTTTGCCGCGAGGATGCGGGCCCGGCCCGGCGACTCCGAGTACAACCGCCTGGCCGCGAACGTGGGCCTCCGGGCCCACGTCGAGCACGTGGCCCACGTCCCCAGGGGCGATTTCGTCCCGCCCCCGAAAGTGGACTCCTCGGTGGTGATCGTCCGCCCGCGGGCCCGCGCCCCCGAGGTGGACCTCGACGAGTGGCGGGCCCTCACCCGGGCCTGCTTTGGAACCAAGAACAAGACGCTCGGCGCCATCTTCAAGGCCAAGAGGAAGGTCTCCGAGCTTCTTGGGACGTCCTCGGATTGTTCCGAGGCGGGCTCCGATGATTTTCGGGAGAGGATTGTCGGGGTTTTGAGATCGGGCGGGTTCGAGGAGAAGAGGCCTTGTAAGATGTCTAATGAGGAGTTTATGTGCCTCTTGAGGTTGTTCAATCAAGCTGGGATTTATTTTCGTGATAGGTTATTATCAGATGGAAAAGATATAGGCTATGAAATGTTTTAACTACGTCGTTGTTTTTGGTCTATCATTCTTATTCTGGTAATAACTCTATTCTCATTCTTATTCCGTTACTATTTTAATATGTATAATTTTTTCTTTCCTTATTATATACATTTTTTTATTCTTTATTATTATTATTATTAGTATTATTTTTTACTCATTATAAGTTTAATTTAACTTTTTCCTTAGTTTATATTTTAAATTAATCAACGTTAAAGTCATCTAAAAACTAAAAATAATTTATTTATGAAATATTTGAAAATTCTAGAAATTTAAGGAACCACAATCAAACTAAATATTTGTGGAATCAAACTAAATTTAAGGAACAACAAATTTACATTCAAATATATCATTCATCAACAAATTTTACATTTACATTCTAAAGTTGCCAAAGAATCTCTACTACGATGTTGATTAACGTGTTGAGAATGTAGATTCATAAACACAACTATAGACACAGAAATAACAAATATATTCCTAGTTATTTGAGATAGCATGAGAAATTTTAATATGTACGTTTTCACCCACTCAACACATTGAAATCGTTTTTCATGGACATCAGAAATTCAAATCGCTATAATTTACATCCTCAACTATATCTTTGTTAGGGACTCTAAGCATACAATAATGTAATTTGAATCCAATTCAACGATTAGGTAACATATCTAATAACTAATACTTACTAATCATGCAATGATTATGAGAACGAGAATTTAATTTAGTGTCCCATGATCCATTTATAGGATAGTTCCATTTGAGAAGAAGGCTTTGGTTAATCTATTGTTTATAATATGCTTCGATGACTTTGTCGCTCAAGTACGTTGACTCCTTCATCTGTTTAACAAACCTGCGACGCCATAATTTTCAAAGCAATTTTCAGATGAACTCGGATGAAAGTGTGGGCCAACTATTTCTCACTAACGAGAAGTTCGAAGAGTGCGATACATTCATTAAAACTTTCTCGTTGCCTTAAGGAGAAAAAGAACATTTATATTTGCACAATGCCAAGAAGCAATAGACACATATGTGGAGAGAGCATCATAAGTACTTAAATCCCAAATTTCTATTGTAGGTGGATTATGATCATGAACGTTTTTGGCAAAAAAAAAAGTGTTCTTAAAGATATTATATATGCATACAACACAAAGGCAAGGACGAATGGCACAGTTGGTATTCTACCTCACTCTTGGTGTCTTTATTTTTCCTCTATACTTTATATCTTCACATCATCTGTATAATTTTGTCACATATACTACAAATTTAAGCATAAAATTACAAAGATAATTTTACACTTCAATGATTTTTACAAGAGATTATAAAGATCTTTTTACATTTGGTGATATTAACTCGTATCCTCGTACAATGAAATAATGCCACCTCGCTTATGAATATGATTTATAGGGTTAAACATATAAGTAATTTGGAATGAGAAATCCTGAATTATTGCGTACTATTATTAAAATTAAGAAAGTCGGTCTCTTATATCATTATGTTTATACGTTAGAATAGCCTAGTCAATTATTTTTGCATTAATTGAATACAATAAAATTTGATTGATAATGTACGATTTTCCAGGTATTTAAATCGGGATATAATTGGTAGTTAGACACATCATTTATTTAGCATATTCCACATGGGTTAGTCAAATTATGTATGTCGAATAGTAAATTGGGATACATAATAATTGGTTTCTTCTCCACAATCCCATAAACACTAGGATAACCACTTTCCACGATTACAGCCAAAAGTGCTGTTGGAGTTTTTATATTATATTTTTTTTAATATAATATATATCACACTGTATCAATATCTGATTGAGGGTTACGTAACTAAATGCATTATATGTCTTTATTTATTTATTTATTTTTTTGAACTTTTGTTGTCATAAACTCAGCAGAATTTTTTTTTTTCGAAACTTAAAGAGAGAAAAACAGAAGAAGAGTTCATCATCCATATGTTTTTTTTTTCCCCTGGAAAGTTCATCAATATTCTTAAAGCACAGTATATGTACTCATTTTGTTGAAATTAAAGCGTGACAAAAACTTAAGCAGACAAATATACAAACCGACTTTAACACAATTTTTTTGGTGGCAAAAATTTGGTGCAGAAGACTTGTGTTCTACGAAAGATTGGTGAGGCCATTTTCGTGGACTCTGATCATCATCAATTGTCCAGGTATTTTTTTTCTTGATACACGCAATTTATTTAGCTTTTATTTATTATTAATAGAATCAGACTTCATTACAAACCCTGCCTTTTCAAGTCCAAAATTCATCCAACCTAACTTTTTCAATAGTCTCTGGTTTCTCAATCAGCTAGAACAAAGAACCTCACTTCCTTCTGAAACGCCTTCGCATTCAGGTTGAAAAAAAGGTTACGTTTTTAAAAAGCTTATTCTCTTGTACGTGTCATCAATCCTTGATTGCAATTCCCTTTTTTTTAATTTTTTTTTGGCAGTGAATATACATACAAGCTAATCAATTTCCCATCTTTATTTATTTATTTTAAAAGCTAATCAATTTCCAATCATTCTTTTCATTTGCTTTGAATTTTTATTTTATCTGAATTTGCCTTATTTTCCCTTGAATAGACAAAAGTGACATTCCTCAACAAGTGAAATGTACCATCGAAAGCTGCAATCTGTGGTCTCGAGTGATCTTGCAATTATCATCGTAACGTCTCGTCTATTATGAACCTCGGATCACTTGAAATTCATTCTTTTTACCGATTCTAATAAAATCGCTCAAAAACAGGAAAATATTATTGATCGGTGCGTCGCTATCACTCTTGGCTATCCTCTCCTTGCTTTGGTTACAGTTTCAGGTAACTTAAATACTTGTCAAAAATTTAAAAAAGCTAACAAAACATTTTTATTATCATTTTTCTCATCGATTATTTATTTTTGTTTCGTTCACTAAAAAAAATAGCCGTTGTATTTGTTGCGGCGAAGCTCATCGGTGTAATTGAAGAGCGCATGAAAAGTGAAGAATTAGACTCAATAGACACTGATCAGTTTAGGGCGGAAAAATTGGCAATAGTCGCTCGCGATTATGGGACGATTTCGGGAAAAGATACGGAAAAGGGAGATATTAGAAGCACAATTTCTTGTGATGACTTGTATGATGGGAAATTGTGTGTGATTTGCTATGACGAGCAAAGGGATTCTTTCTTTATTCCATGTGGGCATTGTGCTACTTGTAACATTTGTGCTAAGAGGTATGTGCTATTTGAAATGACAAATAAAAGTAAAAATACAACGAAAGCTTATATTTTATTTGCTTAGAAAAATGTTCAGCGACATGGTATCTAGAATTGGAAACTTTAGTTGACCTAAATATATATATATATATATATATATATATATATATATATATATATATATTTTTTTTTTTTTTTTTCAAAACTGTCAAGAATATTTTCCCAATTAATTTCAACCGGTTACGAAAATATTTTTTTTTTCCACCAAATTTACGCGTTGAATGGTATTGCAGGATTTTGTATGCAGAGGAAAAGGTCTGCCCTGTTTGTAGAAGAATAATTGGTAAGGTAAAAAGATTGCCCTGGACTAGGTAGTTTTTGCTGAATTTGGAATGTTCCCAGAAAAAAATTCAAATAAAGCTAATATGAACTCTGATTATCGTGGTTACAAAACAAAAACCGCCAATTTTTAGTGTTTTTTTGGGTCATAATCTCTATTTGTAAATGTCATGATCCATAATATTTAATAAGTGGTAATTTATATTTTTAGCCACCATTATCCTTAAATTACTGGCGTCTACTGACTTTCTCTCTCATCCCGAGTTGAAAGCTTTTCTCTCTTCTCAAACCCTAGCCGCCAGAAGCTTTTCTCTTCGCCGCTCCCCTCCTGGGAGGACGCCGGCGCTTTGGTTGGCTCCGACTTGGGGGGGAGGCTGTCCTATCTTCTCATTACCTCGGAAATAGCTTTTATTGATCCCGCTTCTATGGGTCTCCTTGTCCTCGCCGGACCCCGAGCTTCGCCGGACGCCCTGGTCTTCGCCGGTGTTTACTGCAACTACCGTGCTCGGCCGTCCCAGCTCGGCCGACAGGGCCGCAAAGACGTCGCCGGAGTTGCTGAACCTCGCGGCCTTGCAGGCCTCGAACGTCTGAGTCGGCCCGCCCGAGACCGAGGTCACGTCCCACAGCTTGACGTCCGTGGAGCTCGACGAGAGCAGAAGCTGGGCAACCTCGCCGGAGGAGTGGTGGTAGGACCGCAAGACCGTGACCGGAGTCTGGTGGCTGTGGCAACTCTCGATCACGCCGCTGGTGTTGGTGTCAAAGATCTTGAGCTCGCCGGAGTGGCTTTCGACCGCCACGAGCGAGGTGGCGCGGAGGAAGGCGATGGAGGTCAGCGGCGCGACGCTGTCGTCCCGGCACGTCCGCCACGGCCGGATGCCTCCGTTGCGGATCTTGAGGGGTGGGACTTCTTTGAGGGCTTTTTCTTTGGGCACGACGAAGACACCTTTATTTTAGATTCAAGTTTTTCTTTGTATTTTTTGGGGTCCTTGCTCCGACTTTTTTATTTTTCCGCTCGGTTTCTTTTGGTACTATCTGGACTCGGAGTAGCCGTAGTCTCTTATCCCGTAGTGGATTTCCTGTTAGGTTTTGATCTATGCAGGTTGAAGGGTCATCTTATTCGTGGCCATCGGACCGAGGTTGGTTGGATTTCTCCATCGCCAATCTTTGGGTTTTTGAACGAGCCTCTCGTGTGCTCTATCTGTGCTTGTAATTCTTCCCGTTGTCGGAAGTTTGCACATAACGTACTTTTACCGGAACTTAGTATTAGATTCACTTGACTTAGGTCTTGGTGACTCATGTACTGAGGTGTCTTTCTCCTGTATTGATGGGTTTTTTTACCCAATTTTAATGGAAAATCCGTTCTATTCAAAAAAAAAAAAAAAAAAAGCCACCATTATCCTTGATCTATTTATTACTCGGTGACAATGTGGGCCCCACATCTACAATTTTAAAGGGATTTCTTCAGATTCTAGGCAAAATGATTTTTCCATCCTATCCTTTTCGAGAGAGAGAGAGATAGTGAGAAGCAAGATACAAATGTGAGCCCCACATATATAATTTTAGAGGGATTTCTTCAACTTCTTAGGATAAAATGAAATTCCATTTTATAACGGTGCGATCTTCGCATATTTTTCCATCCTATCCTTTCTATGAGGAGAGAGAGATAGTGAGAAGCAAGATACATATGTGAGCCCCACACATATAATTTTAGAGGGATTTCTTCAACTTCTTAAGATAAATGAAATTCCCTTTTATAATTGTGCGATTTTCACATATTTTTCCATCTTCTTGTTTTCCCTCGATTCAAATATATATACGAGGGGTTTCATTTTCATTCCTCTCAAATTTTTTGTTGGTTTCCACACATCCTAAAATAATAGAATGCATCATGTAAGCATATGAAAAATCTCGTTACTATCTTGCAGGAACTCATTGATGAGCTTCCGTTTTTCACAGTTGAGTAAAAAATCAACAATAAACAATATCGTCTTATATCTCATCACAGGATATATGTAATTATTTGGTGAGAATCACACTCGTATAAAATCTTGGACATAAACCAATAGCCCGAAATCGACGAGCTATGACTAATTTGTTGGAGCCTGTAAGAACCGGCAAGATTCTATGCATTTTTAGAAGATAACTGTTGCTTGACCAATGTTCAACCAATGATTAATGATGTATATTAGGATTTTCAATATATTTAATTTATGTATTAAATATTTGAAAAAAGAAATCAACAACGTACGAGGAGAGTGTTTCTTGGAGACCACCAGAAAAATTTCAAGAAATAAGTAAACAATCAGGTTTAGAACGAAACCTCCTTTTTAACCTATTTTTGAAGAACTACAAAAGAATTGAAAAATATTTTTTTTTTAAATTATACAAATTTTTAAAAGAACTCATGTTATCTAATAAGAGCTTAAAATAGCTAATACTAAACAAAAATCTCCAACGCGGATAGTCACAAATGCTTTTTGGCAAGCGAATAAAGTTTACATTTTTTGTCTTTCTATTTTTTGTAATTTTATTCAATGTAAATGTTTTTCATTGTTTTAATTAAATAAAAGGATATGTGGTAGTCTTGTATTCTTAAAATTGAAATTATCATTAAAAATAACTTAAGAAATTAAACCGCAAAAAAAATGCCCTCGCATTTAAATCCTTTCTCGAATACTTTATGAGTTAAATATCCAGGCGAAAAATACATTTCATATTATAATTCATACCTACATAAAGCCTCTTTTATTTTTGCAAGTGGTTTTTTTTCTTGATCGTTGCCGGAAAATAAGAATGAGGTAAGGGAACAAGCTAATATCGGAATAAATATGAAAAAGTGAGATTAACAAAAAGATTCGATAGTAAGTTAATTCAGGTAATATTCACAGAGAAACTCCTCTCACAATCTCCCGTAACCACCCTTAGTATTGGGCTAATAAAAACTAGTCCAACTATTCAGCCCAAATTTGTGATCTGAAAAAGCCCATTATACTCTCTGCTTCTTGAATTCTCGATAATAATAAAAAAAAAAAGGTCTCCACTTTCTGGAGAAAAAAACACGGAGAGAAATGGGATTCGGCGCCCTAAGATCAATCGTTCGACCACTCACGCGAGCCCTACTTCTTCCACACACTACATCGCCGGCGACGGCGATTTTCGCACCGGCGGCGATTAAATCGGAGCTCGTCAGGTTTTCATGGCTGCCTATCTCGAACCGCCTTTATAACAGCCTGACCGACACTCGTTTGCCCAAGCGGAGGCCGAGCAACACGTCTCGTCGGAAAAGAGCGAGCTTGAGACCTCCAGGTATGACTTTTCCAGAACCGAAGCCTTTTATCTTTGAGTATTAGTTTTTGGGGAAATGTGCTTCGATCATACATTGATACATTAAAAATGTAGCTCTGGGTCTGGAGTTTAGGGAGTGCTATTTGTTTATGAATTTGAATATATATGTGAATCGAGTTGTTTGGTTACTGAAAGATTGACAAGTTAGTTATGCTCGCTTAATATCCTGCAATGGAAAATCACTAGCCTTCTTAGCTCTTGGTTATAATTTAAAATGATCTGACATAGGATTTTGGGAAGCACAATATTCGCATACCAAGCTGTGATTGTTTAAGACTGCTAACTCTTGTGGCCATTCTTTCGGTTACTGAAACGGAATCATGGTTTTTGTATAGGGTTTCTGGGAGCAATTTTATCCCATGTTTTTTGTACAATTTGGTGGAACTGCGGTGTTTTTTTGACAAAATTTTATCCTTTGTTTATCAAAGATTGAAAAAAATATGTACTGGATTTACTATCAGTGGAAAATATGCTGTTATGGTTCTCTGTTTATCTCTAGCGATGAACTTGAAATTGGGGACTCAGACATGGTGTTTTTTTTTAGCAGAGAAGAGCATATTCTCTGATATTTATTTTCCTAGTTTTGGATAGAAGATCTACAATTTGACGCCTTGGGTTACTGAAAGTGATTTTGCAGTGAAATTAGTACATTTTTGTGATATTGTCTATTTCTAGTATTTTTTATATGAATTTATAAAAAATGACTTTATGTTTCTGCTATTATGAAATTCAGGACCATATAGAATGGTGGATTATGTTCCTGGTGAACCAATAGTTGCTAAGCCGAATGAAGGAAGTGTGAAGAGAAGAAATGAGAAGAAGCGTATCAGGATGCGCAGGGCTTTCATTCTGGTGCGTATTCGATGCTTGCATTCATCTTTTTCTCCACTCTTTTATTGATTTTTTTTTATATTGTCGTTTTATACTCCTTAATCCGGGTTGATGGTTTTCAAGAGGTGAGTTTTAAATGTTCCATTCTTCTATGCTCATTGCTCTATAGTTCCAGGATTCGAAGTGGGTTTTTGAATGGAATTTGTTTGGCTAACGGTTGATTAGGGTAGAGACGGTTTAATTCCCCTAAAGAATGTAGTGTTTATTTAGTTAGACTTGGTGATGAAAAAGTCTGTCAAGACTAAAGTTTTATGAACACAGCGATTGAAAGAAACCAATAAAATGATGAATCAGCATCTCTTAGTTCTCTCTGTAGCTCTCTCAGACTATCTCCATTTCTCTATCTAAGCTCTATATAGGAGCTTAGACGCTTAAAGAGTGATTTCTCGACACCGATCTTTGGATTATTGCTTAAAGGTTATTAGGCTTTACAAGAAGAATTGTTTAGCTAATTCTAATTTTCTTAGCGGTAGAGTAGTGTAACGAGAGAGAATTTTTTTTTTTAAAGAAGCAAATTAATTAGAGAAATTAATATTAATATTAATATTAATATTAATTTGAGCTCTAAAGTATCTCAAATCCTGTCACGAAAAGATTAGTTGATATTTTTTTAAAAAGAAGATTAGTCGATATCAATTTGTGGATTTTGTAAATTGAAGTTGTCCGTCAGAACTCCTCCAAATACATATTCAAGGGCTTAGTGTTATCTGTCAGACCTTGTATAGCTTTTATCGTGGCCTGGATCTCCAAAATTGCCATGTCAATGTCTCTCAATGAAAAGCATTAGTCAACCTTTCACTATAGTCGGGATACCACTCTTCAATCTAGGGAGTGTGAACTTCAATAAGTAGAAAGTTCAGAGAGAGGAATTGAGAGATTACTAGAATGGGATAAGAGGCTATTTATTTCATTGATTAATCTCATTACAACGGACTAGGACAATTGCATAGCTAAACTATGTTATTGGTTCCTTTCCATCACTGGCGCTACTACTAAGCCTTTTTTTAATACCATTTGGGTTAAAAAACTGGTCAAAAAGTGAATCTCTAGTATTTTTGTATTTGTTTTGAGTTTTAATTACTCTCTTCTCACTGTGAATGTTATTTCTTCACCCTTAAGCCTGCCCTAGGATTTGAATACAAAATTCCTGTCACCGTATACCTCATGTGTGATCATCATTGAGTTTGCTAAAAAAGAGGATTATTTCTGCGTTGAACTCTTGCAATTGAGCACTTGAAAATTCTATCCTTGGTTTTTGGGATTGTGTAGGAGGAGAAGCTGAAGCGGAAAGCGGAGCGACAAGCGGCGGAGAGAAGGAAGAGAGAGCAGAAAGTGGAACGGAAAATGGCTAAGGTGGCGAGGCAAAGGGCTTGGGTCGTGAGACTTGCCGAGCTCAAGCGCCTCGAGGAAGAGAAGAAGAGCAACACCATCTCCATCGCTTGATATCATCGCTCTTGTTTTGTGTTTTCACCCATTTATAAGTAGACCATGGTGAGTTTTTTTTTTTTTTTTTTTTTTTTTGGGTTCTCAGATCAATAACTTCGCTTAGAACAATGTATTTGACGCCCACCGTCTTCTTTATTTAAATTTTGTAAATCAAGCTCTTTTTTTTTTGGCTTGGAAATGATTATGCTATAGGTTGAAATGCGGTCAGAGTCAGAATATTGTTTTGGAGTCCATGAGTTGATTCAACAACCATGATGCATGGAAAAATAACGAATTTGAGTTTCAACGTTTCATGATTTTGTTGTCTACGGTTGAACTTGGAACACATGACCTCACATTAAGTGTGAGTTTGGAGGTGCTCACCGCCTAAACTACTACATTTACTTCGTACTAAACATCATTAGTAATACAAGAGATAATACAATTTTGACAACCTGAAATCTTTTAGGGAAAATGAAATAAATCCCTAGTACGCGTAACAGTGCCCCATCCCGAATTAATACACTTTCGATAAAGATAAACTTACAAAGTTCATCTATCTTTTGCGGATGGACTCGGTTTATGGAACAAATTGTTTCAGTCCGTCGATTTAATTATGTATGATCTCCGTAATCTCTTAAGAAAAACGTCTTGCCACTCGGACTAAGTCATTCCGAGACACATCATAAACATTAAAGGGAATTTGATTTGAAAATTCAGCACGGATGTACGTTTATAAATTTTTAACTTTTTATGAGAAAAAAGAACATTTTAAATAAACGGTTAACTTAGAAAAAAGAAGGTTAACGTTTACCAATTTGGCTCGAGTACATTTCTAAGGGGGTGTATTTAATTTTACTACCGAGTAGCAAATTCAGTGTACGCTTTTCCTTTGCTCATCATTGCCTATCATATGTTCCAATTTTTTCCAACTCTGTTTCACGTATAGTATCGCAAAGTTTTCATCATTTTTTTTTATATGTTGGAAGACAATGAAAGATCAACGAAGCTTATATCTTTTCACAACACTGTACAGATTCAGAATTATATGGAGAGCAAAGACAAGTAACCGTGACATATTTTGCCACTATTACATAATATTGGCTCCACCACTTTCAGTATGATTGAAGCCAAAGTACTAGTGAAATACAAAAACGACAAAAACATGATGACCCTCTTTTAGAAGTTACACAACTGCCACAATAAGGAAAAAAAAATTATAGTTTCATAATCCAACAAAAAAAAAAAAATATTACATGGGGACTTAAAAAAGATATGGGTTTTTCAAGAATCTCATTTTGGAAAATGGACAATGATTGTGACACTAGAACTAATACAATCATATACATAACATTCACGAATAATACATGCTAGTATACTGTTTATACACATTATTTTTTGAATCCACACAACAATACAAGACAACCATCCCCTAAATCATGTGTTGAAGTTGAAGATAATCATATTTTATAAATGACGTACATGTTAATTTTTTAAAAATAAATGATTTTCAGAATGATGATGGGTCAACCTGAATGGCTTTTCAAGAGCTTATTATTGATGTGACTGTAATGGGCAGCTTCCTCTTCATCTTGACAGTTGGAAAGTGGACAATCTCATCCTTCTCTGCTATCCATCTGTGCACATATTTTTCAAAAAAAAAAAAAAAAAAGTAGCAATTTGGTTTAGGGAAAATATATATAATTTTTTTTTTTATTATACAGCTTAGAATATGTTATTTTTGACACCTGTAATTTGTGACAAGGTGATGAAGAAAAATTGCTAGTTCAAGCCTTGATAGTTCTAAGCCAGGGCAAAGCCTTTGACCACCACCAAATGGTGTGAAACTATTATTGGTGTTCACATTATCTCCTGTTTTCTGCAGTAAAAAAAATAGAGGTAAATAAATGAAAGTGAATGATTGATTGTACTTTCTACGTTTTCACAAGTATAAAGTTAAAAAAGAGAAGTACAATTCTTTTTTTACTTACTTCCCATCTCCATGGATCAAAATGGTAAGGATTTTGGTAGTTCTCTTCAGCCATGTGAACAGAGATAAAAGATGCTAAGACACACCAGTTTTTGGGTATAAAAAATCCTGCCCAAAAGAGAAAAGTGCCACCTAATGAGATTGTCTGAACGAATTGCCAACACATGTGATGTGAATGCAAAATCTCTAAGGAAAGAAAAAAAAAAGTTCACTGACCTTTTATTTCTACGTCTTTAAGAGCTTTTCGCCAAACCCCATTGATTATGTTTCCTATTCTAAGAGTCTCACTTATCACCTTGAAAATTAAGCACAAGAGCTGATATCAATATTTAGAATAAAATTTTCAATCATAAAATAAGAACCTAATTTGAAATTAAAATTCAAAGGCCCATCAAATAGTTTACGATTCAAATTAAATAATTTGTGTAAACAAAAATGTTCGATAAAATTATATATGTTAACTGTTTTAACCATTTTTCTTTTTCGAACACTTGCCTAAAGCGTGCCATCCTATTTTATATTTATATTCCGGCTAACTTTAAGATAACCAAAAAGTTTTAATTAACCTAAAAAAGTTAATTTATTTTAATTGATAACATAGCTTTTTATATTTAATTATAAATAATAATAAAAAATCTTATGACTCACATTCTGAGTAAATGGCAGGGACATATAATCAGTCCATGTGTAATTAGTGGTGGAATCAATCATCTTTTTCCTCTTCAATTCCATATTTTCCTCCTGCAAAAAGACGCAACTTTCACTAAAAACCCAGCTCAGAAAATCAAACAAATGAACTAAAGCAATTTCCTATTTTACCATTAAAGCAACACCATGAAAGGGTATTCACCAATATGTCTCAACATCTATCAACTATAGAGATAAAGAAATAGTTCAATATAGAGCGCTGGTTATTCTAATACTTTACGAGTCTCCGCGATAGTGACAATACAGTAATGCATATATCTCTTTTATATATCACATTCCCTCTCTGATATGCCAAATGCAATTCATTGTAATAATTGCACTTCATATTGCATTTATGCTTAGAAACTTCCTCATGTTTATATAACTCTATATATGATTTTAAGGATTTATCTTTTGGTCTTTTCAAAGTGTACACCTTGGGATGGTGACTCATTACCTATTCAAGAGTCTCAGACTCTCAGTGTGTCATCAACAGTTTTGTTTTTGTCACAACTGTTTATATAAGTATATGTATATCCCACTATGAATCCAAATAAAAACATAGTTGACTTCGATAATTTTTTATACGAGTATACTTCATAGCATTTCATATCACCAAAAACCAAAAACAATTAGTATATTACTACTTGGGTACGTACGACCACTATTAATTTGAAAGCATTATATAACACGTATTTTTACTAATGAGAATCCTATAGGTAAATGGCAACACCGTGCACGCAAAAAATGACGCAAAACAATTTTTCATTAGTTTAAATAGTTTAATAAACACATCTATAGTTTCAAGTCCAAATTACCAAACTATATAACAAACTATTAATTTTTCTAGAAATCTAGACACATCCTCTTCTTTTATAAATTATAATACTAATATGATAATGTCGACGTAACACCCACGAAAATACAAGTGTGTATATATGAACTATATGTAATATAATTTGTCTTGGATATTCAATATAATTTATTTGGTATATAAGTGCGTGTCAATAACACAAGCACGTATCTACATGCATGCAAATACAAGTATGCTTATGTATGTATATAATTACATACACGTAGCTAATTAAGGCTTGGATCCCACTAAAAAAAGTTAAAATATTCTTTTCCATATATGTTCTCTGTTTTATATTAAGGATTTTTACTTTATTATAAATTATGGGATAATGGAAACGATTGTAAAAGAAGAAAGAGCAGGAGGGGTGGCCAGTGACGGAGCCAGAAAAGTTAACCATGAGAGACAAATTTGAAAACAAAATTCAGGAAGGGCAAACTTAAAAAAAAATATATATCAATGGGGCTAATTTGTAAACTTTTAGAGTAAATGTTATTAAAAAAAAAGGGCGAAATGTAAATCCGTGCCTGGGGTACCCCGGCAGTGAAGTGCCGACAGACAGCAGAAGCAATAATGAATGGAGGGGTTTTGTGGTCCTTCCCTTACCCTCTCAATCCCCAATCGTACGGCTCCCATTTGTCCACCATCACCATTACTTATGTGGGCCCCCACCCCGCTCGTGTGGTTACTTACACACGTGCGGTTAGGGTTTGGTTAATTAGATCAAACTTGATTATACGGCACGGGTTAAGATTCAATTTTAAGAGGCGTTATAAAATTCATTAGAGACGATATATGGGAGTTATTATTAGTTACTGATTCAATCATATGTATATATAGTAATTGATGTATTAAAGACGTACTGTTAAGCGGTGAAGAGCGTTGGGGTTGTCGGTGAGGTATTTGACGGCAAGAGTCATGGCCATGGGAACGGTCTCCTCTCCCGGGATCATCATCTCTATTATGTTTCCCCTCACGAAATCCGCGCACAGATTGTTGCTATCCTGTACTAGCGCCTCCACCACATCATTCGCTGCACCCCCACCCCCACCCACCTCTCCTTTTCTCCTCTCCACGATCACCCCCACAATCTCCAACAGCCTCTCCTTCGCCTGAAAATAATTGATTCATTCATTATTTCTTCTCTATATATAATAATTTATGCATCCACAATTATGTACGTACCTTGAGAGATTTATAAAGCCTTGTTCCCGGAAATTTTATAGGCAAGCAGATCAGGCCCTTAATAAACTCCTCAAACTCCCGTTTAAGCGAGTCCAACTCTTCCCCCGGGTCAACGCTCATCAACACTTTCACCAGCACTTCAAAAGCGATCTGATATGATCGTCGATAGATATCGGTTATTATATATATATATATATATATGGGTACAATTAGTCGAACCACTATAGGCTGATTAATTAAGAATCTAGCTACGTACCTTCTGGGCTTGGTCTTGGACGTAGATAGGGGTTTGCATGGATTTCCAGCTGGTCAACGCACGGTTGACCGAGGCCTCGATGTGGCGTGTGATACGAGTTTTGAAGTGAGGGGTCCTCAGGAAGGCGCCGATTAGGGCATGAACTCTCTTGTGGAAGTTACCGTTGGTGCGGAGGATGGAGTGTTGGCCAAGCAACTCGGTTATGGATTTAGGGTATGCTGGGATGAACACGTTGCCGTGGTTTTGGAGCACGGCTTTGTTCACCTCCACGTCTGTGGACACTATTATTGGCGTCCCTAATATGTTGGTTTTGAACACTTTTCCATACCTGAAATTGTAGTAGAAAAATTAATAATTATTATTCACGACTAGCTAAACTAAACATGACCACAAGTCAATAGCTATTCCCATGCAATTACGTAAGCGGAAGAAAAAATTTCAAAGTTAAACCGTTTAATCTGTTCTAATTCTGCTTATGAATTACAAATACTGTAAGTTAACACCTATGAGGTTATTTACGGTTTTTTAAAAAAGGAAAAAAAATACTTTAATTTATCTGCTTTGTAAGTAATTAGAGAGAGTTGAAAAGTGTATCATGGGTCAATTCATCGGGAGGCTGAAATGTTGGAATAGTCTGTGGTTACTATCTGCACACGCAATTACAGTTTCACAGTCTAAGGTCTAGACTTAGACTAGCTATAAATATACTAATGTAATTCTTTTATTACTGGTTTTTTTAAATAAAAATAGTTTTCTGTCGGAAGTTATCAATAGCATGTTTGAATTAGTTAATTTGAAGTTTTAACTTTTAACTCGAGTTTTCTAATTACAATTAACCAAATAAATAATTTAGATTAATAAAAGATTTCACTGAACTAGAATTTACTGATACTTTTTTATTTTTTAAAATCAACTATTTTTTTTTATCATAAATACATTAATAAGATGTTAATAAACAACGATTTACTAAAGTACAATAAAAAAATACAAATGAAATTAATCATGATAATATTTGTATAGAAAAAATCATGATTAATCGAATTTACACTTTTTCCTTGCTGGGTTGTTCATACATAACCATCTGTTTGGACATATAATTTTAAATATTTTTTACAATTCTTTCTGGCTACTGTAACAATAATGGCGGTGGATAAATTTTGTTGGGCAACCATATAGTTTCACCACGTGTGGATATCAATTGTATGATTGCCATGAATCTTTGAAATTCCACGGGCAACAAAATGGTACTACTAACATTTCAGCAGAACAAAAAAAACAAAATGGCACTAATTACATAGTCTAATATTTAAGTCTCGATCTAGCTATAGCTATATTTCTTTTTCTATTTTTTCTAATACTACTTTTGTTGACTGCTATTTCAAGTAGCTAGGTCAAAGTCAAACTTAAGACTAAGTAATTAGAGGACAGCGAACACTACTCCATATGCTAAATCTTTGTTCCATCTCAGGCATTAATCAAATAGATCGTATGTCTATTGATTAGTAATTAAATAATTACTCGGGTATTTATAGTTGATCATAAGCATAAAATTTACAACATTATTTTCCATAAAAAAATTAAAAAAAAAATCAAACATTAAATTTGATTCTTGAGTAGTTGAATTATTTGGGAGATAATAATTCTTAATATGAATATATACATAAATATATATTATAATTAATCTGTGAAATTATTGATACCGACCACGAGAGAAAACATACAAAAATATATAGTATGTACAAGTAGCGAAAGTATATAAATATATATATCTATCTCTCATTTTCTGAGTGGGCACCCAAAAAACAAGTGAAAAAATCATAATATATTTGGAATTTGGATAAACAACGTGATCTTATCAGTGGATAAGATCATACCTTATACATATACAAGGCAAAACAACAAAAATAAGGAGAAAAAAAAGGAACTAGCAAGAGAAAATATTTTATTTAAATGAATTAATATTAACTAATAAGCTGAGATGAATCAGAAAACTCACATAGATCTGCGTTTCTCCATGAAACTCACAGGCTGAGATGTGTAGCCACAAGCGATGAAGTTGATTGTTTCTCCAACAATAGGCCAACCCAAATTCCCTTTAGGAACCCCATAGTGTGGCTCGTCCTCACTAATTCCCATTGACTTCTCATCTATAATTTTCTTCTTATTATTTTGACAATAAAAACAAGACCATGCTGATATTACTGCCAAGATTCCCAAGAAAGAACATGAACCATAATAACTGAAAACTACCCAATCCATATCCTATACGTATGGCGTTTATGATCTCTCTCTCTCTCTCTCTCTCTCTCTCTCTCTCTCTCTCTCTGTTTTCAATGATCACCAACACCCCAATTCTTTGAGCTTTCTAACTTTTGAGAGGGATTTTGTTGCTAGCTAGTTTTTTTTTTTCACTTCATGCAAGGCCTGTGTATTATTGTACTGGAGAGAGAGAGAAACATCTTGTTTGTCCTTGTTAAGAGGTATTGAATGAGAGGGTGCGTGGGAAATAAATAGTCTTGAGTGGCTAGTAAAAAAAATGTAAATATCATATATTTATAGCATAAAATACCAAACTAGATTAAAATAAAAATAACAAAATATTGAATGAGAGAGATTTGGAAGATCTAGGGCATTGCAAGGTATCATTAAATGAGTTGGCCATCGTAATGCCACACGCTTGCTTACTTTGTCTTGACTTGACTTCGTTTGGGATAAAAAAAAAAAGCCAATTCTTCATTTCCATTTTCCAATCCGACACACACACACACAAACACAAGTGTTTTCCATAAAATATTATTCACAATAACATGGTTTTCATAGTTAACTACTCTTTGCTGGTTTACACTGATCCTTTTCCTTTACCTCTCTACTTTTTTTTTGGGGACGTTATTTAAGGTTTTGCCGGCCCCTTCAATTAATATGTACACAAAAGTAACCTCGGGAGAATATACATATTATATATATATATATATATATATATATATACATATATATATATTTAACGTTGTGTGTATGTGGTCCAAAATATAATCGGATTGGAAATAACACCCTCAAAGAGGTCACATATTTTAATCCGAAGATTCCTTATATGATGGCAACAAATGTCCATATATATTCCAATAGTGCCCTTCTCAAAAAAATAAAAAGTGTCCATATATATTATTATATATTTGATTACATTAATACTAGTCTATACTCTATATAATGACTTGGTGTCTGTTATCATGTTACTTGCATTCTATTTGTGTGTTATTTAAGAGCATAAATTAATGGTGCATAAAGAATCATAATCATAAACTTGTTGACCTATGGAGCCCATAATTACATGATTAAATAAATTAACAAATACTACTTAGCGGCAGTGGGTGAGAGATATCCTTGGTTGTGACCTAATCATGATAGATCCTTAGTCCTGAGTCTCATGAGTCATGACCACGGTTTTTCCGACTATTTAAATGCATATGGACTAAAGTGGGTCTTTTCTATTATAATTTTAATTTATACATTACATTGATTGTACACAGCACAAATTATATTAAAAAAAAACTTTCAAATTTAGTCTTTCTTGCTTATATGTTTTTTCTCACTATTCATTTAACTTCACAATAGAAGTAAAAAATAGAGTTATATTGGAGTCAATCAAGCTCCATATCATCTGTTATGCCGTCATTTTCACAAGATAAAAATGATACCCCGAGAGCAAAAACGACAAGAATTGGCAAATTAAGTTTAAAGACCTAATTATCGACGTGTTTAAACCATCGTCATGCAAACCATCGGAAAAGTTCAAGACCAAACTATCGGCGTCCTAAAGCCTTTGGCAAAGCAAGACTATCGACAAAGAGAAGAATCCTTGAACTATCGGCGAAATTCAAGACCAAACTATCGGCGTCCTAAAATCTTCGGCAAAGTAAGACTATCGGCAAAGACAAGAATCTTTAAACTATCGGCGGACAAGACTATCGGCACAAAACAATCGGCGTTAGACCATCGGCGAACTTCATGACCGAGACGATCGGCATAAAACTATCGGCGAGCTTCATGGCTGAGATTATTGGCATGGAACTATTGGCATAGAACTATCGGCATAGAACTATCGGCATCCAAGGCACACCATCGGCCAAAAACGACCTCCAAGGCTCAATTGCCTCCAAAACCCGCTCAAACTCCAAGATGAAAAACTATAAATACCCCCTCTCCATCCACTCTTAAGGTAAGTATTTATCGACTTATAAAATCTCTGTTTCACTCCCGACTCACTATATTTTTCTCTCTCGACACTTGAGACGAGAGATAAACCCCCCACCTCGACTAATGTTAAGCGTCGGAGCGCGCGCCAGGGGAAACCCCTCCGCGTCCCTCTAGTTCACGTTTCATGTCTTTTCAGGCGAAGAACACGACGAACACGAAGAACGCGAAGAACCCGAAGAACGCGAAGAGCCCGAAGAACACGACTAACTAGAAGGACTCGACGAATCCAAAGAACGTGAAGAATCCGACAAACACGACGAACACGAAGGTGTTCAATCACGGGGACGGGAAACCGGAAACATCTTTCTGGTGAGACAAAGACGACGAGAAGAGAAGATTTCACCACACCCAACATACGTGCGGTCATAGGGTCCGGTCCTAGACCGAACCACAGACGGTTCTAAGTGTTGACCCAAAAACGACGTTAACATCATCCAATCTCATTCAATAAAAAAAGTAGGTATAGAGTGAGATTAGAGATAAATTTGGGCAACGAGAATATTGTCATACCCATTCCGACCTTACCAAAAGTTTCAATTCTAAATGGCATGAAATATTCCGGTCCAAAGGGTACCAGAATTTTGACCAAAACAAAATAGTATACTCTATTCAAGTACTGTTCATAAATAAAACAAAATATACTCTAATTTAAATAAAATTGAAACGTGTCAACAAAACGAGTAAATATAATTTTAATACCAATTTTGGGCGGGTGCAAAACAAAATTTTTGTTTTGCTCAATTCCAATTGCACACGATTAGTTGAAAGATGTTCTAAGCTAAGCGACTAAGAAGGGAAGGGATGGTGCAAAATCTATTATGTCGTCTAATTAAAAAAGAAAAAGAAAAAAGAAGTCTACTACGTCGTGTATATTTTGAGACACGGACAGAAATATCTTAATAAAGTTAATTATATGAATTGTCACGTATAGTTGATTTGATTAGCATGACGAAGATGTGCACGTGAGAGGAGCCCAATATTATCAGAAGAAAGATAAAAAGGTCATTGCGTGAGTGATGAAGAGAGCTAAAATTGTCAGCTCTATTTGTTCTTCCCATCCTCAACTCTCATAATTCTACATTTTGGAGACACTCCAAGCCATCGTCTTGTCTTCCATCAATAAACAGTTTCTCTCTATCTCTCTCTTGCACATGCATATATTATAACCTGCCAAATATCATTTTTTTCGAAATTATTTTAGTTATAATTTAGTATAAGCAATGTTTAGAATACCTAAAATTTTCGTGAAAACCTCGTCACACACATTTATATATGATATGTATATTTGAAACTTGGAATTAATTTTTTTTTTTTTTTGCAGTTATTACTATTTTTGTTGGAAATTGACGATATTTTTTTTTTTTAATTTGTTGGAAACTTATGTTTGATTATTAATATGAATATCTGTAATTTATCTTTTGTATTTTTTATGATTTGTTTTTTCTTTTCTTATCTTTCTCTCTATAGCTTGTTCTTTATTGCATTGCATGTGAAAAGTTGCGTGGTGGTTTGTGGTGTTGTGCCGAGCCCAAGACAATGTTGTGATGTTTGATTTGTTTTGACAATTTTTATTTTATTTTAGAATTTAAAATTTTAAGGTCGATAAGAGTTTAGTCACTAGTCATGAGCAGTGTGACATGACCTAATTAGCATGTATTTTGATTGTGATTCTATTATTACAACCACAGTGACTGTGACAGAGACACGTTGCAATTTTTTTTGTTTGTTGTCCGTATCTAGATTCCCAGTTATCACTTGGTACTAGGGTCAATGCCCTTATCATCATGCAATCATGAACTCGTAGATAACGGTAAACGAAGGGAATTACTTTGGTTCACCTTTTCATTCCTTTATTCTAAGAACAAATTTCATTTCAAACACACCTGTTAGGAAAGTTTTTAACAGAGAGGAACATTGTTAGAAAATCTGTTTGGAAAATTTTCTTCAAATTCCTCAATCTTTAATCTTTAATTGAGATTCACATCTAAAAAAATGATTGATTAACTCCGTAGACAGATAATACACAAATTATTTTGTTGGATTTACAATGGTTTGTGATCTAATTTTCATATTTTTTTTGTAAAACAATTTATTTTTTTTGCGCTATTTTTGTAATCTAAATATTTAACTTTTATCAATATATTCATTTGAGTAGTCCTTATTCTAAGAAAAAAAAAATCATCAAATTGTTCTCGACGACATATAAATTTGTACCAAAAAAAAAAAATCAAACCTTACACCGCAACGACATCTCTCATTTCCGTAATAAGGGACACTAGATGAAAAAAAAAAAAACTCATTACAATTATTAATTATTTCGATGCGTAATGGCAAGAATGAATATTTCTCGAATGAAAGTGCCGGATGTTGTACTTAGGAGAGGGACTTATCACTTGTGGATAGGTTCATCACCAAGGTTCGTACTGAGGTCTTAGAGTCGAATTATGTAAATGATGTATTCATAGGCAAGCATCTCTTTTTCGAATTTTTCAAATTGGTTAGAGTATTCTTTGCTTTCGGGATACTTATTATTTTTGTATGCGACAACTAAACTCTATAAACGACTAATCATTTGGGGTCTTGTGAGTTTATTTGATGCGACAAGGCGTCTTGAAGGTACTAGCTAAGGCCGTTGGGATAGACCAAGATCAAAACTACATTGGCGCTACCATCCACCGAAATGTCATTTGACCCTTCTTGAAATGTCCGAAGGCACCAACGACCACAATTGACTGTCGAAAACTTCCCTTTATCACTGAGAATTCAGTTACTAACTTGAGCGTCTGAGTACCTGCACAGGAAACCCTTGGGTTCGTTCGAATCTATAGCTCACAGTAATTGTTTTGCAGAACTCTTAATCTCTAGTTCGTTGCAAAACGAAGCCAAATCGCGTTAAATCAAATTCAAGCATCAAAACTTTACCAAATCCATACATGCACGCATGGATGAACAACTACAAAAAGCTGCACCAACTTCAGATAGCAATACAGCCTATACAATCAGAAACAACGTTTCTGGTTCACTTACAAGATCGTTATGTAATTTGTGCTGAATCATAGGTTCATGAGACGAGGATTTCTAGTGTCAATCTTGTTAGTTGTCGACTCCACTTATACACACTCATGGGAACGATATAGTTTCCATATTCTCATGCATGAACTAGTTTCATAACCATGCCATGGTATGGCAATTTACCCTAAGAATCTAAAACCCTTTTGACAAAAAAGGCAAAAAGAAGCTTTGAAATATTTTTACAAGAGGGCTTCAACTTCTGCTTCCACAGGCAAGAGTCTCTTCTTCACGCTTGGCACGCCCATAAAACGAGCTCAACTTCGTAATGGCGAGAGCTTCTCCGTATAAGGACGCTCTCGTGGATTTCGATATACGAACTTCGACAAAATCACCCACCGCCGGATTTCTCTTCCCATTTGAGGGTTCATCGCAATCTCTTTGTGGGACTGGTTCCTTGACGAACAAGACTCTGTGGCCTCTATCACTCTTGCCCATGAGCTCTGTCTCGGGAGCTCTCTTGTTGGGTCCCTCGACCAGAACGAGCTGAACGCTCCCGATTTGGGAGTCGTAAAACTGACCCGTTGTCTCACGAAAGGCCTCGATGAGCTCCGTGAGCCTTCTCTGCTTCACTTCCTCGGGAACATCATCGGTGTAGTTTCTATTTGCGTGGGTTTTTTCCCTCATGCTATACGCAAACATGTAAGCCATATCGTAACCAACAGTTCTTACCAGACTCAGTGTGTCTTGGTGTTCTTCCTCCGTTTCTCCGCAGAAACCTGGGAAAATAGTGAAAGATTTTACGATAAGCCAGCTCATAATATTCCAGTATTGCTGAGCAAATATATCTAAACATCAAGAACGATAAATTTATATATATAAAAAAAAATTGAATCTAAAATCTTTAGCAGAGGTGATAACACACTGGGTGAGTAAAAGTTCGTATGCAAAAACCTCATTGATAATGCTAGAATCCGAAATTACAGATTGAGGTAAGAACACTCATCATTAGTAATGGGCAAACCTGTTAACCGGTAACTGGAGAAATCGACGTTTTTTCTAAGAGCCTTCAACTGCTATATTTAAATTTTAATTTTATTCTTTGCAAAGCCCGATTATCGGTTATTTTTTAACCAGTAATTTGTTTAGGAAAAAAACATCTCTGCAAGTCATCTAGGAAGAAGACTGACGGTAGCAAGAAAAGATACACATACATGATTAAAACGACATTTCCAAAATGTGATTATTGCAAGATTTCTCTTTCACACAAACAGTTCTAAAGGTTCTGTAATAGACATTGTAAAAAAAAAAAAACAAATAAGAGATTCCGTACCGCATATGAAATCGCTGCTCAGCGACACGTCCGGTACGATTCTCCGTATCTTCTGCACAAGTTCTAAGTAGGCCTCTCGGGTATATCCCCTTCGCATACTCTCCAGAACTCGAGTATTCCCACTCTGTGCCGGCAAATGAATGTAATTGCAAATGTTATGTCTGTCTCTCATCAGGAAAAGAAACTCGTCGGGAAAATCTTTCGGGTGAGGGGACGTGTATCTGAACCTCATCTCGGGAAACTCTTTGGAAAGCCGATCCAACAGGTCGGAGAATCGTAACCCCGTTCTCTTCACCTTCGAGATGCTCGAAAACCCTTGGCTCATAGCCCAATCACCGCCGCTTCCTCCCGAATCCTCTATCCCCGACGTGTCGTTGTAGCTGTTGACGTTCTGGCCGAGGAGAGTCACCTCTCTCACACCCTCCTTCTGGAGCTCGCCCACTTCCCCGACGATCGACTCGACCGGGCGAGACCTCTCTCGGCCTCTGGTGAAGGGAACGATGCAGAACGAGCACATGTTGTTGCAGCCCCTCATGACCGACACGAACGCGGTGACCGAGTTCTTCGAAATCCGGACGGGGCTCACATCCGCGTAAGTCTCCTCGAGCGAGAGCAGAGTGTTGATCCCTCTCTGACCCTCGTCCACTTCCTCAAGCAGCCTCGGCAAGTCTCTGTAAGCGTCGGGCCCGCAGACCACGTCCACCATTTTATCGGAATCGAGGATCTTGTCCTTCAGCCTCTCGGCCATGCAGCCCAGGACCACCACTTTCGGCGGCCTCTTCGACTGAGACCGCCCCGAGGCCACGTTGCTCTTCCACTGCCTCTTCAGGAACCAGAAGTAGTTTAGCCTCTGCCACACTTTCTGCTCCGCGTTGTCTCTTATAGCGCAGGTGTTGATGAAGATGACCTCTGCGCTCTCGGGGACCGGGACCGTCTCGTCGTACCCGGCGTTCTTCATTATCGAGAGAACGATTTCCATATCGTTTATGTTCATTTGGCATCCGTATGTCTCGTGGTAGATACGTCCCTTCAAAGAAACTTCATCACCCGGGGCCGGAACATGACTAGATGTGTAGAGTGAAATGAAAAACGAAACCACCGATTAGATACAAGACAATACTTCATTCTTCAACGTAACTACGCAATTAAAAAAAAATGTTCCTCCTAGAGTAAATTTGCCTTTTTATATTAAGCACCTCTTTTAATTCTCTGTTTACTTTCGACGGATTAGCTTCGCAACAGTCAATTTGCTTTCACAAAAGAAGACTCGAGTTATCCACTATTTTCCGTCCATATATTGTGAAGGTTATTGCTTTATTTGCATGGAATCAAAAGAAGAAACACAATACAAAACAACATAGCAAAAGGCAGAGAAGATTTCTCCAAACTCAACGAAAACAATGTATGTTTTTATTTTTTTTCGACGAGGCAGTGATACACAATGAAGGTCAGGGTTTCGAAGATACTACGCGAAATTGATCACAGACCTAATCCTAGAACAGCATAAACTGTAGGGGAAAAAAAAAGAGCTCAGTGAAAAATGTGAAGCAATTAGAACATTACTCTAGCAGAATGTCGGATGAGGCGAGAGAGGAATTGGCGACAAAGGTTTTGGGAGGAGGAGCGGAAGAGAAGGCTCGTGAGATTCGGAGTGAATGGCTTTTGCGGAGCGACACAGCCGAGAGAGCAGGACTGCACGGCGGTTTCGGCGGCGAGAGGAACCGGAAGGGGAAGCGGCGACGGCATCTTCGTTGGAGCTTCAGCACCTGAGCACATTGAGATGGGATCGTCGAGGATAGCGACGAGACAGAAGACGCCATTGGAGACCAGGGGAGAGAGAGAGAGACTGAGACTGGGATAGAAGAAAGACGTTTCTTTCGATTTCGAACGTCTCTCGATGAAGGAGATGAGTGTGTGTTTAGTTGTCTTAGCAAAAATTGAGAAAATAACAAAACCTCCCCGAGTTTTATCAAAATGACACGGATACCGCTTCCAATTTCAATAATGGCATTATTATACCTTTTATTTTAAATCTGATTACCAACTCTCCCCTAATCGTGCACGTATTCCTCCACTTTATATTTCTGATCTCATCTTGCGGATTTGGAACCTGCTCACCGAGAGCTAATGAAGCTACATTATTTTCGGGGAAAAAAAAAAAAAAAAAACCTTCAAAGTTCAAACCTGTTAGGTAATCCTAATAATTACCACTCCGAACTTGTTCGGTAATCCTAGTAAGTTAAACAGCTTCAATCATTATAATTATTATTATTTTTCAGTCCTTTTTTTAAGGGCTTCGGATTATTTTTCTGTCCTGTTAACAGATAAGTTATACAGCTACATGCTACGTTTGGTGGGCTAATAAGCTGGTCAAATCAACGACCTCTATCCTTAAATAAATACCAATTTCTCCAACGGGATTGCAAACAACGACAATGGAGAAACTCAGAGCCTCTCGTCGTTTTCTCACATACTCTTCTTCTTCATCTACGAAGCTCCTCTTTGACCATCGATCGAAGCCTAAACCAATCTTCGACAACAACAGTTTCGGTACTTTCTCTCTTTCCTCAATTTTCCGTACTTTCCGATTTCGTAAGAATCTCAGAAGACCTTGATGATTTTTTATTTTCAAAAGAATTTTTGGCGCGTGCAATTGGATCACATTGCATTGTTTAGTCTTTTCTACGACTCTTGCCAAAATTTTGCCCCGCTCAATCACACGCATGGTGATTGTATAACATATTTTCGATTCAGCTCGCTGGCGTTGAAGAAAAGAGTAATTTTTCCAACGGAGAAACAAGCATAAAATTATACGTACAAACTTTTTAGTAATGGATTATAATTGAATCGTCTATATTTTCACAGAGACTAGACGCTTTGAATTTGAGTCACCGATTGGCAATCTAGTACAACACTAATTGTTATCAGATTCTTGAAGAAGCTAGTAGAAATTTACTGTTGTCATGGTATAGAGTTGTCATTTTGTATTTTTTTTTTTTTTTTTTGGGATAGGTTATGAAAGGCAATCAAGCAAAAACAATGGAGATTTCAAAGTGAAAAATGAAAGGGAACATTGGAACTTCCATAGTTGTTTTCATTTCTTGAGAGGTGGCAAATGTCCTCTAAAATCCTATGTCGAGACCAGTGTTTCGGATAAATTGAGATTACAATCCCGTTGTTTCGGCTCCGTGGCGACGAAGGTGGAGAGGAATAACTCATTCTCAACATTAAACTCCGATGACATTATATATTTCAAGGGAATATTGGGAGAGAAAAACGTCATACAAGATGAAGAAAGGCTTTCGATCGCGAATACGGATTGGATGAACAAGTACAAGGGTTCGAGCAAGCTTCTATTGCAACCCAGAAGCACCGAGGAGGTTGAATTCCATGATCTTGGTTTAGAATCTTTGTTTATTAATGTATTTTCTTAGATGTTAATATGTCTATATTGAGAGCAACCTTAGATAAAATGATCTTTATTTAGAATCTTTGTTTATTAATGTATTTTCTTAGATGTTGATATGTCTATATTGAGAGCAACCTTAGATAAATAAACTAAGGTCTTGTATGGTGGTGTTCATTTTCTTGTTTCAGGTCTCTCGAATTCTTAAGTACTGCGATTCAAGATGCTTGGCTGTTGTTCCCCAAGGCGGAAATACTGGGCTCGTTGGTGGAAGTATTCCTGTTTTTGATGAAGTAATACAGTGTGTTTGTTTCTTTAATAGTTCTCTTATAAAACAATCATTTCAACATGTAAAAAAAATATGGCATGCTTACACGATACATCATTATGCCTGTACCCATCTGCGCTAGCGACCTAGCACCATCAATGACCTGACTCTTAATTCTTTATGGTGTCTTTTTACGTTGCGATATTTCAGGTGATTATCAATTTTGGTTTGATGAATAAGATCATATCCTTTGATAAGGTACGCAAAATGTACTTTATTTGCTGTTACACGTTGCTTATTAGTTTCTTGTGTGAAACTCCATTTCCATATAAGACTGTGTCTTGGTTATGAATGGATTGTTTTCTACTTTAATTATTTTAGCATTTGCATCAGAAATATGTTATCTGACTCTATTTAATGTATTTTTCTGTAGCTTTATATCGCAAATTCATGTCGTCCCGATATGTATTTTATTTTGTTAAATGTACCGTCAAATTTAATTATTGTTGTATCTTTTTGGTGAAATGGTCCCTTTGTTTATTTTCAGATCAGTGGGATATTGGTATGTGAAGCGGGGTGCATACTGGAAAATCTGATAAATTTCCTAGATGCTGAAGGGTGATTTTCAGTAATCTCCGCATTTCATACTCATAGAATCTCTTAATTACAGTCATGTATGCTAAATATATATAAAAAAAATATATATAGCGGTCCAGGAGTGAGCCAGTGAGTTTGACCAACTCATAGGCAACAGGTTCAAACCTGAACAAATTACTTTCTGGTAATGTTTTCACGAGAGATATTGGTATCTGACTAATGTTTTCACAAAAATCACTGCATTCATCTTAGGCGATAGGTTGTACAGATGTAGTTTGATTATGTGTGTTTGAGATTGTGATTTTAAGTACCATGTCTTTGTATTCAGATTTATTATGCCACTCGACTTGGGTGCAAAAGGTAGTTGCCAGATCGGTGGAAATGTTTCGACTAATGCCGGTGGTTTGCGCCTGGTTCGCTATGGATCTCTTCATGGAACTGTTCTTGGTAAGACTTGTTTAATTCGGAATGTATATTATAGATATATATATATGTGTATATATATATAACTTTGCTATTGTATGTTAATGGATCTCTTCAAGGGACTTACAGCACGAATAAGATCATGAGTCAATTCTTTTGTTTTCAATTGGTTTTGAGATGTAACCCTATGATAGTTGACACTAAAAAATTTCTGGTTCATGCTGGTTATGTTCGATGCATCTGTAATCATTTGGCTTGCACGTGAATTTGCTTCGGTTCAATCTCTCTCTGGAACCTTGAATCACTATACCGTTCAGAGGAAATGAAATATGCTTAGAAATCATTATTTTCCTTGGATGTGCTCTGTAGATAATATAATGTCGGCAACCGCTTGCAGGTGTTGAAGCGGTTTTAGCAAATGGTGATGTTATCGACATGCTTGGTACTTTGCGCAAAGATAATACTGGATATGACTTGAAGCATTTATTTATAGGTAGGTATGTGCTAAATTTATTTATTTTTTTTGTTTTTTGTTACGAAGCCACAAATGGCAGTAATCATGCCATTTTCTTGTTTTGTAATTGTTGGGTTAGGAAGTGAAGGATCTTTGGGAATTGTGACTAAGGTTTCCATACTTACCCCTCCAAAGTTATCTTCGGTTAACGTAGCTTTTCTAGCATGCAACGATTATCTTACTTGCCAGGTATGATTAGTCCGTGCTGAAATTTTCTATATTTTTGTTGTCGACTGTATCTTAAATGAGATACGCAACGATACAAAATGCTTAAAAAAATCATAAGTTGCCAGAAAATGTTATCTTTAAGTTTAGATTATGAATTTCATACTTGAAACCTTTTAAGAGTTCATCTCTATTGTGTCTCTTATCCTTCTTAAAGAATTCACAATCTACAAATGCTAAATCTCACACTTGGAAAATTATCGCTCAGAAACTTCTCATGGAAGCAAAGAGGAAGCTTGGGGAAATTCTGTCTGCTTTTGAGTTTTTGGATGATGTGGCGATGGACTTGGTTAGTCTTCACGGTTTTTATTTTCCAATCCATACCAAATTCTCATTGCTATTAAGCTCTTTCCTACAAGGATTAATATTTGAGAAATGAGAACGGTTAGAAACTGTGGCTGTCTTTTGTGTTTGGCAATCTGAATATGTTTTTTTGATTGTTTTTTACTTGGTAGGTCGTAAATCATTTGGATGGCATTCGGAATCCTTTACCTTCTTCACTGTACAAATTCTACGTTTTGATTGAAACAACAGGAAGTCATGAATCTTCTGACAGGTAACAAGCTCATTGATATGAATTTTACCACATTATGGATTGTCCGTGTCCTCATTGTTTCACGACCTATTCTTCTTTTGCAAGAACATGCAATTTTATTTTTCTTCCTCATGTTCCGTTTCACGTAACGTAGCTATGCTGTAGAACTTTACACCTAGTTTTAATGTTTCCAGAGAAAAGCTTGAAGCATTCCTACTTCATGCAATGGAATCAGGCATAGTAGTTGATGGTGCTTTAGCACAAGACATTAACCAAGCATCAGATTTTTGGCGTATACGTGAGGTATTCATTTGCCTCTCAAACACTTGTCTAGCAAGATAAGGTCTTAACTAACGATGAGTAACCTTCCATTTCCTTGTCTTTAAACATATATTAAGTCAGGGAAGTATTAGTCACCTCTGGTATTAGAACTGTCGATGTATGATTATTTCTCGAGTAGGTTGAGATTCATTAGCTTAAAGTAGTTCTCTCTCTCTCTCTCTCTCTCTCTCTCTCTCTCTCTCTCTCTCTTTTCCTTGTTTTTTTTATTCCACAGGGTTTACCAGAGGCATTGATGAAAGCAGGGGCAGTGTATAAATATGATCTGTCATTACCGCTTGAAAGCATGTACAGTCTTGTTGAGGAAATGCGAATAAGACTCCGTAAGAATAATAATTATTATTAGTAATATTATTATTGTTATTATTTTCAATATTCTCTTGGAATAGTAATTCTGTAAGATATGTTAACATTCTAACAATGAAAACTCTCAGACACATCCGCTAAAGTAGTTGCGTATGGACACCTCGGTGATGGTAATCTGCATCTCAATATTTCCGCTCCTCAATATGATGAGATGGTACTTAAGAAAATATACTCCTTTTGTGAGTCCCTAATGATTCTATTATGTCATATTTTAAGTAATGTTGTATAACCGTGTAGATATTAGCGCAAATTGAGCCCTATGTTTACGAATGGACATCGAAACATCGCGGGAGCATAAGCGCGGAGCATGGTCTCGGGTTGATGAAAGCTAATGAGATTTTCTACAGCAAACCGATGAAAACAGTTGAGTGTCGCAATTTCCGGGTATCACCCTTATTCTTTTTCTTTTTATTCATCGAGGATTTACACTTATATTTTGACAGGTCCAACTAATGGGTTCGATAAAGAAAATGCTCGATCCCAGAGGAATTCTTAATCCGTATAAAGTCCTTCCACACTCTCTCACGGCTTGAAATCGAAGAAAAAACGATTTAACTCATTTGTGTGGAAAATTACCCGTGTCTTGAGGGTTGGAATATAAAGTAAATAAACCCCATGTAGTTGTATTAACTGTAAATTGGGTTAAAAGACAACAGTACAACTGGAAATAAATAAAGGCTCCTGTGTCCTGAAATCTGAATTAATGACTGGATTAAATTTGAATTTATTATTCTTCTTGAGGGATTATTGAGATATTCAGTGATCACTTGATTATATTTTTGGGGTTGATAAAAGAACAGAAAAGAGAGTTTATATCTGCTTGTGATTAAAGACGTTATGGTGTGTTGTATATGAATATATTGTATTTATAATGGAAAGCCCGGATTATGTATATAGGAATTTTGTAAGAGATTTCATGATTTGTCATAATCATGGTAACTTGTAGCTTAACCATTTTTTAATTCAATACTAGAATATGCTAAATGCTGCCTAGAAACTTTTATATTCTGCAACTATAAGCCAACGGAGCCCAAAAAAAAGCTATTAAAAAAGTTCAATAGAAATCACATACAAAAATGAGATTTGTAAGTAACTAGGCCACTTTAAAAATGTGATTTTGGATCTAGCCTATGTTTGACAATTTTTAGGGATATAGCCAAATGGCTTATGTGACAATAATTAAGGTTTGATTTGCCCTTATTTATTAACAAATTCGTCACTTTCTCTCTCCTATTTTTTTCAAATAATTTTTTTTGCATCAAAACTTCAAAAATTCGTATATTTCTCATACGAACTCGAAATTGAGTGATTTCAGATCCTACAAATTCGTGGCGTCGAGATCTTAAAAAATAGACTCATTGTGTTTGATGAAAAATTATGTTTAATGCATCATAGTTACGTTTCCATTTATTTTTTTGATAATTTCAAAAATTTCCAGTTATTTCCATATTTAAGGTAGTAACATGATTTTTCTACATCTATGATATTAAACATGATTTTTCATCAAACACAATGGATCTATTTTTGAAGATCTCGGCGTCACGAATCCGTAGGATTTGGAATCACTCAATTTCGAGTTCATATGAGATAGATATGGTTTTTGAAGTTTTTATGTAAAAAAAAGTGTAGGAAAAAAGTAGGAGAGAGAAAGTGACGAATTTGTTAATAAATAAGGGTAAATCAGACTTTAATTATTGACACATAAGTCTGTTGGCTATTTCCCTAAAAATTGTGAAACATAAGCTAAAAACAAATTTCATAGTTTCATTTTGGCTATTTCTACAGTGCCCTAAAAATGTATGTGGTGGTTGCTTGGTGTATCGGATAAGAAAGAATTGGAACATTGCCCTTTGATAAATCATCCAACTCAAAAAGCATAGACACCAGCACAAAGTTGCCCTCTGTTTTAAATTAAATTCCAACCAATTATTGTGTGCCTTGCATACGCAATGGCTCAATAAATTGCTTATTTTATTTTATCTACGAAAAATATGTTGATTTCTATTATGAACTTGAACATTTTATTTATTTTATTCTCTCCACTTACTATCACCCTTGAACAGAATATATCCAAAATTCAGGCAACTTTCCCAGATGTAAAAAGTAGAAGATTATTTATGCCTACGTACCAATTACGCGGAAAAGACGGAAAGCTATGTATATGTATATGTAATGTAATGTGTTCTTTTGAGCCAAAAGTGGCTGTTTGAGTGATGAAAGGATATGTTAATATAGTAGAAGGGAATCGGTCCAACTCTTTTAAGAATATAAATACAGACAACTGTTTTGGTAATTTTTTTTTAAAACCATGGGCGGCACGGGAAGAATATCATTAAAACCATCACGTATGACGGAGAAAAATCGTGGTTACACTCAAGGACTAATATCTCGGCGGTCGTGCTCGGCCTCTAAAAAAGCACAAGGAGGGACCGACCATCCACCGGGCGCCCGTCTCAAAATTAAGAGCGAAACTAGCAAGGTTATGGGCAACCTTATTACAATCCCAAGAATGAAAACCAAAGTCTAGATAATCAAAATTAGGCCTAAGCATCAAAATATCATCAATAAACGTACCAAGCTCCGATCGGGGAGATACCATGGCGAATGTTCGATATCACCTCGATGCAATCGGATTGGATCACCACATTCTTCCAGCCTAAGTCCAACGCAAATATCATACCTTGGAGAATCGCCGCAGCCTCCGAAAGTTGAGGAGAGAGACCTTGATGCCGGGTGACAATCTCCGAACCGAGAACCACCCCCAAAGAGTCCCACGCGACGCCAATCCCGAACCTCCGAGCGTGAGGGCGAACCGCAGCGTCAACAGAGATCGCAACCGTGCCCTTCTGCGGAGGCCTCCACTTCCGACTTTGTCAAGGAGGGCCAGCTCCACGGGTCCCGGTCGTAGCTTCCCGAAGTCTTGAACGAAGCCCCCCGTCCACTCCACGAGGTCTCCTGGGTTCCACACTTTTTTTTTCCGGCGCAAACATTATTCATGTGGTTCCAAAGTTCCCAAATTAAAGAAATGAAGAGTTCGAGATTACCTACCTTGAGAACTTTCGAGACCTCAAGGAGCAGCCCTATCGAGTCGCCGTCACGGAACAAAGGGAAGAGATCTTTAAAACCACCAATTTTCCAAACTTTTCGGGCCCAAGGACAGCCCCAAAAGGCGTGGAAAAGAGTCTCAACGTTAAACGATCAAATAGGACAAAAAATCTTGGTCACAATCTTTTTCTTAGCAAGATTAGCCCGAACCGGGATCCACCCACGACACACCATCCAAGCAAAACTTTTAACCTTAGGGGAGAGCTTGAGACTCCAAAGGATTTTCCACCACTCAATATTCCCGGAAGGATCCGACGTGCCGGCCAAAGGAGTAAAGGTTTCCATCGCAACCCGGTAACCGCTCTTGACCGAAAACTCGTCGTCCTTCATATAATGCCACCGAAGCACATCCGGGCCACCGCTACGACTCAACGGGATATTAGTAATGATGTCGGCATCTTCGGGGGAAAACATAGCTTCGATCAAGGGAACATTCCAAACCCCCCGTATACAACACAAGCTCCGAGACCCGCATATCACCCGGGATAAAATGGTATCCTCAAAACCAAAAAGAAGGGGGACAAGGAATCCATCTACCACCAATCACCGATACCGATTCCGATTCCCCATCCCCGATTCTCCACCGCGAACCACGCCGAATCACCTCTTTGCCCCAACAAAGGCTCTTCCAAAGAAAGGACCCCGAGGAACCGCAGAACGCCTCAAAGATCCCACCCTCGGAAAGTAGCTCTCACGGAACACGCGCTCAACAAGGCTATCCTGACGCCTAAGGGGACGCCACACATTCTTAGCGAGGAGAGCCTGATTAAATCTCCCAATATCTCGAAAGTCAAGACCACCATTATCCTTATAGACCGTGAGTTCCGTCCATTTACACCAGTTGATTTTCTTCTGACTCATTTGATCCCCCCACCAAAAGCTAGCCATGGCCTTATGCATATCATCAACGAGCCTTTGCGGGATGCGGAAACAACTAGCAACATAGGAGGGAATTGCTTGAAGCACCGCCTTAATGAGAACTTCTTTCCCGGCATTCGAGAAAAAAAGCCCCCGCCACGAGTTGATCTTCTCCCAAACACGCTCACGAAAATAGGCGAAGACATCCTTTTTCAATATGCCCACCGCCGTAGGGAGCCCCAGGTACAGCTGGTGACACGCCGTGACCGACACCTGGAAGATATTCGCAAGCTCCACCCCGGCCGCCTCATCAACATCCGAGCCAAAACACACGTCAGATTTAGCAAAGTTGACCACCTGTCCCGAGGCTCTCGAGTACTCCAGGAGGCAGCGAGCAACCTCTTCACAATCCTCCTTCGTGGCTTGGCAAAACACGAGACTGTCATCCGCAAAGAAGAGGTGGGTGATGAAGAGATCATGACGCCGGAACCGAACCCCCTAATAAGCCGCTGTTCTTCCCGCGTCCGAAGGAGACTCGACAAGCCCTCGGAACAAAAGAGGAAGAGGAAAGACGAGAGAGGGTCCCCTGGCACAGCGACCAGCTTCATTCGTTAATTTGGTCTCCCTGTTTGGTATATACATGAATTAGTACTGTCATTGTAGCATTATAATATCTGTTGCGGAACTAAAAAATAGAATCTTGAAATATGCTCAAAATTTCAAATACAAATTTATTTAAAAAAAAAAAAAAAAAAAATTCCTGTATACACAGCATGGAATTTTTTTTTTTTTTTTTTTTTGTTGTTGTTGTTGTTGTTGTTGTTGTTGGAACCAAGTTTTTTATTCCATGAACTTCCAGTTTTGAACGAAGTACTCTTATTTTCTGTCACATGTAGCTCAACCGTTTGATCAAATATATGCTCAAAGTTGTTTAATTTTTTGTGTTTGGATAAGATAAGTATTTTTCTTGTTTGAATTAATGAAATCTCAAAATCTCAGAAACATAGTCAAATGTGTGTACTACATCCTCGTTTTGAGATTCGGAACAACACACTCAGGCGCCGCTGAAATTTTAATTCTTTAGTATATTTAGTGTAGTGCTAGTTCGACATTGTTGTGCTCTTAGAGTAAGCGTCGTAGAAATTGTTGACGGAAACAACTACTCTAACCGGCAACTAATACCAAAGGCATATTCGGTTAACTGTATTTATAATTACAATTGCTATTAGCACGAAAATTGATAAATTATTATATAAAATTACAAAAATTGACATGTTTTTTATTTAGTATATTTTTTTTATCTATTTAATATATAATATAATAGTAATTTATTATTAACCAGTGAAGTATTTTTATGAAATATTTTGCTGAATAATTTAATATTATTAGTTTTTACAAGAATGCATATTATTAGTTTGGTGAGTAAAAATAAAATACTTTTTAAGAGCTTAAATTAATTTTGCTGTTATGAACTATGATCTTAGTTATATTTAGAAAGAAAAAATATATGTTTCCACTTATATATATGTGTACAGTATAAATAGTTTCACCAAACGTTACTTATAAATGATGATTATCTCATGATATGCCAAGGAAGTTATACTCGTTACTTATAAATGATGATCAAGTCGTTATAAATTGTTTAAAAAAAAAGATCAAGTCGTTATAAACAATCTTCGACAATATGTAGAATAATTGTCTGGTAGTTTTAAGCTCACTCCTCACCAATTGAATAATCTCTATATTTCTTTTCTTATTTTCTTTTGAATCAATTAAATTAGTAAAAAAAAAAAAGTGCGTCATCTTGCACCAGTCAGTAAAGATTTTTTTTTTTTTTTTGTCATAAAATTGATTTTAAAATTACAAGAATTCAAAGTATCGTTCCTTTTATCAAAAACCTCTTTTGTAAATAAAATCATATGGGTTTGAGACAGTGAAAGATTAAACTCATATGTCACACGACTACGTTGATAAAATTAAATTAAAGGGGTTTTTTTACGCTAAATGAGACACTGCTTTTTTTTTTGCTTTTTTTTTTTCGGGATTAAAAGACACTGCTTTATTTGTTTCGTAACAGAACATTATAGTAAATGTCAATATTTAATCTGATGAGTGGAGATTCCAAAGGAAAGACCGAAAATTAGGAGCGAAGGCAATAAATTAAATTAAGGGCCCACAATTCCGATAAAAATACTATTCTTATTTGAGCATATGTATATATATATATATCTTTTTTTTTTTTTTTTTTTTTTTTTTAATATTGAGCGTATTAACTACTGTGTGACGACCAGATTGTGGTAAGAAAGAGACCCTCGTGGGAATGTACAGAGCGTAATTCGGCTTTAAAAAAAAATATATTTGACTAGCAATTCCAACAAACGTTAAAAAAATAAGTGATCGTTATTAATAATAATATTAAAAATAAAATAGCTGATAACTGGTTTCCGACGTTAAAAGAAAATCTTATTTTTTGTTTTGGTTGTCGTCGTTGTTACTTATAATATTTTATCATATTTATAAAAAAAAACTAAAAGATATAGATCTATCCAAATCTGAATAATTGCTTGTTATTTATATTATATAATCATTTCAATATCTGAGTCAATTTTGTTTATTTTTAATATGTCCTAGAATTCATTCGAGACGCGAGTAAAAAAAGTATTGTCATATAATCGTCTGAGTCTCTTTGTTCTCTTTCCGATGACCATCTCATAAATGAGCGAGGTCTTGACGAAATCTCAAAAATTGACACTATAGTGGTTAATCACATAATGATTATTTTTAATTTAGTAAATTTTATTTTACATTTTATTTTAGTGTATTCATGTATATATTAAAACTAATTTGACCAAATAATTTAAAGAATAAAATGCTACATGACCGACATAGAATAATTTTTTTTTATTAATTTGAAATCCATTATAATTTGAATTTTTTTTTTTAAATGTAAGGATTATATCTGAAGGTTTTCAAGTTTAAGGAGCAGAATGAAATAAAGCGTATATTGAAGCACACAAATTGGTCAAATTCCATTATTTAGTGAAAGTGTGAAACCGTGTGGCTTTCTCGGTGTCCCTCTTTGTCCCTTTCGTCAACACCTTCACATTTTCACCTCTCTCTCTCTCTTCTCTCTCTCTCTCTCTCTCCACCATTTTTTTAGCATACTCAAAAACAAGAATCCAAACGATGACAAGCTCTTCGGCCAACTCTCGGAAGGTTCGTCCATGGCTTTCTTTCCCGCATTTCACCTTTTATCCGCCTTGAATTTCTATTTTTTCTTTTCAATTTATGATTTCGCCTTTCTTCGTGATTTTCTGATTCTATATATTTTTCAGACTTTGAGTAAGATTGCTTGCAATCGGCTTCAGAAGGAGCTTCTCGAGTGGCAGGTTAATCCTCCTTCAGGTTTCAAACACAAAGTTACCGACAATCTTCAGAGGTTCGAGTTTTATTTATCCACTTCAATTCGTTTAGGGTTTTGGTAAAAATCAGTGTTGTGTTTTCTATTTTCATTTCAGTTTGTATGATTTTTTTTCGAATAAGCTGGAAATTGACGATCGGTCACTTTGTTGAGTTTTCGGGTGTTTTTATCTGAATTGACTTTCAGCCGTGTTGAAATAACGTGATCATCTTGATTCTTGGCTATCGTCTGAAATTTTTGGTGTATGAATTTATTCATATATTTATTTAGTTACTCAAAAACTGTGTATTTAATATTTTTTTCCCTTTTCTGGGTGTGGGTGAATATTGTCCACAACTTAGGTGGGTGATTGAAGTCAATGGAGCTCAAGGGACTCTTTATACCAATGAGACTTACCAGCTTCAAGTTGATTTTCCTGAGCATTATCCTATGGAAGCCCCACAGGTGAGCTGATTGTATTTTTGTTTTAGTTTTTTACTTTTTTAAATTTGGTATAAATGTCTTAACTCAGATTCTATAAATGTATATACGGCTGTGGATTAAGCAGGTCATATTTCTGCATCCAGCTCCTTTGCATCCTCATATTTACAGCAATGGTCATATTTGTTTAGGTGAGTTTATGGTTCTTTTAGCTTTTATTTTGTTTGCAGAGTGTGCAATAGTGGTAAAGGTTCTTGTCTGTGTTGATTCTGTATAGTTTGTTTTCTGGGAACTTGGTGTCAGTGTTTGTCACAAGCGCTCGTTGATTGAACGTGGCTTTGTTTTTGCTTTAAACCCAAACGGTTCACTCTCTATTCTCTCAAGAGGCTTGCTATGGTTATTTTTTTTGGGGGGGGGGGGGGGGGGGGGGTCAGTGTTGCATGCTTGAATTTTTTTTTTCATATTGTGCTTTCTTTCCATGCAAATGAGTTGTATCCTTCAATAAGAAAGTGAGCTTTCTTTCCGTACACATTGAAATGTAGATGCTGAAAATATATGCATCCTATTAAATGTTACTTATTTCTTAATCTAGACCTTCAAATATCAAAGTCTATGCCAGCTCGTTGTGGATGCTTCTGTTAACCATGGGTGTAGCTTCATTTATTGCATTAATGGGTCACTACTAGATTTGTTAATATATGCTTCCTTGAGTTTTTTTCTCATAAAGATGCACGTTTCTATCATGTTAATATATGAATATCCATGCACTGTACTAACTAAAAACTTGCAACCGTGATGATGTCGAATAAAATGTTCCTCACTGCTATATGGGAAATATGATGGAATATTGAATTTCTTGCGATTACACTGTATCCTTCATTATAGTCCCCATGATTTGCCCAAGTTTAGTATGCAATTCATTTCATTCGCAGTCTCCATGAATAATATTCAATTCGCATAAGCATGTTAAGTTTATTCATTTATGTATCTATGTGTCTGTATGTGGATTTCTTCAGACATTCTGTACGATTCTTGGTCGCCCGCAATGACTGTTAGCTCAATCTGTATTAGCATTCTTTCCATGCTGTCGAGCTCGCCTGCAAAGGTCAGTGTGTCGATTCAATTTAGTTGGTATTATCAACAATCTACAATTTGGAAACTGTATATACTCTAAAGGCAATCCATTTTTTTGGAATCCCACTAGTTCATGACAATCAGTATTTTTTTTCCTTCTCCCTTTTAGGTCAGTGGTAGTGCAATGTAATCTGTTATACGCACTACTGATGGGATTTCAGTGTAAACATTTTTCTGATGAGTGATTTATTTAATTTCAGCAACGCCCCGAAGATAACGATCGGTACGTAAAGAACTGTAGAAATGGAAGGTCTCCGAAAGAGACGAGGTGGTGGTTCCACGACGACAAGGTTTAACGAGGCATGCATTTTGTTGGAAGAAGTTTAGATATAGTTGGCTTTCCTTGTCTTGAGGAATTTGAAAAAAAAAAAAAAAAAAAAAAAACGAAGAAAGAAATATATGATTTCTGAAAAGAAGTGCTGGGTATTCGGTCCTGATTCTCAATAACTCTTTTGTAAATTGGCAAAGAATGCCTGGTACGTGTAAAGGAAGAGACACCAAGTTGTGTAAAACTCTCTTTGTAAGGACTATATTAGGTGAGAAGTACTTGCCGTATAATCTGAAAACAAAATTGAACCCTTTTGATTAATCATCGTATGTTATGGTACTGGTACTGGTACTGGTGGGTGTTTCATTGCACCCCATCTTATTTGTATGCTTTGCAGTCTATATCTACTAGCAATCGGAGATCCCTCGTTTCTATGTTTTTATTTTTATTTTTTATTTTTATTATTGTTCTGCTTTTGTGTAAGGATGTGTTTTAAACCTTGAAAATATACGAGGGAAATAATTACATAAGTAAACAGAACTCCTTTTCTTTTTCTTCGAGTTGATGGGAGAAATGTATAACTAAAGTTCTATTTTCCTTAGAGAGGTGGATGAAAATGAGTTCAATCTAGATTTATACGTGTGAGCCTCACGTTTGTGTCTTTCTTCTCATTACCCGTCTCCCTTTTCCTCGTGCTTTCCGTGAAACACTACAAATTTTGATTTTTCTTTCCATTTTATATTTTATTTTAATTCACTTTCACCCTCACCTTTTGAGCTCCAAACATCGCATAAAGCAAGGAGAGTCAATCTGAACTGCATACGGTTGAGATGACAAACAGAGTTTTGAACCATTTGGTATGGAGAATCTTAGAAGTCTTATGGCTCTAAATTCCCTACGAAAGAGAAGCATTGTTGTGGAATTAGTACCACGACTCGATGAAGAAAACAATTATAAAAGGGTTTTTTTTGCTATATAGCCATTTGACTTATAGCGTTTTGTATAATAGTCAATCTTTTATTAATTTTCTGTAAATAGTCACCTCAACTTATTTACGGCACTAAAAAAGATAAAAAATCCAAAATAAGCAGGAATGTTTTTGGGTATTTTTATCATTAGTGCCGTAAATAAATTGAGGTGGTTATTTACAAAAGGTTGACGATCTAGCAATTCTTAAACTTTCGGTGGTTTATTTGTCTAATTTTTTGTTATAACAATGAGTATCGTGGAGACAAAAAAAATATGTGAACTAGTGTATCCCCATAAGATCATAGAAGGAGACTACAGAAGCTTGATGCTCGCTCTACATTCGGATTATAGAAGAAGACTATAGAAGCTTGATGCTCGCTCTACATACGGATCATAGATGGAGAGTATAGACTCCACTCTTTTTTAAGTTTCGTGTTTTTCTTTTTTGATTTCTATTGGATTCTAAGACAAAGTAGTGTAGTTGCTGATGGGATTAGTAAGTGGGTTCTCAAAAATAAGTTTTTGACATTTGAAAAGCGTCCATATTTGCCTTAAATAAGCCGGTCTTTTGGTGCTGAAAAAAAAAATCATATTATTGTGATAAATGTGTTCTTATATGTTAGTTCACAATCCCATATCGAAAAAGTGAAAAAAGATCTCAATTACTCATATAAAACCATGATTCATTATCTTGAAGGAGTAAGTTAAGGATACTATTTAATGATAAAATCATCGGATTCAACAAAATTTATAAGCTCATAAGTTACTCTACAACCGTGAAAAGGGTTCATATTTGTAATATTTTTGTTGTTTTAATTTATTTTGGTCATTTTAATTTTTGCATACTATATTTTTAAGGTTTCATACAATTTTTATGCTAAAAATGTAGTGTATGACCTGGTTTTGAAAGCTCATTGACCGGTACTCGTTTGCGAATCAACCATCGTTATTTCAATAATTCCCGGACTTCAGCCACATCATTTATAAATAAATAAATAAAAATCTATACTCTGGTTCGAAACTCGTTCACAAGAAACAAAGAAATACTTGGTCTAAAGACTCATTTCAAATCTTTGGTAAGCAAGTCAAACTTCAAAACCTCCAATTAAACAAGTCAAAGTACAACACCTCCTTTTGCTCCATTCTTCAAGTTTCTCAACTTTGACTTTGGAGTCCTACAAAACAAAGGCAACTTTTACCATTTACTCTGTCAATGTCCCAGATAGCTTGCATTTAAGACCAGACCTCTCTCTTTCTAACTTCAACAAAAAGAGAGATTGATGATCAGATTATGACGAGCGAGGTAAGGCACGATTATGAATTGGAAGTTTTATATATTGACTTTAATTTATTTATTTATTTTTTTTTACAAAAAGAACTAATAATAATTCAGAGTGATTTCACTAGAGTGAATAACTTGTATATGTCTTTTATCTCTACTTGTCTGTCGGTATAGAATCTATGCTTTTCACCATCCAATTGTGCCACGACTATTTATTTATTTTTAAAATTTCGTTTCAATTATGCTCTTTAACGAGTCCATGATAAGTTTTAGAAAATCCCAGTCAATCGTTGATCTTTTTTTTTCCCCCAAAATTGTTTTAGGTGAAAAGTTTTTTTAGGGAAATGCCAACAATTGGAGCAGAGTTACCTGCTTTTTTGACAATCTAATATGGCCTATAATTGATTAACCAAAAAGTGATTGCTTTATAGTTTATATACCCCAAAAGTATAGGTCATTCATTGCGATTAAAGGTACACAAAATTCTTGACTACATTAATTTTCATTCCATCGAAAGCTCATATGGAGACAGCTTTCTAAAAGAAATAAAATTAAATAAATAAAGCCTGTTTAAAAAAAATTACAAAACAAAGCAACTTTTACCATTTACTCTATCAATGTCCCAGATAGCTTGCATTTAAGACCAGACCTCTCTCTCTAACTTCAACAAAAGAGAGATTGATGATCAGATTATGACGAGCGAGGTAAGGCACGATAGAGTCAAGAGCAACGGGATATGGATACACGTGGCAGAAAAGGGAAGTGGGCCACTTGTTCTGCTCCTCCACGGGTTCCCGGAAATCTGGTACACGTGGCGTCACCAGATCAGCTTCTTGGCCAGCCATGGCTTCCACGTCGTGGCACCGGACATGAGAGGCTATGGCGACTCTGACTCTCCTCTCAGCCCAAACTCTTACACTCTCTTCCACATAGTTGGTGATCTCGTAGGCCTTATTGACCACTTTGCCCAACAAAAGGTACAATAGTTACAAAGCATATATTTTTTTTATTAGAAGTGAAATTGAACTCCTTGGGGTTTTGGATTTATATACTGAATTGGGTTTTGTTGACCAAAAAAAAAGGCATTTGTTGTGGGGAGTGACTGGGGAGCTGTGGCTGGGTGGTATCTGAGCCTATTTAGGCCTGATAGGGTATTGGGTTTGGTTGCTCTTTCTGTTCCTTACACCCCAAGAAATCCAACTGTCAAAGCCGTTGAGTGTATTAGACAAGCCATTGGAGATGGTTCTCGTGTCGTTCAGTTTCAGGTATGCATTTGAGAGAAAATACAGATAATGAGCACTGCAAATCAACATATAATGTTATGGATTTCTTTTAATCTCTATGTTTCATGTTTCTTGGCGGAGAAGGAACCGGGAAGAGCCGAGAGGGCATTCGCGCGATACGACTATTTAACGGTAATTAAGAAGTTCGTGCTGATGAAGGAAACTGATTTGGTAGCTCCGTCGGATATGGAGATCGTCGATTATTTGAGTACACAGCCATTGCCATCGTGGATAACCGAGGAAGAGCTCCAAGTTTATGCCGACAAGTTTGAGGAATCCGGCTTCACCGGGGCTTTCAACTATTTCCGTGCCATGGACTTGTAAGCTTCTTTTTTTTTCTTTTTTTTTTTCGTAAATGGTTCATGACTACACAAGTGATATTACGGTCACCAAAGTAATTGTGTGAGAAATATGGTTATGAAACTATTATTTTTGAGCATTTTACTTTTAAAAAATTATTATTATTTTTCTAATGAAATTTATCACCTATGAAACTGATTTGGAAACTTAATTAGAGCACAATCTTAATACAATCTAAAAACTGACCATTTTTCTTATAAAATTAGTTTGAATGAGGAAAAAAAACGTCACACATAATGATAAAAGCATAAAAAGCTTGCAACTTCTGCATTGGAAGCGAATAACTTAACGTTTCATTGCAAGGACTTTGAGGATATGATAATAGGTGTTAGATTTTTCAACTGGCATTTATTTTTCCTTTTCTTTTTACAGGAATTGGGAACTTCTTGCTCCGTGGCAAGGATCGAAAATCTCCGTACCGGTGAAGTACATATCGGGCGACAAAGATGTCAGTTTTGAGCCTCTTGGCAGGAAGGAATACGTGCTCGGAGAAGTTTTCGAGGGCTTAGTCCCTGGAGTGGAAGTGGTTATTTTAGATGGCCACCATTTCATCCACGAAGAGAAACCTCGACAAGTCTCCGAAGAAATCCTTTTGTTCCTTCGTAAACACTCTGCCTCTTAGTTTTCAGTATTGTTCCTGGGACAAAGACATTCCTTCCATTTTTATTTTTGGCTTTAAATTTTTTTACTTGGAATGTAAGAAATGCATCTCTTGAGTTTGTGAAACTATAATCTGTGCTTTTTCGTTCTTTTTTCGACTCGAAAACTTAAAGGGTACCCGGAATTTCTGCTGATCAATGTAATATATCATTCATGTGATGGTAAACGGAGGCTTGGAGAAAGAGGGATTTTGTTGGCTTTTCAAGGCCAAAGCACACTATAATACGATTAAAAAACCTATAAGTTAAATGTGTGCATATGGTAGTTTAAAAAAATAGTTATACATAGTAGTAAAAAAATTGTCATTCAGACATATTAAATGCTCATGTTGCTATTAAATGGGAAGAAAAGAGATTACATGGTTGTTAGATAAAGTTAAAGTCCTAACATAACACCATTGAGCTCTAGTCTCTAGAAGCGTAATCAATTTTAATACCATACAAACCATGATATTCGGTCGTATTCACGTCCTATCAAAGATTATAATACCGCAGAAATTCGGCCAAACTCTTAAAATCGTTTTCCTACAGGTACTGACCACCAAAAACAAAACAAAAAAATATTACCGAAAAACGATAATTTACGTTAAAAAAAATGGATATTTTGCCAATTTCTTTTCTTCATAATGTGCCATGGCATGTCAAATTTCTCAAAGAATTTATGTTCCATTGGCGATTGATATTTCTGTAATATCGAATCTTCAAAATTTTGAACCTTGGTCAGACCCAACCACTATGGTCTTTTCCTGGAGCATTTCACTCGGTATTAATAATATTAGTTTCAGGTCTAGTAAATTTGAGATTGACAATCACATTTTCGCTCCAAGTCGCATCGCCTTTTTTTTTTTTTTTTTTGTTATTAAGTTATATCGGTTATAGTGAATTGGGATATAGCCCATTAACAGATTAATAAAAAACTTATTTAATCCAGCTAAACATGTAAAAAAGTACTTAATAGGCTGCCACGTATGCAAGTTGGTTATTTACAAAGTATTTATCAAAGATTGGCTAATTTACCATTCCTATAGTTTAGTTTAGATGGCTTAAGTAGCCAATTTTTCGTTTTTTTTTAATGGGAAGTAATAAATAAGTAGATACGACAAGAGGGGCTAGCTCAGTAAGCAAGTAGTGACTAAGAAAAGAATGGAGTATGAATAATTTTATTTGGTACGCAGTTTTGACAAATCAATAAATATTGACTATGAACGTTTATTTCATATAACTTACAGTTGACCGGGAAAAAATTAACTGTAACCCTATTTAAACATTGCTAATAAGTTAACTCCAAAAGAATGAGTGATCAGACCTGAATTGGAAAACTGTTTCAGTCCTCTCTCTTCGCCGGCTTAAGCAGTTTTAAGACATTTTCGTAAACAATAAATGTTATTGAAGCAGCGGGGACATTTTTCAGAAGGTTCGGCGTTATGCCCTTATAGAAACCTCGTGGACCCTCGTACCTGAAAATCCCGAAAAAGGAAAATTAGCTACCCAAACTCGCAGAGAAAAAAAAAATTCACTTTGATTAATGCGTAGATAAATTTTATGACTGGACACTGTTCACACACCGTGCAGTTTCTTTCATGACATGAAAACTGTCCATATATCTCGGAATTCCTTCATTACTCGGTCGTTGCTGCAAAAAAGTACAAAAGCAAAATTCATGGACACTGTATATGAATGCCAAACATAGGATGTAACTTAGAAACAGTCGTGATTAATTGGCTAACCTGCAATCGGGCTCTTATGACCTGGAAAGACAAACGAAGGAAACAGCGTGTGAATGGATGATTAAATAATAAATTAAGTGAAAAATATATCCAATTTTAGAATTGAAAATACCAACCTGAAAAGGATACGATACGAGCATGGCAGCAATCTTGGAGGATGCTCCAAGAGCAGCATAGTCAAATGAATTCTGTTAAAAATAAAAAACGATAGTGTCAGGAATTTTTCGACATAAAACTTAAAAGCTCGACGGTTTTTCTTATGATTTAAAAGTGATAAAGGCATAAAATGATCAAGTGATTAGCTGAATTTCATTGATACTCGTCTCTATATGGAAGAAAAAAATCTGTTAAAAATGGATGCAGAATAGCCTAGACAAGCAACTTGCCAAAGTTGTATCAGAAGATCCGATTCTTCTTCTAGACTTGAAGTCACTAATAACTTTACGAAGCTCCTCGTATACTGTAAATTGTATGGCGCCATGAGAAACCTGCTGAAACAACACGAACGATCAATTAGCAGAAAGATTTGCGAGCAATGTCTAACATGTCATTCAACAAACTAAATATTGACATAAGAATTAATGATAAGAGTGGTCACATACATATGTTCTGAGTTGTATGATAAGTGTAAACACGCTAACTTTTCAATTGATATTGACATACCAGAAAAAGCCCGGGAACAAATCCCTTATAAAGCGCAATCCATCCTTCCTCTCTCATAATAGTTCTTAAAGCATCTGCAATAATATTATCAAATATTAAAGAGTCATGAAGACAAAACAATCGCATAAAGACTAAAACATGAACATATAATAACTGACCAATAGTCCTGGAAATATAAATGTTCACTAATAAAATTCTTCCCATACCTTTTTTTTTTTAAACCAATTCGAATTCCTGAAGTACAAATCTATGCATATACTTACAGCCAATAATTAAGTAAACATATGGGTCAATACGTGATATCATCTTAATTTGTTTATGTTCTTGATCTTTAAGCTTAATTTGATAAGTTTTGGGATCAAATTTTTTTCACGACTCACTAGGATAAGGAATATCTGAGTGCACACAACTAGCAACTTAATGTAAGATGCGAAGCAGACCGTAAAACCCCGAATACGGCCGAGATTGATGTAGAGGATTCTGAAGCTGCAACCGCGTTTTGACCAGCCAGATAGGATTTGTGCACAAACAAACCTAGCGTGCAAAACAACACACATCGATAAGACCCGTGTCATCTATAGCAGCCAAATAGTGTGTTTTTCTTTTTTTCAAGAAGACTTACTAATCCTCCGGCTTCAGCAGCAGAGGCAAGATGAAGAGCGGGACTTAACGTCTCATTCCCGTCTCTTGAATACCTTTGTTTTGCTCTATCATAGCTACAAATTATTCAGTTAAATCTTAGGATTTAGATTCTAGACCGAGGTAGATTAAAAGAGAAGAGTTACTTAATCAACTAACAAAAAACATATTTTGCAGCTCACAGGGTCAAGCCAGGAAAGAAAGCATGGCAACAGAGTTGGATCAAATAAAAATAAAAAAAGGTCAAATTTTCAAAGACACAAATGTAAAGCTCAATTTAAATAACCACCATTGTTGATACTCACAAGAAAAAATACAATCCCCATGAAACTGTCGACCCAAGAACAGCTGGAGTGAAGCCAGCGTACAGTCCTCTCAATCTCTGCTCAATATCCATAAAAGTAATTAAGAAAATATGTTAATAACAACATTAATATAAAATAATCCCGCGAAGAAGCAGAACTTGCCTCGGAGCGTGCAATTGTGAAAACGGCGTGAACCGTGTTCTTATAAGTCGGAAGATTCGAAACTCTCCCGTCGTTGACTGTCCAATAATAGAATCCGAGTGTCCGAATCGAATCAGAACCCTAATTTCAACAGAACTATAAGACTAAAATGCGAAGGAAAAAAAAAACTGTGACCTTGGAACCTTGTACGGACGACGTCGAGAGGGTGCATGGCGGCGACGGTTGCGAATCCAGCGGTCGCCCCGGCGGCGGCGTTTTCCCACCGCCATTGATGCTTCGGCGACGATGACATTCTGGGTTCAGTTCGAAAGCTCAATCATTTTGGGAGGGAATTCTGGGAACAAAAAGTCAAAGGCATGAGTGAGTGGGTCAATGCTAGATTCGGGAAGAGAGATAGAGATTTATATGGAGTGCCACGTCGTCGTTTGGTGGGGACGTCTTGGGCTTTCTTCACAGCTTTAGAAGTCTGTTTCTTCAGCTAGACCATTATATATGTGTGTTTTTCTTGCTTACTACAATTTGTGTGTGTGTTTAATGTAGATGTTTTAAAAAAAAAAAAAAAAATTAGAGATCTACATCTTTAAATTAGAAGGAAGATGTCACAAGGAGAGGATTTTAATTTAAGTTTTGTATTCGTGCAAAAAATTTGAGGATATGACTTTTTGAGACCAATCTTTACCATCTTCATCGGCTAGGAAAATTTCAAATTTTGTCGTAGGAGTTGTGTGATCAGAGTGTCGAGAGTGGTTTTAAAATGTGCTTGGTTATCGTCGTAGTCACTAGAACCAATGGATGGAACATCGTTGTAGCCATCAAAAATTTAAGGTTGGTAAACACAGTTCATATCTCTTGCTCCGTGAAATAAGAATTTGGTCCTTTTCGACTTGTGAGTCTCACTCGAATATTTACAACAAAAAAAGATACCAATTAGTATAAAATGATCATTACTATTCAACAATCTTTAATGTCCAATATTCGAAGATTAGCTCAATTGATAAACACATTTCTCCTCTAACTTCTTAGATGACATTATTTCTTTATTGTTGGGAGTCTCCTATGTATAAGACAAATTTTAAACGATAACGTTTATAGTGTAATATTTTTTATCTTAGCTGGAAATGAAGTTAGACTTGTATGGATGTAAATGATCAAAGCGTGATGACTCATAATCACTCGAAGTGTGAAAAAAAAAATCGTTGGAAGTAATTTCTGCGCTCCAGGTCCACCACACTAGCTCCACAGGATGTAGATCATCAGCTGGAAACAATTATTATTGATGTGATGAGCTTAGTATGGCCTTAGGGTGATAAATAGACTTTCTAATCTAAATAAGAAGCCAGAGCCACATACAAGTATCACCACAACAGAGTTTGAGACCCACGGCAAACAAAAATCAGCTTGGGTGCATTGGGAAAAATTGTTCCCAACCGAAAAAAAAATGTTTCTTTTGATAAGTTACAAAGATGAATAAAAAGAAACAAAGCAAAGCTTTTCTTTTTCTTTCTTTTTGTATTGAATAATGAATGCTCTGCGTTATGAAGAAACCTAACAAAAAAAAATCCTAATCTGCCTCTTCTTGAGTGTAAGAGTATGAGTCGGACCTTTATGTTCATCATTCATTTTTCCCCTCCTGCAAGTCAAAGTCAAACCCAAAATTCAGGAGCAAATTTTTCCAGAACACAAGTTAATAATAAGCAACATTCTTGGGAGACATTGACTACACTCACTCATGAAGCTGTGCTTAATCAATCCCTCGAGTTTAATGAACCACCGATGAAACTTAGCTACAGAGAACTATAATAGGGGTTGCTTAATTGACCACATATAAATAAAAAAAAATTACTTTCCTTCTACCTCAAACTTTTCTTAAAAGAAATGCAATTTACATAAAAGATCAGTGGTCTGAACTGAAGAGCAAGACAAACAGTAACTGACTCCAATTATAGCTACAAACGAACACGAAATTGACATTTTTTTTAGAATTTGCCCACCTAGTACCTACATAAAGAAAAGAAAATTCGATAGTTTCATGATTTTAAATCTAACTCAAGAGTCAGAGAATAACATTGTTTTCCTATAGACTACAGACCACAAACTCAGAGACAATGTGATAGTCAATTTCATCTAGTTGAACCCCGGAAAAACCGAAATAACTAAGAATAATCACACATACCTATCGAGAAATTCACTCGTTTTCCTCTAACTACTCGGACCATGACGATAATGGGACAAGAAAGTTTTCAATTTTCAATTTTACCTCACTCCATGGAAACCTTAGCTCCGACCGCCTTCATCTTCGCGATAATACTCTCAGCCTCCTCTTTCGTCACGCCTTTCTTCAACACCGCCGGAGCTTTCTCAACAAGCTCTTTGGCCTCTTTCAGCCCCAAATCTGTGAACGACCTAACTTCCTTAATCACCTTTATCTTCGACGCCGCATCGAAAGCGTCAAGCTTCAGATCAAACGCCGTCTTCTCCGCCTTCTTCTCCTCTCCCTTCCCAGCTCCGGCGACTCCTCCGCCGCCTCCGCCTCCGCCCATTCCTCTCAAGTCTCCGATTCCCATCCCCGGCATCATCACCGCCATCGCCGGCATCTCCTTCACGCCCAGCCTCTCTCGGAGCGCCTCCGTTAGGTCCGCGATCTCCAAGAGCGTAAGCGCCGCGATCTCCTCGGCTATTGCCGAGGCGCTCTCCGAAGACCGTGATTTTTCCGGTGTAGCGGTGCAGAAATTGGAGATTTGGAATAGTGTCTGAGGATTCCGTCGAGTGGTGGAGGCGAATTCGGAGGCTTTGATCGGTCCGCCATGAAAGCTAGGGTTTCGGTGGATTGCCCTGTGCAATTGAGAGGAAATGGAACGAAGAAGCCTCATCTTCATGTATCCGAGATTACTGTAGTTGAGCTTGATCGATCTCAATCATGGCTAACTTGAACCATTTTGGTCTGTGCCATAAACCCTAGAGTGAGTTGAGGAAAAATGAAAGGTTTCTGTGGATTTAGTGACGTGGAGACGAAGAGTGATTAATGGGCTTTACTCATCTTGTTCCGTCTAGTAATCACAGGCCTACAAATCCAGCCATCTTGGAAATTTTGTTTTTTTTTAATAATTTTTTTTTATTATTAGACTCTAGTAAAATATCACTTAAACTATAAAATTAGTAAAATAGTGAGCATTTTAGTTATAAATTACAAGTATAAATATAAACATGTGCAGTTAAATACTAGTTTTGATTTGACTTTTTCTAAAAGTTTTTGTTGGTGATAAATTATTGAGAAAAGAGTTATATCTATGATTAAATTTTGACAATTTTTTTATGATCAATTTATGATAACACAATGTAATATTTAATTTTGTGACAACAATGTCACAAAATGATTCTAAATGTCATTTTTATAGAAAAATTGTCAAAATATACTCATAATTATGTCCATGAGTGGTTTAAGTTTCTCGCTATTCACATCATAAACTTTAGATGAAGCGAAAATCTCATTCAACTATATGCAAAAAAGAAAAAGAAAAAAAGTCATCTTCTAGATTAATCTCGCATTAAAAAGAAAATAAAAACTAAGATTTATAAGATGATTCATCTCATTTTCAATTAGTTTTTAAAGTAGAAATACTTGAACAAAAAAGAAGTAAAAAACGTCTGCATATACTCCTCCCGTGCAAATCGAGGCATGTAATCTCAATTAACACCAACAACCTCGATCTCTTTTTATGGTGGGAGACACGTGTTGTTTATATTAAGAGAGTGACTCAGGGTCACTAGGATTGCCATATCAGCATCACTCATGACAGCTAGACTGACGTGAGTGTGAGCAGCAATGGAGACAAGTGCTAGTGTGCGCATGAAGGACGATCAGCTTATGTGTATCAGAAGCTACAGTCGGTTAGAATAAACTGCACTAGAGTTAGGTAGTTAGAGTTAATGTAACTAGAGTTAGAAGTTAGTTACAAGTTAGATCTGAGTATTGTAATTCATATAAATCTCTGTTCATTAACACAGAGTTGAGTAATGAAGAAAATCGTCTCAAAACACGTCATCATTCATTCTTCTCTCTGGATTGTTTCTCTATCAATTTAATTCTTGGTTTTGCCCATTTTTGATCGAGATTTAGGTATTTCAAAACTCCAATATTTCTCGGTTAACATATACTTAAAAAGAAAAAGCACGTACCAAACACTTTTTCAGTTTTTTCAATTTATCAAAAACAAAAATGAAAACTGTACCAAACAGCTTTTTGAAAACAACTGCAAAATAATTTTTCAATACAACTACAAAAATTAAAAAATAGAAAACAAAAACTTTTTGAGTTAACTACCAAACAACCCATATAATTTCCGTCTTAAGCATTTCCTCTAACACAAATTTCAACACCTCACCGCTCGACTAACCATGACGGTTCGATACTAAAGTCGTTTTTTTTTCTTCAATATAATTCAAAATAAAAAAGGAATTCGGGTGAGAAAATATAAATATAGCCCCGTCAAAAAAAAAACGTTCCCGCGCATCTTCTCTCCGTCGAGTACGTCCACGGCCGCGAGTCCTCTCGCTCCTCACGGAAACCCCGACATCCGTCAACTTACGGCGCACATAACGGAACTCCCGGGGGTTCAAAATCATATGCTAAGCTCAGTGAGGCAAGCTCGAGAAAAATAATCTCCGCTACATAATGATGAGGCATTTCCGTTTCGTTTTCTCTCAGTTTCATAGAACACCTTCTCAAAACCCTAGAATCCATGGCGGATCAACCAGACCCTTCGAAATCGCCTCTTTTTCTCGACGGAAGCCTCACGTTCTGTTCTCCGTTTCCAATTTCGCCGCGATACCCGATCAGAAGGGTGAGAATGAAATTATAGATTTTTCTTCATTTGAATCCCTATATCGTTAGCAATTGGAACTTGAATGAAATTGTATTTTTTGCTTTTGAGTTTCTTTCCCCCCAATAAATCGGTATATTTCTTATCAAGTCATGTTTTAAAGTTTGAGAGGAAAATCAAAATGGCAGTGTCGTTTCGGTGGATTCTACAGCTTCACAAGGACGTGCCAAAAGCAGCTCGGTTCTATTCCGAAGGACTTGACTTGACTGTGAATGTCTGTACACTACGATGGGCCGAACTTCAGTCCGGTCCTCTTAAACTTGCTCTTATGCAATCTCCAGAGTAAAAAAATCTTTCTCTTTATAGCATTCTCTTTAATGTACAATCTGTTTGTTCATTTGTCTATGATGGTCGAGATGTTTCTGCAACTACATAGCCTGCAATTGTGGATAGGTGTAAACAAGAAATGAGTAACCAAGTTTTCCAATAATGGATTCATGTTGAGAAATGAGTAACCTCTAAGTTTCTTTTCTCTTTTTTCCTCGTTTGATCTCAAGATGGAGAGGATTGCGTTACTAGTGAGCCATTAGTTAAAAAAAGAGTTAATCACAGTATTGTATTTTGGCTCTCTGTAATGATCTCTAGGTCTGATTAAGTCGGGGACTTGTATAGTGCCCTTTAGTTCTGCGTTTTCTAAGAAAGAAAAAAAAAACAAGAGCCTCTTGTCTTGTATAGGGATATTATCTCCAAAAACCTTTTACTGATGAAGTTTTATTTCATCTAAAAATGAAGATGTTAAATGTGATTACAGTGACCATGTTGTTCAGAAGGGATATTCTTCACTCCTATCTTTCACAGTGGCCGACATAAACACTACAGTAACGAGGTTAATGGCATTGGGAGCTGAGCTAGATGGACCCATAAAGCACGAGATCCACGGGAAGGTGAAATCTGAAACTACCCATTTGTTTAATAATGGAAATTGAATCTCAAGAATACAAAACACACTTTCATAAGGACTCTTAGACAAACATTGAAGCTGATCTCTTTAATAGGTTGCGGCGATGAAATGCATCGACGGGCATGTTTTGGGTCTCTATGAACCCGCGTAGGACTTCTCTAACACAAAATTGCCGTAAGTCTCTTAGACCTTTTTTTCTTCTTCTTTGTAACTACTTCATTTTGCAATCTTTTGAAGACATATCGAAGACGTGAGAAACTCGTCCTTTCTGTGGATTCCCATGAATGATTGATAGGGTTTGTTCGTCCATGTCTATTACAGCGGTGCATAGTGTGTAGAGCGTTGGACCTGAACCAAAAGTGAACTGAAGTGAGAGTTCAAAGTCGCATAATTTATTGTTAATAAGAGTTACCTGACATGTAGATCGGGTATTTTTGGTCTTCATAATCTCCGAGAATAGCAAGGAAATCTTCTTTTGTTGATTTTGGCAATATAGCAGCTTTTCTTTGCCTCGTTATTGAGTTTTCATCTTGCACCTTCACAAAACAATGATTATTCCAAACAATAACATGCATTAGTTATCCTAATATCTGTGATTTTGTACTCATTCCGACTCTGAAGTAGCTGCGGGCGTATCTGATTGGAGAATTCTATGTATAACAGCAAATATTAGATACAAAATTATAAACACATGAATATTTTTGTGCTCCGGTATAGTCACATATTCAGCTATTCTACATGCTATGGCCTATAGGCCTATAACTATGAATAGTTGGCGACCATATTTTCTTTTCAAATTTGATATTTCAGATTTTCTTACACAACATGTATGTAGCACTCTATTGGAGTACGTTTTTAAGTGTACAAAATTATACATTTAGTTTGATTTTTTGCAATGCATGGGAGAATAGAGCTATTTATTTTAGTCCCGAAGAAGTAATGATAGTCATTACCTGATTGACTTGGAGATGGAGATACATGTTCGCATGGAAGTATGGCGTAGGTCCTATCTCGTGTACCGACACCCGATTTCTAGATGCCGTTTCAACATTGACGATTCTTCTCGTCCTTGACTCGATTAAATTGTAGCTATGCCCCACAGAAACTTCTGAAGACCGAATCCTCTGAAGGAAAAAAAATCGAAAAACTCGAATGATCAAATCAGAACTGTCGAATATTCTCCAGATATTATGTGTACTGTAACCCTTACACGTAATGCATCTTCGATGCTCGTTGCTTCGAGTAAGTCTCGCGAAATAAAGTTTCGGCCGATTCCTCCGCTGGCTATCTCAGCCTCTACAGGTGGAACCGAATTCAACGTGAACGCCTGTCAACGAGAGACTTCTTTTTAGGACCCCAAATTGAACAGGCAAACAAATGAAACTGCGTGTTTGTTTCTTACGAGTCCATGGCTGTTGAACCCAAAAGCACAGCTTGGTAACTCTCCGGCGTATGTGTAAGCAATGAATGACAACCCATCTAATAGCTGTCCCTTGATCAAATATCTGCATATTCACACCTTTTTTTTACTCAACTTATTGTGGTCTGTAGAAAAAGCTTCCGGAGAAAAAATGCCATACGTGTGATCAAGTAGAGCAACATTAGCGTCCTCGTTATGAGTAGCCAATGCCATAAGATCAGCGACGATGAGAAGAGCAGAACAATCGGCTGAAACTTCAGTGGTACAAGAATAATTTCTTAACTCTGTCTTTGGGACGAATGGGAGAATCTCTTTCCTAAAGTTTATCAGCAGTATCTGCCAAAACAAACAGAAGACTAAACAAAACCACACAAACTTTTTTCCTTGGAATATATTTTATATTCATAGCTTGAATTAATATACCCTTGTTTTAAAAGGCCCATTTTGAAGGAAATTGATGTTTAAATATCACGGAAATAAAATCTTTTTCTTTCCCATGGATTTTTTTTTTTTTTTTTTTTTTTTTTTTACCGAATATCGTAATTTTGGTAATTAAAAAAACAATTATTTAGCTTTAGTTATTCGTACAACCGAGATTTTGGCAAAATTAATCATTCTCTTAGTTCAATGCATGCTTTAAACTAATTGTTACACTTACAAGGTGCGAGTATGTATTCAGGAACAATTAAGTGGAAGTAATTTATATCAATTTTATTATGAGCTCTTGACAGGAAAAGTGTGGTGAATTTGTATAATTTATATTTGATAAATCACATCGCGTGATTTAGTTGCGACAGACCGTCACACCTAATGCTAGAAACTCTACGTTAAAGAAAAACAAACCCAATTCGGTTAACGGTCAGACGGGGCAATGCTTTTATTAATTTATTTGTTTACAGTTCCCTATTATTATAATATTTAATTAGGCGGTATTACTATTAAGATGTTGAAATAGAAACCAAAAAAAATATTTGAATAATAGCATGCTGTCATATGTTAACATAAACTGATTTCTAAGCATTGTACTGAACTAAATGCCAAAAAAAACAAAAAAAAAGGAAAATAGAGAAACCTACATCAAGAAAATCAACGCCACTGCCTTGTGCAAGTCCAAGCATTTCATCCCAATACCTGGGAAACCTGTTTCGGTTGTTACGCTTGAGGGCTTCAATCAACGGCTGAGATTGCTCTGACTCAGCAAACGGCCTGAGCTGATTTTGGAGAACCAGGTCATTGGCTACTCTGCTTTTAATCATGTTTGAGAACTTTTGGCCTATTTGGAACCCCATTTTCCGAGGGTCTATGCACGGACCAACTTGAAATATATCCAAGCTTTTCACTTCCATGGCTCAAAATAATATTACCACAAAACAGAAGTTGAAAAGGCTTGAAGGGTGTTCTTTTTTTATGAAGTGTTCCTCTTCCTCAGACGCTGCTCTGTTTTTAATTATCCAGAAACGAGCTAGCCTTTCTTCTTGGGTGGTGTGGGAAAATAAATTATAAAAAGGAAAAAAAAAAAAAAAAAAGTTTTAGATAGGACTGCCTGCGAGTTAATAATGGGATTCGAACCAAAGACCCCAAGGTTTGGCATCCTTTTTTAATCAATTTTTATATTTTTAACTCAAAATTATATAATTTTTTCATTTATTCCCCACTTGAATAAGGTTTTTTTTTTTTTTTTTTTTTTTTTCAAATTTTCCATCCCGACTGCGATTTTTAACTCCGCCACTAGACACAGTCGAAATAAAGCGACTTTCGCTTTGGATTTTTTGGATGATTTTTTCTTTTTCTTTTTTGTCAAAAGATTTAACCCCAAGTTTCATGTTTTTACTCGAAGCACTCGACCCAAAGCTAAGAGGCTACATAACATGTTATAGGGGAAATCATCAGGCAAGGACATCACTTCAATGAATATGTCGGTAGACATTTTTAAAATAAATAACATGTTTTATTTTGCTTTGCTAAAATATTCATGCTATGTGTATAGTGTCAAATTGGCTAGTGTTTAGTTGCTTTTGGGAGGAGTTGGAATTATATACCATGTTTATTTGTAGAACCACCCAGACCCAGTTAATCAATTGAGCTCTTTTACACATGTAAAATACAGATTAATTTTAGAAGATTGTCCACATTCATTTACTGAAATATAAAGCGCACGTACAGCCGAAGAGCGATCGAGCAAAACAAAATATACTCAACTACACAATCTCAGAAAACAAGATAACGTAGATAACAAGGCAACATAATCCAGCAGCGAAAAGAAACACACAACTTAAAATTTCACACAAAATCACATCTTTTTTTTCTGAGAGTCCATATATGCACACACATTAGTTCTAGTTCATCTGTCTGCAGCGCTTCCTGATCTCTCCCCGGGATCCGGTCAAAGGAGAGATGTTTCCCATCTTGACCATCGACTTGGCGAACTGATCGAAGAAGAGCTCGTTGTTCTCGGCGTACTTCTTCACCAACTCCCTCGAGGCCGAGCTGCTCGTCACGAGGACTTCGTCGGAGCTCAACAAGCCCTTGTGAGCCAACAGGTTCTGGAAGTAGGCATTGTCGAACTTGAAAGGGGTCGCAAAGTCGAGCACGAACAGGTTTTGGTCTCCGCCGGATCTCGGGCAGCCGTTTCTGAGCTGGGCAGCGTACGATTGGTCAAGGGTGGAGTCGGGCTGACCGTTGCCTGTCTGGTTGTACAGCCTCTGCCTGAAGCTCGTGCAACGCGAGTTTCCGATTGTGTGGCTTCCTGATAAGTTCAGGGACCAATTTGTAAATTTTCAAGGCTTTGAGTGAATTAGAAACAATTGTATTTTTTTTATATTTTTTTAGTAAGGTGAGGAACATAAAAAAAAAAAAAAAAAAAGAGTTCCTTGTGTTTAAAGTTACTTAAGAAAGTTAGTCTCCTAACAAAAAAAAAAAGTTTCTTTGGCTGTTCAAAATATAGGGCTTCATGTAATGAAATCTAGTTACCGGGCAAAGATAGTTTACAAATGTAAATTTTAGGTAAATAATAAGTAAAAATTAGGAATAAAAAATCAATATTCAAAAGTTTTTGGGGACATAGCTAAAGAATAATATGAATAATTTTGATGAAAAACTAGACATCTAGGTAAAGTGGAAGTGTGGAACAGCTCATAGTTCTTTTTTTATTTTATTTGTTATCTTTACTTTGAATGAAAATTTCGCATTATTAAAGCAAAACCCTATTCGAGTTGGCATTAAAAAATTCTTATTGATAAATTAAAACATGCAATCAAAACGAAGAGAAATTAGAAAAAGGAGAGATAGCACCACAAACCAGAAAGAGCAACAAGATCAACAATGTCAAGGCCTTGTCTTTTGAACTTGGTGAGAATGGTTTGGAATGTGTTGTTTGGAGCTGGAATGTTGTTGTTTGACCCACTCAAGCTCGCTCCTCTCGAGTCCCTCCTTCCCAGTGGGACCACCCAGCTCGGCCCACCAGTCTATCCATATATTTTTATATTTGGTCATGACTCATGTCACATATATCAAACACAAAACCAATTATATTAATATATCTAAGAAAAAAAAATACTCACAAGAACCGTTGAGTCTCTTGCAGCCAAAGCCAAGATGTCGGCACAAGAGACAGTGCTAGGGCAGCGCTTCTCTAGAGCCGACTTGATCTTCTCGATAAGCTCGAAGCCTCGAGCCGAGTTTCGGTTAGGGTTTGACCTTTTCTCGCTTGCCAACCGCGCCGTGCTGTCCAAGAATATCGACCCGTCGCATCCCTGAATTATATATATATATATATATATATATATAATGTTCAAACCGCGAAAATAATAGGATAGTTGAACATTACTACTAAAAAAATCAATATTTATGTAAGCGAACCTGAACAAAGCAGTCGTGAAAGTGCAATCGGATGAGAGAAGCAGCCATGCGAGGCTCTTTTGCGATGGCCTCGGCGAGAATGGATTGTACGATCTCTTGAGCTTGAGGACAAGAGTGGTCATAAAACTGAGGGTAAGTATAACTATTTCCACACATGCTAAATGGGACAAAGGCAAGTATGCATAGACTTAAAATGAAGGCTACATAAGAATGTGCCATTTTTTTTTGTTTGCTGATAACACTTGAACAAAGACCAAAGAGTAGAAGAGAAGGAGATGAGAGAAGTGTGTCAAGGCTCGTTACTGAATGACTTGAATGGTTTGAAGATCAAAATGGTATACTTATATTAGGACACTCTACGGACAAGTGTAATAAGAGAAACAAATATGAGAGTTAGAGTGGTTGGATACATTTAGCTAACTAATAAACTTTGCATAAGTAATAAGCAAGGTTTGGGATTTGGTAGCTTTCTATGGTCAAAAAGTCTTTTTAGTCCTTAATATGTTACCTTCATTTAAAGCTTTATATTCTACTAGAACATCTATGTTGATTAAGCAAACTTTATTTTGGATAAAGAAACTCCAAGCTAATAAACACTTGTTTAATTAGTCTTGCATCACTACGACGAACTGGTCAAATTCACTTGATTTTATTAGAAGTTGCCTGGAAGTTATATATATTGACGTTAATTTTTTTTATTTTTTATTTTTACAAAAAAGAACTAATAATAATTCAGAGTGATTTCACTAGAGTGAACTTGTATATGTCTTTTATCTCTACTTGTTTGTCGGTATAGAATCTATGCTTTTCACCATCCAATTGTGCCACGGCTATTTATTTATTTTTAAAATTTCATTCAATTATGCTCTTTAACGAGTCTATGATAAAGTTTTAGAAAAACCCAGTCAATCATTGATCTTTTTCTTTTCCCCCAAAATTGTTTTAGGTGAAAAGTTTTTTTAGGGAAATGCCAACAATTGGAGCAGAGTTACCTGCCTTATTGACAATCTAATATGGCCTATAATTGATTAACCAGAAAGTGATTACTTTATAGTTTATATACGCCAAAAGTATAGGTCATTCATTGCGATTAAAGGGACACAAAATTCTTGACCACATTAATTTTTATTCTATCGAAAGCTCATATGGAGACAGCTTTCTAAAAGAAATAAAATTAATTAAATAAAGCCTGTTTAAAAAAAATAAAGCCATATTCGGGGTAAGATAAATATATTGATTTAATACAGGCCATTATAGATTTGCAACAAAAAAATAAGTTATAAAATTAAAATGTACGTTTGCAAACGTTTATAAAAATAGTCAATGACAATTATATTTGACTTAAATATCGTCATTAAACATGCTATAACTAACAAAAAAACGAAAATAATTTAAAAAATAAAAAATTAATGACAATGAGTCTATTTTTGAAGCTCTCATTGCCACGAATCTGTAGGATTTGGAATCACTCAAATTGGTTATTCAAGTGCCACCTCATCTGTTTGACTATTTTTTCTAAAATTTCCAAACGTTTGCGATATCCCAAACGTTAAGTTTATAATGGTTTAGTTAGTTACAAATTTCTTCAATATATATATACTTAATCGTGGCTGAATTTTTAATATCCTTCCAAAACTATAATTTACTTTCAATGTTATGTTCATACTCTTTTGGGGAAATGGTGGCAAAAATACTTAATATTTAAACAAAACACTACTTATATACCCATTCTTTTTTTTTTCATTGGGCAAAAATACTCAAAGCTTCAAATTTAGTTACACGTAAATACTTTGCCGTTAAAATTTCCGTTTGAACTTAACGGTCTGAGTAGTAACGGACCTACTATAACGTAACATGTGGTATATTTTGCCAAAGAAAAAAAACTTCGAGTATATAAGTAATATTTTAACCAAACATTGAGTATTATGACCAAACATTGAGTATTATTAACACCATTTCCCCTACTCTTTTTTGTACATTTTTTAAATGGAATTATCTGTAAAACCATATTCGTGGTAAGATCGCTATGATTGACTTTTAATACTGTCAAGCCAATGGAAAATGAACGTTTTTAAATTAACAAAAACATGTAAATAATTTAATAAATTGAAAATTAATGACAATGGGTCTATTTTTGAAACTCTCATCGCCACGAATCTGTAGGATTTAGAATCACTCAATTTCGAGTTCATATGAGGAATATATGGATTTTTGAAATTTTAATGAAAAAAAACTGTAAGAAAGAGTGTGTATGACGAACTGTAACAAAAAAAAATCTTTAAACAAAAGACAAAATGAAAAATTCAAATTAGTTATTCAAGTGCCACTTTATCTGTTTGACTATTCTTCCAAAAAATTTCAAATGTTGACTATATCTCAAACGTTAAGTTTATAATAGCTTAGTTAGTTACAAATTTCTTTAATATATATACTTAAACGTGGCTGGATTTTTAATATCCTTCCAAAACTTTAATTTACTTTAAATGCTATGTTCATACTCTTTTTTGTACATTTTTTAAACGGAATTATCTGTAAAGCCATATTCGTGGTAAGATCGTTATACTTTACTTTTAATACTGTCAAGCCAATGGAAAATGAACGTTTTTAAATTGTAAATATTTTACATCTATCTTAACTAGTGCTGGTTCCGTTTTTAATAAACAAATGTTTTAATTGGTGAGACAATTTTAAGGCATGCATTGTAACATCAGATTTTCTACGTAATTCTTTGTTTACATAAAAAGCAATGCATAGTTGATGAAAACCTTGTATTTTTTTTTTTTTAAGTTTTAAAAAAAAAATACAAGGTTTTCATCAAATAGCATGTTCATTATGTGCTAAGGTCAATTAAAACAATTTTATTCTTTGTTCACCTAAAAACCAATGCGTAGTTGATGAAAACCTTGTAAGTGATGTCCATTATGTGCTTTGGTCAATGAAAACAATTTTAATTGTGGCCCGTTGTTATTATTAATAATAATATTAAGATTATCATCAGGTAGAAGATTAGGTTAATATATACGATCGATGCACACTTATAATGAATAAGTTATTATTGGCGGGGTTGGATAACAACTCCACGTCACCACGTGTATTGTCTATATTCCTTTATTTGCAAGAAATATCCTATATATAATATATAATTATATATATATATATATATCACGTCATATTTATAAATTAGGTGCTCTAGCTAATTAATAAATTCAATTTAAACATAAAATCTGCAAAATACTCTAAGTTTAGTTTTGTTTATATTATTCTCAAAGGACAAATTTACACTTCATTAATCAAACATGACAACAAAAAAACGTTGGCCTTAAACATAATACATCTCCATAGTATGAAGCATGTCCATGTTATACTATGCTTGTGTCTACGTCTATATCTCCATAGTATGACGCATGCATCTTGCTTTAGTTTAGGCTATTTTATTAATTTTTAGATAGTTCGGTTAAAATTTTAACGTAGGAGGTTTAAATGGGTTACATGACTAACTCTACCTCGTTTAATTTAGCCACTCAATGATTAATAATAACTTTTTTTTAGTTTAGAATTGTTTGAACCGAAACATTGATGCTCTATGTTTTGATAATTTTTATTTGAATTGTTCTGGTGGTTAAATATTTACTTTTTGAGATTTTTGGTTTATCAATAATATAGAACGGAGACTTCTATCGAGCTCGTTTACGCTCATCAAGCCGAATCCTCCTCGAGTCGGGCGTTAGAGAATATGACTCAGCTATACAAGGTGTTCTATCAGTTAATTATGGAGAATTCGTAGAGTCTAACTTCGAGTAACGTTTCGCATACATAAGGACTAGCTTAATTAGATGTTATCATGGTTAACACGGTGATCATAGCCTCTCAGAATGCCTGAAAATCATCTCGAGGACAAATGTTCATAAGTCGCCTCATACTACCGGAGGAATGTTACAACAGCTCACTGACCCCTCCTTTGGTATCACGATCGATCACAACGCGAAGGGTAAAACAATCTATTCTAGCATTTTAAAGCTTCAAAATTATCTTAAAGTAGAATGGGGTTCATCTCGAAACGAATTGACAATGAGACTATAAATGATACATCTCCAGTTGATGTGATATACATGCCTCACACTGATGATGGAATAACTAGCGCGTAAAATTTGTTGAAACGTGCTTGTGACCCAACATAAATAATAACTTTAATAAATAGCGCAAAAATTACATCTCGAATTAATGTGAGACTTCTTAATTCCTAATACAAGTGAATATAGGAAAAAGAGAAGAAAATAGTTCAACAAACCCACTGATTTTATTCCCAAATAGAATACAGTCAAAAGCATAATTTTTTTTAACATAAGTCAAAAGCATAATTAAACAACAATCATACTAGACCACACATAAAGCAGCTTAAATATAATGGACAACAACAGAGATCAAGCGTAGTGAAGACACACACAAATTCATTGATCTTATTTTTTCAACATCATATTAGACACGATCACAAACTTTATTAGACGACTAGCTAGATTGGATTTTATCACTGCTCGACTTTGGCATTGGCTTGTCGAAGCTTTCTTTCATCAGAGAGCAGCTTTGCGAACCTGAGAGAATCAGAAGAGACACAACAACATAAGAGTTTTGATATTTATCATGCATGCCGTGTTTTGGAGGGTGACAATAGGTTAATTACGTATATATTGCTAATTAACCTTTTGAGTTCTTCCTCATTGGTAGTGGAAATATTTGGAACAGGTTCATAGAGACCAGTGATCAAGTTGATGCGCGAAAGGGGTTTCTTCAGTAATTTTTGGCCTGTTTCCACTAGATGGTTCAAGTTCTTTCTCGTAGCTTTGTCCACTGAAGCTAGATCGCCTGTAAGCGTGTCGTCCTGATTTCATTTCATGAAAATATATAGTGATGGTAGTTATATGTACACAAAAGCATTTATTATAAGTCTGCGCTGATCTTATCATGACCATAAGAATTACTGGCATTAAAGTCTTTCTATATAACTAATTAAGCTCTGATTTGGTCTAGACATAATAATTATATGAGCAATACTATTTAGCACGGGTCACGAATTTGAACGATCCACACACTTTTTGACACTTGGCACTTTTTAAAACACATTTTTTGTGTTTAATGCTTTTGGTGGGGACTCGTGTGAAATCGTGACCCGTGCTACAAAGCATTTCCGACGAAATTAAATGTTTATCTCGTTGAATTGAAAAAAAAAGCATAATTCGTAAATTAAATGCCTTATACTTATAGTCAATAACTATTTTGACACCAAAATAAAGATATACTTCTGAAAAATTAGTATAATTTTATTAACTGTGATTAATTAAAAATACATTCGAATTTTAAATAATAAAAAAGGAACTCTAATAAAAATATTAATTTGTTTTGTGGAATAGTAGTAATACTAATACCACGTTATTTCTTCCCGTTCTTCTAGTACCTAAAAATCAAGAACAAAACAAAAGTTGATGATTCATCACATCACCACCTTATCATTTTTCAAACTTCAAGAAGGATCAACGCATTTAAGTGCTATAAATCATTTAATAATGATAATAAGGACACTCACGTCAATTCGAAGATGCTTAGCTTGAGATCCCAAGGCGTGAAAGAGCAAGGAGGTATGGTAGTTGACCATGTCAACGCTGGCTTCGGAGAAGACGTCAATGATTGGGGTCGAGCCATTGAAAAAGATCCAAGACGCCGGTCCCCAAGTGGCCGAGAGCTTCGCGTTGTACTTCTGCTCCGTCTTGTTGGAACCTGTGCCCACTGATATCACCAGAAATCGAGTGTAGTCGATCGACTCACCCGAGTTGAAACTCGGGTTCTTCAATGCCATTTGTTTCGTCACTTCGCTTATGGCCGCAAATGACTGCATGCCCCAACATTGTAAAACATATATGTTAGGAATCATCGTGTCAGAGACAGAGACGGAGCCAGAAACCTAAATTAATTAAAGGGTTAATATGCAAAAAAAAAAGAGAATTATTAATTTGTAAATTTTTAGAGTAAAAGATTAAAATAAAAGATTGGCAAAAAAATGTAAAAAAAGTTTAAATTATATAATAATTGGATAAAATAACTCCGCCTCCGGAGAAGTTTATTTTTTTATTTTTTACTTATGTTGGGCTTAAAAAATAAATATAGGGGTCAAAGTTACCGGATTATTTGCAGCGACGCCACCGTCGATGAGATTAAACTCGGCCGTGTTTCCAGTTTTGTCCTGATTTGTGAAATAATGGGAAGGAAGATATGTTGGCGCTGCTGACGTACCAATACAGATGTCAGCAAGATGAACATCCCTCGCGGTTGTTGGCTCCGCCTTACACCGTCCAAATAATACACAATTATTTTTCTATTGACTTTTTTAGCATTACATATAATTTTGTTACACTAATCAAGTAAATTAATTAAGCATAGTCTAATTATCAAAATATTAAAAAAAAAACATAAATTCATTTTAATAAATGGAACTTGTAAGTGTTGTATTAACATCTTCAAATATTACACCAAAGATATGTAAAATATTAGAGATTACCTGATAAGATGAGAAAATAACAGGCTCAAGCTTTTTGATGTCAAAAGTGGGAATCACAATGTTTGTCAAAGTCTCATGCAACCTTGTCTTTCCTAATAGACCATTGATTAGGTTGTGGAGATACTTCCCATCATACTTTGGTCCAGCTACATCTAGTACTGACCCAACGATCGAACCTAGTATACCACTAAATCCAAGAGCATATAAAAATAATTAAGCATCATCAACTAAATATAAAACATAAATTTAATGAATTAGAATAAGAGGCTTGCAATATAAATTTCTATAGGTTTTTAAGTATAGTTTTGTACAATTATGTGTGATATTTTAACCCCCAAAATTCATTTTATGAACTTCAAATTATTGATTCAATTTGTAACATTTTAATATTCATAAATGCATATCATGATATCCAGCACTTGAACGACTTAAAGATATACATACAAAACTTAAATAATCTCTTCATAATATATATAATAAAACAAAAGAAATATTTCATTTTTTTTAATAAGAAAAGAACTAATTTTGACATTCAATATTATTTTTTTTACTCTAGAAAATGATTATTTACAACGATTAAGTTATCAGCTGCATATAGTTTTTTGAAATTTTTGTATGTTTTAAATTAAAATTTGGAAAAATAGAAACGTTATTAAAAGTCCCTAATAAAAACGATAAATACATAAGAAATACTAACATTGGCTGTGGAAATATTTTGGGAGAGTGGTCAAGGTAAAATGGTACAATGTCTTTGGCAGCAAATAGAGGACGGTTTTGGTTGTTTGGTGCTGATAACATTGCTGATATGAGACCGCCTGTGCTTGTCCCTGTTATCACGTCAAAGTAATCCGCAAGTCTTGCCTCCTTTCCATCAACTGCCTAATCATATCATTTTGAGTTATAAATATTTTTTTGAGAAAATTTCCATGCGCCTCCGATTCTCTCTCTCTCTCTCTCTCTCTCTCTATATATATATATATATATATATATATATATATATATATATATGTGTGTGTGTGTGTGTGTGTGTGTGTGTGGTCATATATTTGCCCTTATTTATAACATTGTTAATGAATTTAAACTCAATTTACCAAAAATCTGTCAAATAATGTATTATAAATAATATAGTAATAGAGAAAAAGACACTATATACATCTGACCGTATAACTGATGTAAAAAAAATCTGACAATATAATACCTTAAATATAAGAACGTAACAATTACATATATTGTAACAAAATCGCACGAACCAGCAATAGCGAAAAAACAAATACATTGGAGGATGTTATATTTGTAAATTATGAAAATCAGTCTTACATGGAGTTGAGATTCAAGGTACTCAAGAAGAACTCCGGGGATTATTCCCCTAATTCCACCGCCATCAATGCTAAGAATTGTGATCAACTTTCCATGCTTAGGAGCCTGAATTCTCTCCATATATTATTTATATTTCAAACTACGGCAAAAATAAATTAATTAGAACTCAATGAAAGAGAAATGATAGAGAGAGGAAGAGTCTTCTGTGTGTGGAATCAACAAAGTTACTAATGCCTATTTATAGAATTAACTTTTTCGTACACGTGGTATATTCAACACCTTCTATCTTTATTATTATTGTTCTTTTTGAGCTTTGTGACTTATCTATACTTTTATTTTGTTAAATATATAAAACCATTATCTTCACATCTTCTCAACTACAGAAATCCCAACATTTATATGCATGGACATAAATGATTAATTCACACCTATAAATAAATGATTACCCACTCAGCTTTTTTTTTTTTTTTTTTTTTTTTTTGGTAAAGACAAATCGCATAAACAGTATTAGAGTTTGGCTCCATTTTCAAATTAGCCCTTAAAGTATAATTTCTTAATTAAGCTTAAATACACATCTTTTTAGGGTATTTAAAGCAGAACAACTTCAAGTGGAGCCAAACGAGACCAAGTTACAATTCCAAAAAAGTTCAAATTAAGAATATCCTAGCAAGTAGATAAGCCGGTTTATTTCTCACTACAAAGATGCATCACCTCTTTCAAAATAAATCCACGCTCGAGGGCAAATATTTAGGAAATATAATTTTATATGGCATATGTTATATTAAAATGTGACAAATGCAAAAAGAGCTATAATTTATGGAAACATAGCCCTCTCAAAAATTGACAAGATCTCAGTGAGTTTTGAGTGAAAACGGGGAAAATAACACATTTATACCATATGTTTTAGTGAAATGTCGAGTTTAACCTTCGGTTTTCAAAAATGTCGAGTTCATACCCTCTGTTTAACTAAAATGACGAAATTATACCATCTGTTTAATTAAAATGACGAAATTATACCCTGAAATAGACAACAGTGTCACGAATATTCTTTTTATTGACTTTTCATTGACGTTGACTATAATATTTATATATAAACACCAATTATCTTTATTCATTCGCGCCATATATGCAATTTATTTAAAAACTAAAAAATAAACAATAGTCTCTTAATCGTGAAGAACACAGAAAGAGGCAAATGGGTAAACATCGATAGTTGATAGTCATCAAAATCGCATATTCGAACAGAGAATCCAGGATTTAGAGTTTCAATTCGAACACGGAATGAAGTCATTTCTTAGGAGGTATGGGTTTTATTATTTAATTTCAATTTAAGGCTATTTATATTTCAAAATTGAGAATTTGTAAGTTAGGGCACTGATTTAGATTTGATTTGGTTTTTCTTATATAAGAGTTAATATCAATGAAAGGGAGATTTGTGACGCTGTTATTCATTTCAGGGTAGAATTTCGTCATTTTAGTTAAACAGAGGGTATGAACTCGACATTTTTGAAAATCGAGGGTTAAACTCGACATTTCACTAAAACACAGGGTATAAATGTGTTATTTTCCCGTGAAAACGGTTCAACGAATAAAACTTAGTGGTCAGCCCTAATGTCAAACCTTTTTGGGCAAGATTATTTTATTTAAGGACCGTCGTGTCAGAAATTGACAAGACCTCGGTGAATTATGAATGAAAACGGTTCAATAAGCAAAACTTAGTGCTCTGCCCTGACTAAAGAAGAAATTTCGGTTAACTGAGGTTAACCTATAACCGAAATATTAGGTTAACGGTTAATTGTTAACCTAAAAAAAATTCTCTCAATTAACCGAAGTTAACCGAAATAGCACTTAACTTGTATTGTAAAAGTCAACAATGACGGCTGTCTTGTAAAACACCGTATAGCTTCACAAAACTGTGTCACAAAGGCTTTATAATTATATCATATTTTTAATAAATTTATGAAAAAATTCGGTTAACCTCAATTAATTGATAATTTACTCGGTTAAAATTAACCGAACGGTTAATTTTAACCGAAAATTCGGTTATAATTAGTTGCTCAATTAATTTTAACCGGTTAATTTCAATTAAAAATTAAATAAAAAATAATTGATTAACCGAAATTTCTTCTTTAGCCCTGACGTAGAGCCTTTTCAGAAAAATTCTCTAATTTATGGCTCCCAAACGGCACTTCTTCAATTTCTGTCCATTTTTTTTCTTGGATATTTTTGGATTTTGCTATTTTATTTTCATATATTTACTTACTTTTATTCGTTCTTTAATTTCGTATAATCGTCATTTTAAAACAAGCATTAACAGGCTTGTTTGAATGGCTTAATGTTTTAAATGTTCATTTTTTATAGCATTTACTTGTCTTCATGTCCGTACATAGTAAACCTTCCATACCTCGGATTTGTGAACCAATATGTAGGCAACGCCAATACTTGACAATATTAGCTATATGTTAGCTAGCCAGTTACTTAGGGACGGAGCAAGACGAGACTCCTAACTTAACGTGGCTAAAATAATTTTTTTTTTCAGAGGTTAATTTATAAATTTTAAGGAATAAGAATGTAAAAAGTATATATATTAAATTTAGGTAAAAAAAATATAAAAAATAATAATTTTGAGGGGGGACTTGAGCCCTGCTAGGTCCAAGCTACCTCCATCCTTGCACTTGCTAAACAAATATTTCAATTCTCAATTAATTAAAAAAAATTGTAAAGTCATATTAAAACGTTTGTAAACGAGCATTAGCGGGCTAGCTTGAATGGATGAACATTTGAAACATAAAAAAAAATCTCGAGCATTAGCTAGTCTGCATGGCCATGAAGAGTGAGATCTTCCATGCCTTAGGTATAAAGGCAGATGATCATACTCTCATTCCCAACTAAAATTAAAACTTCAAACACTCATCTCCTATTCTTGAGTCTTTTTTTTTTTTTTTTTAAATTTATAGTCTCTATATGTCTCGATCGTCGTTATGTCGTATGAAGAACAGCAATATAAGTAACAAAATTGTCATACATGCATCAACATTCCCTTCGAATCTTTCCATGTTTCTAGTTAAGATTTATTCCGGTTTTTCTATTTCTATTTGTCTATTGTTTTCGAAGTCATGAGTCTTCCCAACATATTTGATGTCCTATTATATTTCCTATTTTGTTTAATCTGTTCCCGCGCATTAAGCGTAATATTGCAAACAAATAAGACTTTTACACCGATGAAAATTCACCATTTTTTAATATATATTTTACATCTTGGCATCATTAAAAAAAATTAAATTTCATTGCTTTTATCCAATGATATTGGACGATGAATTTCAGACTTTTCAAAATAAAATTTTCATAGAAATTTTCTAAGAAGCATACAAATCGAAATAGTAGTAATTAAACACATCCAACTATTTATGGTCCGCGATGCAATCATTCAATAAATTATTTAAAGCACGTTGGAATGACGCGCATGAGGTAGATGATACGGTAGATTAGATGATTGTCAGTGGAATAAATATTATACACGTTCTGTAAATTATGTTAGGTGTGGTGTGGATGATTTGCTCCATGGAAATGTATATTTTACAATTGAAAACACGTTGCTTCGCTGTTTAATGAATTAGCTGACTTTAACAGTTTAAAACTGTTAAAGTTCATCCCGGGAATTTATCAGCTGCCATTTGTGACCTTTGTATCACGTGATTGTTATTTGTTTTTGGGAAAATGATATAAGTATTGTGTTTATGAATTGTCCAATTTAACTTTTGATATTTTTAAATGTTGAATTTTTATTTAATTAAAATGACAAAATTATACATGAAAATAGATAATTGTGCTACAAATCATCATTTTATTAATTTTTCATTAATGTTGATTTTGATATTTATATGTAAACTTTATTTTACCGTTATTCATTCGCGTCTTATAGTCCCATATGTAATTTATTTATAAATAAAAATAAAAAACAACCTTCAATCCACAATTTTGAAATCGAACTAATTCAAAATAGACTAATGAAATTCATATATCTCAAACTGCGGCATTGATTCCTGAATTTCACAATCGAATAAGTGATTTTGATGATTTTTTAATGTCGAATTATATAATTTCTTCTATCTGTGTTCTCTATGATATTTCAGATTTCAAAGATCGTTGTTTTTGTTTTTTTTTTTTTTACAATAAATTACATATATGGTTATAAAGAGCGAATCAATAAGGGTAAAATGAAGACATAAAAATATCAGAGTCAACATTAATTAAAAATCAATATAAAGAATATTTGTGGCACAATTATTTATTTTAGAGTATAATTTCGTCATTTTAAGTAAACATAGAGTACAAACTCGACATTTTTAAAAAAATCAAAAGTCAAACTCGACATTTCACTTATATACATGATATATATGTGTCATTTTCCCTTTGTTTTTTTGCATTGGTAATTTTCTGACCTGGTAAAGTTAATTTTTGTTATGTTTTGAATATTAGTATATTATTGATTTCTGTTAATGTTGATTATTTATCAAAATTTTAAGTTTGTAAGTGTGATTAGTTAACTACATAACTTTAATCTATTTTAATCAACCCCTCTGTGATTTTGGATACATTTGTCGGTTACGAAAATTCAAGTACCATGTTGAAACTGAATCTCAAATATGAATAAACATGAAATTCTGGAATGACTGGAATATCTTACTGGTCAAGTAAGACAGAACATAAAAAGAAAAGAGACAGTCTTCTTGTTGGGTCAGCTCAGCCATTGCAAAGCCCAAAACTAAAGATGGACATTTAGGCAACTTATGTGCAACTCTCCTCTTGGGTAGCAATCCTCTGTGACACCCACTGCCTGAGGAGTCTTCGTTGGACATGGCCGAGGGTCCAGAGTGACGCTGCGTATCGTTACTCCACTCATAACGAGATGAAACTTTGCCCTCAAGGTTGTGTTAGGATTTGAGTTCCAAATCCTGCCTAATCAGAGAACAATCAAATGACCGAATAATAAAATATTACGTCTCAATGCGAGAAGGCCGCTGCAGATTTTCACTATCACCCCAAATCGGGAGTTGTGTTTACAATTTTCTCTTGCGTCGACTTACCACTCTTACATTATAATCATCGTAAAGTCTTCATTGTCTTGCCGATGAATTAGGCTCAACAGACTGCAATCGGAAAATTGAAGTCGGGACCAAAGGTGTGGCCTTTAACCTCGTGATTAGTCGTCTCCATCCCGCCTCGCGCTGGAAAATCATCTCGTGTATCATTTCGGACCAAAAACTCATTTCACCACAAAAAAAACTACGGGCGAATCCGAAATGGGTCGTCTCTATTGGGATCGACGGCTCTCTTTCTGAATCACCAATAGTTACCGCAAGAGCACGACCCGTCTCGGAAGCGGTGAAACCTCACGCTGTCTCTGACGACAATCTCTCTCCCCGTGACGCGGGACGCCCCGCACATCACGGCGTGGCAGTCTTCGCACATCCTGAGGCTCTTCATGATCTTGATGGCCTCTCCGGGCCCAGAATTCGCCAGCCCAAACGCCAAAGCCAGCTTCTCGCTGTGACTCCTCAGCCCACCATTCTCGTCCTCCTCGTCGTACCCGCGGCCCAGAAGCTCCGCGAGCGTCCGATCGATCTCCTCCGACACCTCGTCGCCCGAAACGAACGTTCGGATCTCGCCCCTCTTCGCCTCGATCCAGCTGTGCCCGGGGTTCTTCTTGACCCCTCTCTCCCTGGCCGACCTCCTCACCCTCGAGACCCGGTCCCACATCCCGGCCGAGGCGTACACGCCCGAGAGCAGCGCGTAGTTCCCGGCCACTCGCGGCTCGAGCTCGAAGAGCCGATCAGCCGCCACCTCAGCGATCTCGACGTTGTGGTGGGCCCGGCACGCTGCGAGCAAAGCTCCCCAGACCGGCCCGTTCGGCTCCATTGGCATCCTCGCGATCACGCTGAGAGCGTCCTCGAGCTTCCCGTCTCGGCCGAGGAGGTTTACTAGGCAAGCGTAGTGCTCGACCCCCGGGACCACTCCGTGGAGCTTTTCCATGGAGGCGAACAATCCCTTGCTCGGGACTGTCAGACCCGCGTTGCGGAACGCGCCGAGGAGGGCCAGGAACGTTGCGCCGTTGGGCTCGATCCCCGAGCCCAACATCTCGCGGAACGATTGGACGGCCTCGCGGGCTCGGCCGTGGGCCCCGTACCCCGATATCATCGAGCCGTACGTGAACGCGTTTCGATTCTTCATGGAGGCGAAGACCTTCACGGCTTCGTCGAGGTCGCCGCACTTCGAGTACATGTCGACCATCGCGGACCCCACGAAGACGTTCTCTCCTGGCCCGAACCCGGAAGTCTCGGCCACGAGATGGACCCACTTCGCCTGCTTCGACAAGCCGAGGGAAGCGCAAGCGGAGATCACTCCGACGAGGGTGACATCGTCGATCTCCGAGCCCTCGTCTCTCATACGATCGAAGGCGTTCAGCGCGGCTCTGGGCCGTGAGTTTTGGACGTAGCCCGTGATCATGGCGGTCCATGCCACGCTGTCTCTCTCCGTTGACTCGCCGAACAGAGCTTCGGCGGCGTCCATATCCCCGTTCTTCCCACACCAGACGATCATCTGCGTCCAAGAGACGGAGTCTCTCTCAGGAATTTCGTCGAGCAGCTTGCGGGCAGATTCCATCTCGCCGCATTTCACGTACATGTCGGTCAAGCTGTTTCCCACGTGCAAGTCGGAGTCAAACCCGCCGAGCGAAATCGTCTGGCCGTGGAGCGCTCTTCCCAAATCCACGTCACCAGCAACACCACAGGCCTTGAAGAGAGCCGAGAAGGTAAACGACAATGGCGTTTCGCGAGAGCTTCTCATACGACAGTAAATCCCCGCGGAGACGGAAAGTCGACCCTCGAGAGCGTAGCCGCGGATCAAGGCGGTCCACAGAAACGGGTTCGGATCGGTGACCCGGTCGAAGACGGGCTGAGCGTAGCTCTGCGTTGGGACTCCGAGCTCGGTGAGCTTTCGAACCAGCTTGGCCTGGACGACGGAGCATTGGTCGAGGCCAGAGACGACGATCCTGGCGTGGACTCGTTTGACTTGGTCAACGCGGTTGCATTCCGCAATGTCGTTCAGTAGAGCTCCTCGAGGATACGGAAATCTGCGACACACACTTTGCATTCAAGGAAAGACAAGTAGAAGAGAGCGAATTTTCGAACTAAGTCATTAAATTGCTTCACTTTTGCTTTTTCGGGACGTCTGTGACAATTAAAAAGTGCTCATTTAAAAAAAAAAAAAAAAAAAATTGAAGGCTGTGTTTTTAACTAATCATGTTAAATAAAAATTATACCGCGTATCGTATTAGTACATTTTCAGGAGTGTTAAAAATTAAAATATGTCTCCTGGTGACCGGTATTAAATATGTCTAATGTCTGTCTTTGTATTATGTAATTTTTAAAATATAGTGAAGCTAGATAGTAGATATTTATAAAATCTATGACACTATTACTGATTGAATTTTTATTTTTACTTTACAATTTTTTCATTCATACAATTAATATATTTGATTACATAGAATTCATATTACAAATAAATTTAATAAAAATGAAATAATAGAGACAAATGTCTTGAAAGATTGAACTCATGTCATAATAGAGGAGGAGACCTCACAGGTAAAAAGTACTCTCACCAAAACTAGAAGCTTGGAAGATACTAATTGAACTTTTATCCAGATTTTTTCTATTAAAGAATAACATGAAACAAAAAATCAAATGCTATCCTAATTCTATTCGATTTAAATCACCCAAACAAATACGGTACTTTTGTTTATTTTTTTTTAGGGAAAATAACATATTTATACCATGTGTTTTAGTGAAATGTTGAGTTTAACCCTCGGTTTTAAAAAATGTCGAGTTCATACCCTCTGTTTAACTAAAATGACGAAATTATACCATATGTTTAACTAAAATGACAAAATTATACTCTGAAATGAATAATAGCGTCACAAATCCCCCTTTCATTGATATTAACTCTTATATAAGAAAAACCGAATCAAATATAAACCTAACTTCCAAATTCTCAATTTTGAAATAAAAATAGTCTTAAATTGAAATTAAATAATAAAGCTCATACCTTCTAAGAGATGACTTCATTCTGTGTTCGAATTGTAACTCTAAATCCTTGATTCTCTGTTCGAATATGCGATTTTGATAACTATCAACTATCGATGTTTACCCATTCGCCTCTTTCTGTGTTCTTCACGATTAAGAGACTGTTGTTTATTTTTTTAGTTTTTAAATAAATTACATATACGGCGCGAATGACTAAAGATAATTGGTGTTTATATATAAATATTATAGTCAACGTCAATGAAAAGTCAATAAAAAGAATATTCGTGACGTTGTTGATTTCAGGGTATAATTTCGTCATTTTAGTCAAACAGAAGGTATAATTTCTTCATTTTAGTAAAACAGAGGGTATAAACTCGACATTCTTGAAAACCGATGGTTAAACTCGACATTTCACTAAAACACAGAGTATAAATTTGTTATTTTCCCTTTTTTTTATCTCCGCGATAACGATAACATGTAAGCTTTCATTAAATACCACGTATACCAATGAAGGAGTAAATCAGCAAAATAGAAAGCGCCGTGCGATAAGTAGAATAGACCATGCAGTAAACACATATACACTTGCACATTTTGTAGGTCTGATAAAAAAAAATTACACATTTTGTAGGTCTGATGAAAAAAACACGTTGTCTACAGCCGACCGTCTTGCTCTCGCCTCCTGCTAGTTTTTGCTTTAGTTTGTAAGCTTTTATTTTGTTATAAGATATTATATGATTTCATTATGAAAAATTACTCACTTGGGCTTTCGAATAAGTTACGCTGTGCGTTTTCTCGTCCATTTAGTCAGTGCACATAAACTGTTTGGCATAATGCCTGAATGAACTCTTACTTAATTTCTGGTTTTGGGGCGTAAGCCGATATTTTTCTTCTCTCATCTCAACATTCATTGCATATGGCCATGCTCAGATAAGAGATGGGAGTGACGGACATGTTTTCTAAAACTGATCCATCACATGAGGATACATTACCTGCTTTTTCAAATCAAACAGCAAGACTCAATTGTGCAAAGATTTTTTGTTTTTTTTTTTAAAACGAATCTTTTGAATAAAAAGAGTCTTAGAACTTTGAAGGGCTCATCTATTTTCTTCTTTCCTTGTTATACTTCAGCATCCAGAAGCAACAATGGTGTTTGGGACAGCAATAAGGTACATGGCAAAGAAGCCAAAGCCGCCAATGAAGCCGATTTCTCCCAAAACCCCACCTGAGATGACACAGACGATCTCGCGGGCCATTTTCGACGTAGTCAACGAACACGGTCCTCTTACCATAGCAGAAACCTGGGATCACATCAAGGTATGTGGAGACTTGAAAACTCAATAAGATGTTTTTTTTTTTTCCTATTTCTTCTCTGAATTAGTCATTCCCTTGTTTTTTAGGATGTTGGGCTGAGAGGGCTGTCAAGCAAGAGCCACATGAAGATAGTGCTGAGGTGGATGAGGGAGAGGCAAAAGCTGAGGCTGGTGTGTGACCACAATGGTCCATCCAAGCAGTTTCTTTACACCACTTGGTTCGCCAAATCCAAACCCAACCTCGACAAGCCGCGCAAACACCCTCCGAGACCTCCCAAGACGTCTTGAAGATCGTCATTGCTATCTTAACGAGCACTTTGTGATCACTATTTCGTACAGTGTAGTTTCGAATTTCAGATGTTAGTTTGTGGTGGATGGCTTGAGAATTTGTAACTTTTGCTCACATTAAAAGGAACTCACAAGTACTTCACAAGTAAAGAAACATGTTAAGAGGGTCACACTATCGTAATTCTATGTAATCACTCTAGGGAAAGAAAAAAAAAACAAACAAAAACAAATCACACACACACACACACACCTGAAGCTACAACTCTATCAAACAAGTTACTATCTTTCTGCACTTATATTTTTTTGTACATGATGTACAACCTTGGTAGGAAATCTGACACCGCAACTGGAAAAATCGACTTCTCTATCCTATATTTGTGAACTTGGGTACTCTGTGAATACGGGTGATCATGGGTTAAGAGCCCGGGTGGGTCTTTGACCTTCGAAGGACTTCCTTTAGGACGGTTGCGATTCTCTCTGCCATGTGGCGTTCCAAGAACCGATTTTTGACCCTTTCGTAGCCTCTCTTTCCCATTGTGAGCCTCCTTTCCACGTGAGTGGCAAGCTTGACGATGTTCTTCGCAAGAGGTGTAATTCCCTCTTTTCCGGGCTGATGCAAAAAGCCTGTTGTCTCATTCACGACGATCTCTGTGGTTCCTCCGGCCGCGGTTCCCTGAAGATCGTTTTCATTTTAGGGAAGAAAAACGCAAATTTTGTCTGAAGAGAAATAATCACTTTACCAGTACAGGTAGCTGGAATGCCATAGCCTCGATAGTTATCCTGCCAAAGCATTCACCTCGTGCCTGGATAAAGTGTGACCATACATAACACATGATTAGGATTAGAGGGACTGTAATAATAAGTATATATGCGTAGTAAGAAGCATTACCTGGGAGTTCTGAACGAGGACATCGATTGCGGCTAAATAAGGGGCAACTGTCAGGGTTTTGTTCACGAAATGGACACGATCCTGGAGTTTTTTTTGCATTACGTAGTTGCGAAGTTCTGTCTCAAATTTTGTCTGGGCGGTTAGGTCACTCCCGACTATCACAGCGTGCATCGTTGGCACTTGAAGCTTCTTTTCTTGGATTAATTGTAAGCTTTCGTAAAAGGATCGCAAGAATAAGTCCTGACCTTTCCCACGAGAAACACCTGAATATGCAGAAGTTTAGGACATGAACTATAAAAATGCAAAAACTGGGATTCTCAAGTTTCACTGCCAAGCAGAAGATCTCATGTTATTTTCTTGACCATATCAACGTAACTGAGATTCAAAAGATGAGAAAAATAAGGCTGAACATAGGCATTTGGTTTTTCAAGAAAGAGGGCTGATAATCGGTATCATTTCAAGTGTTTGATTAAGTTATCACCAAGTATTTTAAAGAATCCGAGTCCAATTTAAAGGAACAAGGAAGTATCTTGGTTTAATGAATTAATTATTTCGGGCACGTACTGTTTATTATCGCAAATAATATGTCTTCACTTCGTATTCCCAGAGATTCCCGGACATGCTCACGCAAAACTCTTTTTGCTACACTGTCTTCAGCAACTTGCATTAGTTCCTTGCTGTTCCCAAGGTGGACAACATGGGTCTGAGGCATTTTGATCCTGGGATAAGAAATTATCAGCCATTGCTCCGGAATTTGTTTTCCAAAGATAAACAAAGATCTAATAAAAAGTAAAAATAAAACCATGTTGAGAATTCGTCGAAATCTAGGCATTCGACAAAAGGTAAAACAGTGCTTATCATATCTTCAACGATCTGAAACCAACACATTTCATATATTTCGAACGAACCTTAAACGTTCTCGAGTCCGATTCTCCCAATACTCTGCAGTGACGTGTGAATCAATCATAGCACCAGCGACAAAAGGCAGATGCTTTACGTAATCCATTTTGAAGTAGTGTCCTCGCATTTCATGAATCCACCACAAAACTTTCGGAAGAACACGAGGCACATTTTCCTTGAGAACAACATCCAGCCATTTCCCAGAAACTGCGGTGTTTAAAACAACTAGATCAGCTTTGAGAGCCGTATTTATAGCCTCTTGACCTCTTGCAGAGAATACCTACAACACACAACAACGTAACATCTTATACATACCAGGTTGATATCAGAAACACCAAAAGACCACATGGATTTCAAAAAATAAAGTACCATGCTTGACAACAGCTCTTGTTTATCACAAGTTAGATTATAATGGGGAAAAAAAGAGATACAACAGTACAAATGGTTCCAACTTCCAAGAAGACGGATTGAAAATGAATATCACAAGAAAGCATTTAATCCTCGTTACCTTCACTCCCCGGGTCAGCATCTTGTGCTCCAAATTGTATACCACCTCATCTGTATCGGCCGGCTTTTGGATTGTAATCCAAGTAACGTCTGAACCAACACTTCTGAGCAGAAAAGCCAGCTCCATCAGCAACAAAGGCCCACCTGGAGAAGAAAACCAAGGAACATTCCAGATCAAGATTCTTAGACACAGAACCAGTCAGGAAAATATATATCAGCATTAATATGAAGCTATATATATAAACACTAAAAATGACTGAATAGAAACTACAAAAAGTAGAGTAATAACCTTTGGATTTTTTTTTTGGGGCCAGGAGATTGAAAATGCTAGACTGTTACACCCATAAGTAAATACCATTGTTGAGAACATACCATACGCAGACCCCAGAAGCAAAAATGGGTAAACAAGACCAATTATCACACGGTAATAAATAAGCCCGTCGGTTTTCTTGTAGACAATATATGGAGCTTAAAACTGACATCAATGTAGTGACATTCATTATAGCCAGACAAAACAATGATTGGAAAATAAAGGTGTGAACATGTCAATAACTGACTAAACTAAAAACACAAAAATTGGCATCACTGAATGCGAAACAAATCATAAAAATGACAACACTTCAATGGAACATCAGTAATTTGAATTTCGAAGTAAAGACCATAATTTTTTTCCCCTTATCAACACTAAAATACCTACATGCATTAACTCTTAACTTAATTGAATATTAACACAAATATCGAAATCCAGAGAGTACCAGAAAGAGAGAGCTCGTGCGAGACCAAAAGAACAAGCTTCGATCTCATGAAATGTAACGGGTTCGGTTCCGGGATTCCTGCTCCAGCGCCGGCGAGACTCTTCCCGACGATAGCAGATGAGGCGTCGAGGCTCCGATCGCAGGCGGAGCTATCATAGCCGGCTCGGATGAGGAACGCGATCAGAGTGGACGCTGAGAACATTATAAGGAACGCCATGAACCACCGCTTCGTCGTCGACGCCACCGCGCCGGCCGCTGAGTGGTGGTGGTGGTGGTGAAGCTGCTTCGCCATCATCGAGAACGATCGAGCTTGGCGCGACAAGCAGTGATGGCGATCTCAGCCTAGGGTTTCCATTGAATTTGAATCTCTGCTTTCGACTTTCGAGCTTTGGTTGGGTGATTTCTCGGTTACTGCTTTTGGTAGTGGTGATGTTTGTAGGGTAATTAAATATGAAATTTTCGGTTAACTTTTTCTATTATATCTTATTTAGCGGATCAATTAATTTTTATATATAAAAAAAAGCTGTTAGCTACAATTAATTGTTCGATAAATTTTAAGTAATCAAAATCTAGAGTATGTACTTCTGATCTAGTAAGTTGTGTTGTATTGTATAATTAAAACTTAGAAGCATTGTGGCCGTGTTTCGGTCCAACGAGACCTTCAGGTAAGCGGTTTTATTGTCGTTATTTTGGGTGTGGGGCTAAGTGACATTCACGCACGGAGTCATAAATATATATTAGAGAGGACTAATATGTAAAAACAGTTTAGGAGACTAATTTGTACATTTTTAGTGATTTTTTTTTTTTTTTTTCTGAGGGAGCCAATTGGTCATTGGCGAAGAGAGAGGTGCGTGAGTGAGGTGTTTTTGTCTTTAATTACTAGACCAGGTAAGACGTTTACATTAGATTTGTAGCCAAAATATAATATTCCCAACCATAATAATTAATAATTCAGATGGAACTGCTCGGCAATCATAGACAATAAAATAATAAAAACGACAACAAGCACGCAAAAGATACGACAACGCTTTTGCTTGTCATCGTTCAAAGTCGGTTGAAATTGAAAATGCGTGACCCGATAAAAAGAAGTCTGTAACCACACTTATTTCCGCTCACGTCTTCAACGTAAATGGACCAATAGTAAACAAATAGACGTACGGAGAAATATTCAAAATAATAATAATAATAATAATAGAGAGAAGTGAATTAGTATTGTAAATTTGTAATGCTTATCAACAAGTAATATTCAGTCCCCACTCATGAGCTCATGCCTCTATAATCATCGCATAACCACCACGGCTTTTATATAAGGAAATAAATTTACCTACACTACATTTAAAATAAAATAAAATGGATACAACAAAGAAGAAAGAAGAAAAATAAAATAAAAAAACATACCAACCAAACCAAACTCAATTGAAATGAAGGTTCATAAGTCATAACAACCAGACCTTGAAAACGTATACACTTCTCATCATCATCATCTTCTCACATGGCTAGTCCGGAATCTCCATCTCCGCCACTGGAGATGGCCGGAACAAACCTTCCGATGCTGTACTACGGCCTGATCGTGATCGGAACCGCCGCGGCGATTCTCACGCTCTACAACCTGCTCGTCATCCGGTGGTGCGCCGAACGCCATAGCTGGAGGCCGCAGACCCCGGTCCCGTTCGTGGAGATCGCCGCGGCGACAAGGGCGGCGGCGGCGGCGGATATTCCGGCGAGCTTCCGGTACGGCAAGGAGAAGGGAGAGGAGGAGTGCGCGGTGTGTCTGTCGGCGTTGGAGGAAGGGGAAGAGGTGAGGAGGCTGCCGCGATGCCGCCACGCCTTCCACGCCCAATGCGTCGACACGTGGCTCTTTTCGCACATCGATTGCCCTCTCTGCCGGACACCCGTGGCGGTTTCCGGCCGCCAATGACGTGGCTCTTAGTCGTTTTAAATTCAATGGGACTCTAGAGATGATGTCGACTTTTGGTGGGGACACTTTGCTTTGTTGGCGGCTACCCACAATACAAAAACCATAGCTCTTGTATCTTTTGTATATTACAACTTTCTAATATTTATATATATTTTTATTTATTTATTTATATGTGGTTACGTTGAAAAAATATTATATCATAGAAGTCATAATCAAGAAATATGTACCTGTTATTTGAAAATTTATGAAGTTGGATTTTTGTCTCTTGTTTAAACAAGAATACCCGTGAATGTAAAGTTTGGAAAAATGCTCACCAGAGGCTAATTTGAAAAAAAAAAAAAAAATAGTTTTAGGGGTGTAAATTTGTAAATTTTCAAAGTAAAAAAATGTAAATTTTCAAGGTAAAAAATAGCCAAAAAGGGAGGTCAAAAAATAATTTCGACTGAAAAAAGAAAAAAGAAAAAAAAGTTACAATTTTTTTGGCCCAAAAATTTAGGTTGGGAGGTAGGCCTCTAGAGGGCTCCACCTTGGTCCGCCCCTGATCGGAGACCATCGTAAATCATCGAAATAACTCATCTAATTAGGTCATCAGGAATTAGCAAAAAAATTATTTAAAAATTAAGGCTTAAATACTCTCAAAGATATTTTGTCTGAATATAAATTTAAAGTCTAATTCAAAATAATTTTTTAAATAATAAATTGATTTTGATTTTATTAAATATCAAGTCTATTACATAAAATTTCTCTTACGTTATTACTAATAGATCGTAGGGACGTATGTCATTACGTTGGGGGAGTTTTTTTTTTTTTTTGAAAACGTGGTCGGTACCACGGACAAATATCATTAAACACCCTCACATGTGGCGGAGGAAAACCGTGGTTACATCAACAAATTTGATCGTTAATAACCTCTCGCAACGCACATGGCGGGACAACCCCCAACCACCGCGAGCTCGAGTCAAAATTAAGAGCAAAACGGGCCATCTTATGTGCCGCAACATTACTAGAACGGGGAAGATAAGATACCTCACAAGTAGAGAAGTTTAATCGTCTAACCTTGATGTCTTCCAAAAGGGTGCCGAGTTCCGTAGGTGGGACGATCTTATTCCTCACGGCGTTGACCACTTCAAGACAATCGGAATGGATCACAATCCTATCCAAACCAAGATCCTTGGCCAATCGGAGTCCTCCAAGTATGGCATAGGCCTCTGCAAGTGGCGGAGAGAACCCGGCGTTCTTAACTAGGATCTCCGAGGCGAGAACCCAACCTCGGTAGTCCCGTAGAATGCACCCGGTACCGAACTTGCCCCCTCGTGCGTCAATAGCCGCATCCACACACACGTCAATCATCCCGGTAGGTGGGGGCTGCCATGAAGCGGCCGGCGAGGGGCTGCTCGCTGCCGCCGGAGATGGGCAAGCATTGGCCCGGCGATACTCCTCAAGGAAATTCCCCGCCCATTCCACGAGCTCCTCCGGTTTCCACTTGTCTTGTCCGGCCGTGACATTATTCCTGTGATTCCAAATCTCCCACACCAAGACCAAGAAAAAATTCAAAGCGTTTACCTCAACTTTTTCCATTGCGGTGATAAAAAAGGAAGTGGCGTCATCCCCCCGGAACTCATGTACCATCTCTCCAAAGCTCGTGAGGTTCCACACCTTTTGGGCCCACCGGCAACCCCAAATAGCGTGAGTGATAGATTCCGGCCCCCCGAAGCATAAAGGGCAGCGAGAATCACCAATAATTTTCCGACGATAAAGGGTTGTTCTCACCGGGATCCATCCCTTACAAACTCTCCACGTAAATAATTTCACCTTAGGAGGGATCAGGAGCTTCCAAAGATGCTTCCACCATGACGTGGTGATACCGGGATTAGAGGAGGAGGCACCAACATGCGGGGCCATGGCCAATCTATACCCACTCTTCACCGAATATTCTCCATTGTTGGAGTAGTGCCAAGTAAGAGTGTCGCCCATCCCTTCTTCGCTCGACGGAATAGCAAGGATCGCCTCCGCATCAACTCTATCGAACATATCTCGGACCAAGACTTCATTCCAATCTCCGTTATGATGCTTAAGCTCCGCCACCCTCATTTCCTCGGGGATGAGAGGAGGGTTGAGTAGGGAGAAAGAATGTGGGCGGGGGATCCACCGGTCGCCCAAGACAAACACACCTTCCCCATCACCGATCTTCCACCTAGACCCTTTGTCAATGATCTCCCGGCCCCATACCAAGGCCCTCCAAAGGGAGGAGCTCGATGAGTTGCACGTAGCGTCAATGAGGTCACCGTCGGGGTAGTAGCTAGCTTTGAAGACCCGCTCCACGAGGCCGCCCGGGTTTCGGAGGAGGCGCCACACGTTCTTAGCCACAAGAGCTTGGTTAAAACGCTCCAAGTCTCGAAAACCCAAGCCACCGTCCACCTTATGCTTCGTCAGGTCACTCCATTTGCACCAATGGATCTTTCGTTCCTCCCCATTGCTACCCCACCAAAATTTGGCAATAACCTTGTGAATGTTGTCGACGAGGGTTTTCGGAAGACGGAAGCAACTCGCTACATAGCCGGGAATCGCTTGGAGGACCGCCTTGATGAGCGTTTCACGGCCGGCTTGTGAAAGCCAAATCCCCCGCCATGATTTGACTTTCTCCCACACCCGGTCTTGAATAAAAGAGAAAAGCTCGCATTTCTTCCTTCCGGTGAAGGTCGGTAGCCCCAGGTAGCGTTTATGGCAAGGGGTAATGGAGACACCCAGGCTAGCCGCCACTAACGCCTTGGATTCCTCCGAAACCTCCCGGCCAAAGCACACATCGGATTTAGAGAAGTTTATGACTTGACCCGACGCCTTTGAGTAGGTGGAGAGGCACCGGATCACTTCGTTGCTTTCATCCTCACATGCCCGTAGAAAAATAAGACTGTCGTCGGCAAAGAGCAAATGGGAGACGCGAAGATCATCACGACCAAACTTCACACCGGTGATGAGGCCCCTCCTTTCCTTTTCCATAAGAAGCCGAGAGAGGCCTTCCGAACAAAAAAGGAAGAGGAAAGGGGAAATGGGATCACCTTGACGAAGGCCTCTCTCCGGTTTGAGCAACCCCCTAGCTGTGCCGTTGATGTTGAAGGAGAAGCTCACCGAGGTCACACAACTCATAACTTTATCCACCCAAGCCCGGTCGAAACCCAACTTACACATGACCGCTGCGATAAACGCCCATTCCACCCGGTCGTAAGCTTTGGCCATGTCAAGTTTCAAGGCGGCGAAATTCCCGTTCCCGAACCGTCCTCTCTTCATAGTATGGATCCCTTCAAAACACACCATAACGTTGTCGAGGATTTGTCGGCCTCCCACGAAGGCGCCTTGGTTCTCCGAAATCACCGTATCCATATATCCCTTTAAACGAGAAACAAGACACTTTGAAACAACTTTATAAACAACATTACATAGGCTAATGGGCCGAAATTCATTCACCTTAGTGGGCTTGTTGACTTTCGGAATCAACGTGATGATGGTGTCGTTGAAGCCCGCCACCGAGACACCGTCATTGAGGATTCCTAAGCACACCGTAGTCAAGCGCTCCCCCACCACCTCCCAATGCTTTTGGAAAAAGAGGGCCGGAAAGCCATCTTTCCCGGGAGCCTTGAGAGGCTCCATCGAGAAGAGGGCTGCCTTCACATCGTCTTTGTCGAAGGGACTAATGAGATGTCTATTCATGTCCGGGGTCACTCTTTCCTCCAAACCTTCAAGGGCCTCCTCTATGCTTCTAACATCGGGTCTCGACGAGGTGAAGATGTCCTCAAAGTACGAAGAGATGACATCTTCGACCTCCCCGTCTCCTTCTCTCCAAATCCCCGCCGAGTCGTAGAGACCCCGAATGTAATTTCTTTTTTTCCTCGTGGTAGCTTTACGATGAAAAAGCTTAGAGTTTTTGTCTCCGGCCTTCATCCACGCCATTCTACTTCGTTGTCTCCAATACCTCTCGTCTTTCTCGATGAGACCATCGAGAATGCGTTGCTCCCGACCTAGGTCCCTTTTGTCGCCACCGAACCGACGATCCCCGGCCCGATTAACAATCACCTTTTGCCTCTCGATTTTACTTTTGAGGTCAGCCAACTTTCCCGCATTCCACCTCGAGAGGCTTCTACCACATCTCTTCAAAGCCTCAAGCAAGCCAATCGGATTACCTCCCTCACCGTCGACCAACCACTCCCTCCGGATGATCGCATCGCATTCATGGTCATCGCACCAAGCCTCCTCAAAGAAAAATCGTCGCGACTTTCTCACCTTGGTTTGGTTCATATCGCCAAAAGAAGTGAGAAGAAGGGGGCGGTGATCCGAGTTCCAATACTCGAGGTGGAATACCTTAGCCAAGGGGACTAAAGATTTCCATTCCGAGTTTGCGAGGCATCTATCGATTCTTTCCTCCATACTATCCGAAGACGAGCTGCGCCGCCAAGTGAAGTCAGCCCCTTCATACCCGAGATCCTCAAGCTCACAATCCTCAAGCATATGACGGAAAGAGTCGAGGAGGTGTGGTTCTCGAGTCCTTCCATCGCTAAGTTCTCCGTCTTCAATAACCTCGTTAAGATCTCCTCCGACGAGCCACGGCCCATGATGGGAGGCCATGACACGCCGAATTAGGTCCCACGAGTGCTTTCGATTGGCAGCCACCGGGTCCCCGTAGAGACCAAGAAAACTCCAACTCTTGTTATCAACGTCACAAACCCGTCCTTCAATGTGGTAGCGCGAGTACGACCCGAGAGTAAATTGGATTGTATCCTTCCACAAGAGAATGAGTCCTCCACTACGACCCACCCGATCCACCGCAAAGCAATTTTCAAACCCCAACATGATACGAATTCTTTCAGCCGAACTACTCTTAAGCTTAGTTTCCGATAGAAAAATTAAATCGGGCTTGTGCTTACGAGAGTGCGACTGAAGAGTTCCCTTCGTCCCGGGATTGCCCAACCCCCGGACGTTCCAGAATAGGGTAATCATTGCTCCCGGTCGCCCACGTCTTTGCGGGGCGCCGCTTCAATAGTCGAGAGAGGCTCTGCCAAATCCAGAATTTCAGAAACAGCATGGGCCGGGATGGTAGTAGAGGCACTGGTCTGTAGCTCCTGGTCCTGCCTCCGAGAGGGAACAAGAGCTAACCCGTCGCTATTCTCGGTCGGGACCCCAGGGAAGTTTGAGCTGCTAGTATTTGCCAGAGCGGGGGGAGTGAGCTGCGTCTCCTGAGCTTGACGTGCTCTTTTTTTCCACGAAGATTTCTCCGCCGTCAGCGATCTAGAGCGCTTCTGATTACCTCCTCCACCTTTCACTCCCTTCCGTCGCTGCAGTACGCCCTCTGTCGTGGATCCTGACTTCTGGGCTCCTGCTTCCAAGGTGGGTTGGGAAGCCGACAAAGCAGAGAAGGAAAAAACCCCAGGTGGTGTACCCGGAGCCGCCTTGCCGACCTCAGAATCGCCCACCGCCTCCACTTCCATATCGAGACCCAAGTTATGGTTATCACGCTGTTTTCCGATCGGCAACCCCGCACACTCGCTCCTGGCCTTATCCCCATCTTTATTGCAGCTTTTCTGACCCCCGGCGGCAACAGGGTTGTGGATCTCCGGCCTCACCTCGGTCTTCTGGTTTGTGGCGCTCAGGGACGCATCAGACGCTGTCTTCTCCTTGCCATCATCCGACGCGCGTTGTGGATAGATCAGAGGGTTTTGGGTTTTGGGCTTAGTGGCTTCATTCAGTGGATAAGTGTTTTTAAGCCCGAGACCCAGGCCCATCGACTTCAGCCCATCTGGCCCAGTTTGGTTACGCACAAAACCCCCCAGAGACTTGATTTTCTTTTGGACATTTGGGCCCACGCTCTGGCCCACTTTAGCCCCCCCTCTCACCCTCTCACGTGCCTGGGAAGACTCGCCCGCTGTAGCTTTGGGAGCCTGCGGGGGATCCTCAATCGAGGTGCCAGCTGATTGGCCCCCAAAAGAGACGTTGTCACGGACTCCAAAGCCACCGCCCATCTCGGTCCTGCAGCCCGCTCCAACTCCCGAGCCGCCACCAGTTTTGGAGCTGGCTCCAGCTCCCGAGCCGCCACCAGTTTTGGAACCGGCTCCAACTCCTCCCGCTTCACCGGTCTTTACTTCATCCGGAGCGTTTCCTGTGTTCCTCGAAGTGTCAGCCGGGGGGTTTCCCGGCGAGGTCACCGCAGGGTTCATTCTCACCGGTGAGAGGAAGGTGCCTCCCTTCTTCGGGTCCGCCCTAAGGCAGGGTCCAAACGCCTTATTCTCCACACCGTCCTCGCGCTTAATCAGGAGAGCCGAAGATTCGCACATCTTCAAATCGTGGTTCAAAGCACCGCAGTTGAAACAGATAGGGGGAAGCCGCTCATATTGAAACTCCACCCACACACGTTTTCCATCAAAGGGTACGAACCTCCCCGGACTGAGTCGTCCCGTCAAAGCCACCGCCACCCGAAATCTGAAAAAATTATTAAAAATGGCTTCTTTGGGCTTGCTCAGGCTCAGCTCGCAGATCCTGCCCGCCGTAGCAGCAATCTTTGTCGCATTCTTCACCGTCACCATGGCCGGGGGAAGACCCACCGCGTGAACCCATAGACTGATTTCATCCATCTTTTCGGCCCTCCAATCCCCAGTTATAGGCCACTTCTTCACCAGAATAACGCCGTGGGCATAACACCATGGGTCCCTAGAGGTAATAAAGAGCACCTCTTCCTTTTGTTTACACCAGAGTTGAAAGAATAAATCTTGGTTAGTGGCTTCCAAGATTTTCAGCCGCCACCCCTTAGACAAGCTCCACAACCCCTCTAGGAGGGCTCCCAGAGCTTGTCGTCGGAGTGGTTTCTTCATCAGGATCCTGCCAAGTATCCCCTCCTCCGCCAAAGCTGACGCCGGTTCTTCCTGCATCTCCCAATCTTCTTCTTCATCGTCTACACCAAGCATGTTTGCTCGTCTCGTCAGCTCCTCCACTGCTTCCCTCTCGTCTTCCATTCCTACACAGGGTAGTCTCACTCAAAGCCGGAGTGCGTTCTCAGAGAGAAAAAAGTTTGACCAATCTTCATAGAGTTCCCATTACGTTGGGGGAGTTGAAACGTATATGATAAACAAAAAAAATGTTCCAAGACCCATTCTATTTATATCTAAATAAAAAATGTTTATTTTTACAGGGAGGAATCTTGTAGAGTTTGAAAATGTGCTTGAGTGCGTCATATGTTTATTTTTATATTTCTCTTCAATAATTAAAGTTTCCTTAGTTCACACGCATTGTTGAGACTCATAATTTTCAGTTGTTTTTCAGTGTTAATTTTTGAGCATGCGTCTATGAGCAATTCTTGATTTTTACATATTTTTCTTTAATTTATGGACTCAGAATTTATCTTAGTTCTTTGTGTGGTTTAACCGCCGATCTTAGTGCAATAAATCATATCATAGTACGAAACTAATTGTAAATCAATAATAACTCAATAAGCTGAATTCTAACATTAATTCGAAATATAAAGCATGTTCACCACGAGAGCAATAACGAAAGCATCATTTTTCATAAATAACCCCAAAAGTTGAGTTTTAATGCTTATTTCAAATTGTAAAGAACGTCTACTAGGAGAACGATAAAGAATTAATTAAGGAAAATACGTATCACTTACTTGATGCTATCTCTCCACGATTTCAGAATTTGGAGTTGATGTCATTGTCTGAGTTCTAGATTCTAATCTTCCAATTCGTAACTTTGGATGGATAGGGACGCAAATGTGGAGTAACTCTTCTTAAGTCGCATCGTTGTTATCATTATGATCGAATAAAGATTAATAACGTGTCAATTTGAGACACACACGACAACAATAAACACTTAATTTTAAGCATATATTCTACTCTTATTGATTTATTAAAAAAAACAAGATAGTCGAATTTCACCGATGCCCATCGTGTAAATAAAGTGGAAACTTCGCTAAGGAAACCAATTCGGTCCTTAATATTAACAATAAGTAAAAAAATGAGAAATTATCTTATTTGTCATAATATTTCATAATATCATTATCTATGTCAATAATATTGATATCTATGTCAACAATATTGACATCTAATAGTAAATGACAAAAAATAAATATCAACATTGTTGACATAGATGGTGTCATTTTGGATTAAATTAATTTTTTGGTGGATCGAAAAAATGTTATGAAATTTGTGACAAATAAGTTAATTTCTAAAAAAAAAAAAAAAATTGGTCCTTATTACACTTGTTTCTCAAGTTAAAATTTCACAATTTATAATGAGCTCGAAAATAAACAACTATGTTCGCGCGTTTGTTCAAACAATCCAGTCCAGACAGATCTCCACGTTCATTCCATAGCGATTCAAGGTTAGGGTTTCGTACTTTATGCTTTTTTTTTTTTTTCTTTTTTTTTTTCTTTTTTTACTGTAAAAATCGAATAGAATAGTAGTCCGCTATGCTCCTCAGACGCATCGTGGAAATCTCTTGCCCCGATTAATGGTTTCTGGTAGAAATTGCTTTGATTGTTCATGATTGCACACTTTTGATGTAGTTTTCTGGATTTGTACTGGCGAAGAACACAACTTTCCTTCCTATCTGTATTGGAATTTTGCGCGCAAAGACACGAATGGGGCTTTTACATTTCTTGATTATGGTTATTACAGGTAAATTTATAATCATCTGCGACTCTTCTGCTTCGACTTTAACAGAGATTTTTTCGTTTGATTTCATATATGGATTTCTGTCCAGCTCTGATATTGCAGGCTTTTAAAGCTTCCTCAGTTGTTGTGCCGAGTTCCAATTGCTACGCTTTTGACAATTCAAGTCGCATTTTGGATTTTGTATCCTTGCATTTACTAATTATATGTTCTGTAATCAAACCTTTTCATCGGGTTTATTGGAATTTTTCCTTAATGATGGTTCAGACGAGTCTGGTTGGCAAGCCTTTTTCATATGATTCAGGGGTAATTATTTCCTTGCATATTGTCTCTTTTAAACCATAAGATCAGTGTTTGGGTCGATGTAACCAAAGATTATGAATTTATTGGCCTGTTAACATTATACAGGACTCCGACCTGGTTGTTCGGTTTTGTAAAGATGTGGAGAGTCGATCGCAAAAGGTATTTAATTTAACTGATTTTTTAGTGTTAACAGGGAGTGTGTACGTGAGACTTAGAATGAATGAACGACATCCATGCGCTTTTCATGCTGAAAAATAGTAACAGATTGTAGTTTGATTATGTTGAATAGTTATAAAGTTTGTGATGTTACACAGCGAAATGCTGCAGCAAAGTCAGCAAAATTCTATAGCAAGATTTTATTTCTTTTATTTCCTTATTATTTAGAATCTAGAGTATTCTAATTAGGCATATTAATTTCCTATATAAAGTAAATATACCGAAAGAATTAATTGAAGAATCGATATACAAAATCAGTGTTTTCTTTAGTTTTCTCTATATTTGAGATATATGCTTTAGGCATGTATCAGTTGAGTAGCTTTTGTCGTACCTTTGTGAAGGGGTACGTCGATTTTGGACGATTTGATAATGACTTCGTCGCTCGTTCGGGACAAGGAGAGTTTGTTCAGGTGAGTCATGGGCTATTAAAGGTTTTTTTTATTTTTTATTTTTTTTATTTTTATTTTATATATATATATATATATAGAGAAATGTATACCTATTTGCCTGAATGTGCTTTGGTTTCTCAAATATTAGGTGTTTTACAATGGAGACCTGAATATGTGTGAGGTCAGTCATGACAAAATGGGAAGAACAGCTGAGGTCAGTTGCCTATCTAAAAATGTGTTTCTTTCAGGAAAAAAGACTGGTAGATTCTACTTATCACCGGAGCTATTATTGATAAGGTTTCGTAAAAACATTTTGCTGTTGTCTCAGGTAAATATAAGATGCGGGATTTGTCCCAATGGAAAATGTAATGGTGTGTACTTGTATTTACCCTCATTCTAAAAATATTTAATATATACTACCATTATCATGTTGTCCATTTTTTTTTTTTTTAATATATATTTGAGACTGATATTTATTATGGAATGTGTTCAGATAAACCTGATTGCATCTGCAATGTCACTTACGAGTCTACTTGCAGGTCTTCTCCTATTGCCTGATTTTCATTTCTATTTTCTTTTGTTCTGACAAGTCTCAGCTGTTTTGCCTCATGATTGTTTTACGCACATCCTCCCATAAATTTTAAATATTTCAAGACTAACATGGTGATCACCTATGTTATTTCATTTTGTTGCTGTACTTAATCATCGCAGAGTTTTGGTTGATCTTGCTATACAATGTGAGAAACCGGGTCCTCGGGTGTTTAGAGGCCTTACTGTTGGTTTCCATCCTCGAACATGGGAAATTGTAAGGGACATGTTTCATTTCTACAGATATATTGTTTGATATGTAAGCATTTATAAGTAATTTTACAACTAAAAATCATGTGTTTAAAAATGTAGGTCTATGATGGCATGACTCAAATAGGCTTCGAAAAGTCTCATCACGAGTTCAGGTATGATATGGTTGGTTACTGACTTGTTTCGAATTCGTATCTTCTAGTGCTCTTATTTTATCTCATTTGGTAGCAAACTTTCGCGACTTAATCTCTGTATGATTTGTTCGTGTTTTTAGCTTCTCTACAGAACAGACGCATGTTGCCCTTTACGTAACGGCAATTGCTTCGCTTTCAAATTTGGTGCAGAAACCCACCGCTAAGGTAGTTAGTTAATAATGCACGGTATTTTAAATTGCACAGAATATCAACATGACATAACTGCTAAATGTTTAAGCTAAAATTATCAGACAATCCCAGACAACGGCCTAGTAGTTACTCTGTCAGGTTCGGGAGCATCAGGCAAAGCTCCTACAACTTTGTCTCCTACAATGCTTGCAATAGATTGGAGATGTAGGTTATCAAAGCCTAAGTTTTGTTGATGAGATTCGTCATTTACGTGTTCGATCCTGATTCTTGTTCAAAATCTCAGGCGAGACGGCTCGTGACACACCATATGAAGTTAATATCACTATTCCAATTGAGGGTTATGAACCTATTCAATTTACACTAGCAAAAATGTGTGGTACGCTCGGTTCTTTTATTAAAATAGCTCACTAGTAAGCTTACTCTTCTAGGTTGACTTTTTATATGTTAAAAATTAATTATTCTCGAACCATAACTTAGCCGCTTTGATTACAAAATCTGAGCTGCTCAAGTATTGCTCTTACTCTTCATATAGCAGCACTTTCACTTCTTGCGCATTTAGTTTCTAAAATACGTGAATTAGCGGTTATTTTCCTTCCATTTGCTCTGCCGAAAGTTTTCTAATAAAACGGAAACAGTTATTCTCTTAGAACAATGAGATCAGACACTATCAGTCAAATCAACTATATTTTTTATTGTATGAATAGGACAGTAATTCAATCTGGTGGCCTTCAATTAAGGATGGGTTTTCTCAAATTTTGCAGATTTCGGGCAAAATCAAGATGGAAACGCTACTAGAGGATGGGCTATATTTGGAATCATATCTTGCGTGTATGGTGGTTCATTTATGATGTCTACCTCAATTTATGTTTTCTTTTTCGCTGTTCCTTATTCATCTTATTTTGATACAGATTTTTCGTCGTGTCAACTCTGTTCTGCTGTGGAGGGTTTATTTACAAGACTCGAGTAGAACGCCAGGTTTTATACTTCTACAAGCCACAATTTAAAGACTGATATTTTCAATATAACCGTTCACATTTAATTCTCTGATTATATTTGTCCCCGTGCAGCATGGAATCGATGCATTGCCAGGCATGGCAATTCTATCTGCTTGTTTAGACACGGTAAGAGCCTAGATCATCACTGCGAAGGAAAAATAAAGGGCAATTTGCTGTCACGTATCAGAACTTTGTGACTAGCCAAAAAACACATGAATTAGCTATTTGGATACGATTATACATGGAAACCAAGTGTGTGATGATATAGCAAAACTTCGTAAACCATTGGGATATTTCTTCTTCCATGACATTCACTTGAATCCGTAATTGTTTCAAATTACTCTGCTCTGAAAATTAGCCCCGCAGTGTTTATCGAACATATGGACCAAGTAATATATTTATATACATTTGTGAATGTGAATATAGGTGAGCGGAGTAGGGCAAGGGTACACTCGAGCTGAAGAAACAAACCGCGCTTTCGCGAGCAACGCCTCTTGGGAACGCCCTCCCGTTGCTGCTCAAGCGACACAGAGACAAGCTGAGAGAAAATATGGTGCGATTTAGATGCCAAGTAATAATTTCTCGCCGAAATCTCTCCCCTTCCCTGTGGACATCAAGAGAAGGTCCGACGGCAAAGTTTCTTCACACCATTTTTGTATCTTTTTGAGCTGGTTATAAGATTCGCAAAGCTTAACGAATAGACTGTCCATGCTATGGAGCTTCGAGTTATAAGGGCATTTTCAATTCATAGCCATTGTCTTTACCGTATTGATATTAAAAGCTCAGTTTGGCAGGAACATCATTTTCAGCGTTGCTTGCAAAGTTGCCATATATAAATGCAACTGTATCTGTATGCAACTCCTGTTTTTTTCTGAGTTTGTTTTTTTGTTTTTTTTTTTTTTTTTTTTTAATAAAACAAAATCCATATTTTGGAGTTGGAGTTGAGGAGTTATGTTGCAGTATTTGAATATGGAGCTTAATCCGGACGAGCTCGTACTGGACCTTTCTACAATAATAATAATAATAATAATAATAATAATAATAAGATCACTGTGTATAATCATAATGGAAAAACGACGATCTTTATTGCAGCAAATATTAAACTCCAGACTCAAAGTTGTACATATATATTCAGAAAACAACAATAACACACACCAAATACAAAAGATATACATATATAATGCACATCATTACAAGCTCAATAACATTACACACTCTTATAAGTTATAACCAACCAAACGCTATAGTATACGTGGCGCCTAGAGCAGCGCCACCACAGACCCATAATAGGAAATACGGTGAAACAACTACGTACGACAAAGGACGCACATAATTGAGATTATTGATGAATTATAGAGATTTTTCAGAGGATAAAGCCTAGTTGTGTTCCTGCTGATCGTTGTGGCCCCCTGGGAGCTTCTCTTTGATCTTGTCCATGATTCCCTTCTTCTCGTGGGTCCCACCGGCACTGTCGGCAGTGGTGGTGTGACTCTGTTCGTCTTTGTGGGCCCCAGGCAGCTTCTCTTTGATCTTCTCCTTCATTCCCTTCTTTCTCCTCCCTCCTTGCCCATCATCCTCCGACTATACACCCATGATGAACATTGAATTTAAAAATCAATTAAGAGACTTAAGATAACTGTTTCTCAAAAAAGTTACGCTGAGAAAATACATTTACAAAGTAATATAATTTCTCTTTAGAATACGCTTCGGTTATGTTCAATATTAGTTTTAGTACATAATCAAACAGCCACTGAAATGTAGGATATAGTTTGCATTAAAAGCGTTGCTAGATCCTAGCATATATATATGTAACTAGCTTATAACAAGCTCTAAGGAGAATGGAAAGTCAAAACAAAAAATCTGAACAAAAATTAAACAAACTTACAGAGCTCGAGCTTGCGCTACCAGAGCGGTGAAGCTTGCCGTGGTCATTGCCGGCACCGATACCGGTAACCCCAGTCGCCAGCTGACCGCTCTGGAAGGTAGGGTTTCCGAGCTCGTCGGTCTTTTGTGTCTCACTGTGTTGGTTCTGATAGTTCTCCATGATGATTTTAGGTTCTAGCTAGGTCTCAAAAAGAAACTGATACAATACTGTTTTAGAATATAGAAAAGGGTTTTTGTTTTGATTTTCTAAGATGGTTTAGTGTTGTGGTTATGGAGCTTAGGGTACGGGGTTTATATACAGAATGTTGGCCATGCAAATATCATTGTTTTGTCCTGTGAAATAAGAGTACGTGGAGAATAGTTGAACGTGCACCACGTAGGTTCTCTACACGTCCAAAGTGAAGTTAATATATTATAGAAAAACTAAGATTATTATTTGGTTGAACACGACAGTCAAACAGTTTTACGCATGGCCTTCTAGTTGTTTGACACGCATGCTTTTGCGTATAATAATTAATGTCTTGATGTATCATATCAGGCCGAGTCTTGCTGATGTGTTGCCTGTGTATAGGAGTTTATTTATTTATTACTTAATTTGTTTATTTGGTGAGAATGATGACTGAAGAAGAGTGTTTTTTTAATTAATACATATCGAGGATACGAGTTTGATTGTAGGCATATAGCAGTGTTGTTCAAATTGTCAAGCCTTTGGGGGCAAATGACCGACATCAGTGCGCGGCCTCCATGTGGAAGGATCAGAGTCGTTGATTTTAATCTCGGGAATTACATTTGTTTAAAATTGGAAAGTTTCGAGATGGTTCTAATTATATTTTGTTCAAAGCATTGTGCAATTGTTTTGACCAAGGGCTTTAGTTTAGTGTTACTTCGTTTTGGGAAAAAAATAGTACTCTTCATAATTTTTTTTATTCTATTAAAAAATAATATAGTTTTGTGTTTATTTATGCTTTTTCATATAGAATTGAATAGGAATTTAACAAAGCATTAATTTAAAAAACCAAACAAATCTAGGCCAAGTTATGTAGCAAAATAATAATTCATCTATATTTCTTAGCAAACTGAAGTATAAGAAACATCTCCAAACTAGAGTTGGAGTGTGGCTAAATAAAGGTAGATTTTCTACCACCCTACTTCATTAAAATAAAAAAAATTAAATATAGAGTTTCATTATTCATTTAACTCAATTCTAAAATAAAATTTTAATAATATTAAATTAATTTATATATTTATAAAAAAAAACCCACAAAACTTATCATATTTGCATATTTTATCACAAAATCGTATATGAAATTATTTATTTTATTCTAATTTGATATGAAAAATAATTTTGATGAAGAAGAATTATATAAATATTGATCTTCATAGAAAATAAATTAAATGATAAATATATAAATAAAAAAGTTGTAATCGATTAGTATTTTAATGTTGTCATGTGTGTTTATTTTATAAATATATATAACATTATTAGATAAAAATAAAAATTAATTATATATAGATTATGGATCTAATAAATAGTAAGTTGTTAAATTTTTTATAAGCGTGTGTGTGTGAGGGAGATACATATAATATTATTTGCAGAGTTTTGAGTTGAAAATACTCTTAGAGGGCGATATCAATCATTATAATAATTAGCTCTACTATAAGAGCTAGCTACACACAAGGTGTCCTTCATGATGAAATTGCAAGGCGCAAAAAATGGTTGATAATGACCTACATGGCCGGCTTAACGGATTCCGAGGCTTTAAGCGAAATTCAAAAGACCTTTTTTTTTTCTAAACAATCAACAAGAACTCCTTGTGAGAGGGAATTAATTTTATTCTCTTCATTTTATTTCTTATAATCGTATTAATATCTCATTTCATTTTTTTTATTTGACATACTTAGCCCTTGCTTATATTCAAATCACATAAAAAAAAAAAAAAAAATTGGCAATGCACACCGATTTATCACACACAATACTAATTTAAATACAACATGTAAAGGGTAAACTAATAAAGTGAAAAAAACAAAGGCAAAACCAAGAGAAATTAGAAATGAAAATCGTAATGTTTTTTTATTTTATTTATTTTTTATAATTGGAGAAGTAGTGTTTCATTTTGTTAAAAAATAAAGGGAAAATAACACATTTATACCATGTGTTTTAGTGAAATGTCGAGTTTAACCATCGGTTTTCAAAAATGTCGAGTTTATATCCTCTGTTTAACTAAAATGACGAAATTATACCATCTGTTTAATTAAAATGACGAAATTATACCCTGAAATAGACAACAGTGTCACGAATATTCTTTTTATTGACTTTTCATTGACGTTGACTATAATATTTATATATAAACACCAATTATCTTTATTCATTCGCGCCATATATGTAATTTATTTAAAAACTAAAAAATAAACAACAGTCTCTTAATAATGAAGAACACAGAAATAGGCAAAAGGGTAAACATCAATAGTTGATAATCATCAAAATCGCATATTCGAACAGAATATCCAGGATTTAGAGTTACAATTCGAACACGGAATGAAGTAATTTCTTAGGAGGTATGAGTTTTATTATTTAATTTCAATTTAAGGCTATTTTTATTTCAAAATTGAGAATTTGGAAGTTAGGGCACTGATTTAGATTTGATTTGGTTTTTCTTATATAAGAGTTAATATCAATGAAAGGGAGATTTGTGACGCTGTTATTAATTTCAGGGTATAATTTCGTCATTTTAGTTAAACAGAGGGTATGAACTCGACATTTTTGAAAATCAAGAGTTAAACTCGACATTTCACTAAAACACATGGGGTATAAATGTGTTATTTTCCCAAAAATAAATGGTACAGAACATTGTGGAAAATTTAAAGGATATGAAGTAGATAAAAAAAGATTAAAAATTAAAAAAAAAAATTAATGGGCTTTGTGTTGTCTTTTGCTAGACAATGAGCTTTTAGCATTTTAATTTGGTTTAAACTTGTAAGACGTTTGCATTGCCTTGTGGTGGTAGTGGCCGACAATGAGCTTTTAGCATTTTAATTTGGTTTAAACTTGTAAGACGTTTGCATTGCCTTGTGGTGGTAGTGGCCGATATGTCTGCATAAGTGCAACAATTTTTATTTTATTTTGTTCAAAAAAAATGGGTTTCAATTTTTTTGGGCCTTAGTATGGGTTTCAATTTTTTTTGGGCAAAGAGAGCCTAAAGCAAAAGCTTTAGGACCTTAATAGACGCATTCAAAAGTAATCGAAAAATAAAAATTACGATCCTATAACATTTTTGACATCAACCCACGTAAAACCTCAAAAGCAGAACTGGTGCTTCTTGAGCCAGAATATAGAGCAGTAGCTAATTTTGGTGCTTATCTCGATTTTTAACTTTTTCTCATCGGAGAGCATGAAACTCAAACTATGCGTGTGACACAAATATACAAATTTATGTTACTGTCAGTGGCATTACTCTTTGAAACCGATAAACACGTAATTAATAACGTAGATCTTTATTTGACTTTCAAAATGGCGTAAAATATATATATATATATAGAGCTCAATATAATGGGCACCAAATACAAAAAATTACAGCGCACATCATTACAAGCTTGATGACATTAGACTCTCATAAGCGCTTAAATAGGATATATATATGATATGCATAGCGCACTCGCGTCTCATGTATAACTATCCAGCAGCACTACACGCACACAGTCCTTTATTTATTTATTTATTTTTTTTCTTCCCTCGCAGATACCACACACATAATAACACGTACAAAGCACACTACGTAATTCAGATCATTGATTAATTATACTAATATCTAAGAGGAAGCTTAGTGGTGTTGCTGGTCGTGGTGGCCCCCTGGGAGCTTCTCTCTGATCTTGTCCATCATTCCCTTCTTCTCGTGGGTCCCACCGCCGGGAGTGGTGGTGGCGGTGGTGTGGGTCTGCTGGTCTTTGTGGGCCCCAGGAAGCTTCTCTCTGATCTTCTCCTTCATCCCCTTCTTTCTCCTCCCTCCTTGCCCATCATCCTCTGACTACATTTTCAGACAAACAGTTAACACGTTAAACGTCAATAATAATAGTAAAAACTTAAAAAAATATAATAATTTGAGAGATACGATATGGCTTTCAGTTCTTCAATATAATTTAACAAAAGCTCTAAAAGAAAACTAGAAGTTAGCAGGAAAAAGTAGAATAACAATAAATTTATAATAAAAAAATGAACTTACAGAGCTTGAGCTTGAGCTACCGGAGCGGTTAAGATTTCCTTGCTCATGGCCGGCACCGATACCGGTGACCCCGGTGGCCTGGCCGCTCTGGAAATTAGGGTTTCCGAGCTCATCAGTCCTCTGCCGAATCGGGTTTCCGTACGCATCGGTTTGTTGGGTTCCACTGTATTGGTTCTGATAGTTGTCCATGATGATTTTGGGTTGCAGCTAGGTCTCAGAAAGAAACTGATAGCAATAATGTTTCAGAATATAGGACGAAAAAGGTTTTTCTTTTGATTTCTGTTTGTTTGGTTTAGTGTTGAAGGTTTATGGAGCTTAGGCTGTGGGGTTTATATACAGAATGTTGGCCATGCAAATATCATTGTTTTGTCCTGTGAAATAAGAGTACGTGGAGAATAGTTGAACGTGCACCACGTAGGTTCTCTACGCGTCCAAAGTGAAGTTAATATATTCATATTTATAAAAATAGGGTTTTTCAATGGTTTTACACGTTAGTCATGCAGCTATACGCGTGGCGCTTTATCTGTTTGACACGTTTGCTTTTGGGTGTCGGCACTGCGGATAAGAATGGTAATTATTTAATACTTGAGGTATCATTATGATGCCTTGTAATGTGTTATTCGTTGTTGTTGTTGTTTCTTTTCTTTTTTCTTTTTTTAATTAATTTTTATTTAAAATGATGACTGATAGGGATAAGAGTTTGATTGTAGACATAGCAGTTGTTCAAATTGTCAATCTTTTGAGGGTGAACTACTGACATCATTATACGATCTCTCGTGGCTGGATCCGAGTCGTTGATGTCAATCTCGTTTATTTATTTTTACTATGTCAATCTCGTTAGTTAGATGTGTTTTTCATTGGAAAATTTCGAGATGGTTCTTAGACCATATATTATATTGACTTATGTACTACATATTTATGCCTTACAAATTAATCTGTAGCACCAAGTTTTTTGTAATCAAATTATCTACTTGTGTTTGTTATAAATAAATATTATCGTACTTCATTATTCAAAGTTTAATATTGAGTCCGCTATGTATATAATTACCTGAAAATTCAAAATTCATCATATATAATCAACGGCAGATCCAGATTTTAAAAAAAGGGAGCCAAAAAATAATACGCTAAATTATTCTTTTAATTAGTTAAAAAATTTAGGCTTTAGGGGGGCTCTGACCTCTTGAAGGCTCCGCCTGGGTCCGCCCATGTAAATAGCTAACTTTTGATAAATTTCAAATATTCGTTAATAATTATAAATAATCATTTAACTCTAAAGACATAAATAAAATATTAAAAACATTTAAACAATACCACATTACTATATAATAGCCTATTTATTTAAAAATTTTAAAAAATTAGCTATTTAACAAATCTCCAAAATTTGATAATTTAGTTACATAATTAATTATTTAGTATTTAGGGAAAGTTCTGAAGAAGATATTAATTCAATGGTCATTTTATCTTTCTAAATATAGTTTCAAAGAAATGTAGGAAACATTACATGTCCCACTGGAATTTTAATGTAGCCTAAAATATACACTAATATTACACAAAAGTATTAAAACAGCTATTTTTTCTATGTTCATCTTTTCTTAATTCAAATAAATACGTTTATTTTACCATGAAATATTTTTAACGGCGCTTCTGTTTAAGCGTCATGAAAACTTCGGTCCAACCACAATACACTATGTGTGCGTAGAAAATCGGAGTTTTCACAGTGCTTCTAGCTCAAGGTCCAAGGAAAACCATAACCATACACGTTCTATATGTAGAAGCTTTGTCAATGAGCTTGCGAAACCCCCCAAGTTTCCTCAGACTCTTCACTCCCTTGATGTTGGTCATCCTCATCTCTTATTCCTCATCGTCTATCGCTCATTGTCGTTGTCCACCGCTGTAGCGCAGTGACATCCGTGCCATCTTCATTATTTGTCGATGTCCATCCACATATCCTTAGCTCGTTGTTTCCATTACAGTCAGTTCCTTATATATGTGAGCAGCGGCGGAACCACATTGGATCAGTGGGTGCACGAATCCCCCACTAGTCCGGGATGAAAATAAATTTACTGGATATTAATCCATAATTATTATAAATAAAAATAATTATACATGAACAATAAAAATAAATTAAATAGTAGTGACATATCTCATTATGTCACTACGGATTTAATTATCTTATTTTTTTTACCTTTAATTAATATATTATCACTTTATTTAGTATTGTTATTTATTTATGTACTAGTTCTAACGACACGCGTTGCGCGAGTTAGAAAAATTATGATTGTTTTTAAACAAAAAGTGGAAAATAAAAATAAGGAAAATAAAGTAAGGTGGAGATTTTTAATTGTATTAAATTAGATTTAGCAAAGTTGTTGTCAATGATTTTTTAAAAATAACAAAAGGTAGGGAAAAAAACTCTTGTATGATTCAAAGTTTTTCAAAATACTGCATGTTTTTTTACCTGTCAGATTTCTTAAAAGTATTATGGGAAAAAAAATTTAGTTAAATAAAAGGTGAAGCTAAATTTTGATAAAATACAAAAAATATAGAGAAATAGAAATTAAAAAAGTTTCTTATATTTATATTAATATAAAATCTACGTATAATATTTAATACGACATAGTTTTTCAAATAATATATATATATATATATATATATATATATAAACATATAATCCAAATGATGTATGTTATTGATATAGTATAATATAGTATTAGTAATTATGATTATAATAGGAAAAAAATTTAGTTAAATAAAAGTTGAAGTTAAATTTTGATAAAATAAAGAAAAAAAGATATAGAGAAATAGAAAGTTTTTATATTTATATTAATATAAAATCTATGTATAGTTTTCAAATAATATATATATATATATATATATATATATATAAACATATACATAATGTATGTTATTAATATAGTATAATATAGTATTAGTAATTATGATTATAATATACATAAAAAAAATTAAACAAAATATATTGATGAGAGAGGGAGGAAAAAAAATTATACAAAATATGTTGATGAGGGAGGGAAAAAAAAACTAGGGGTGGCAATTCGGGTTACGTGTCGTGTTCGTGCCGTGTCTTATTCGTTTTCATGTATTTTTTGACAGACCCAGACCCGACCCATTTATTAATCGTGTCTAGGAGCAAAACCCAAACACGACCCAGTATTTTTTTGTCAAACCCAGACCCAACCCACTAAGACTCATTTATTAATCGTGTCTCAATGGACCATGTAACCCACGAACCCACTTAGACCCACAGACCCATTTAGACTACTAAACCAATTTGAACACGCGAATCGGTTAGACCCTTAGACATGTGTACTTCAAAATATTGAAATCCTCTAAATCAAATTAAATAACAAATTAGTCAGAATAAATAATTAATAAAAATACTCCATATAATCAACTAAGCCACCAACATAATATTTTTACTACAAAAGAGAAGTTCAAACACAATCCATTGGGTCATTATGGATCTTTATCGTGTTTACCCATTAACAATCCATTTAATATTCGTGTTTAATTGGGTCCCAATAGGTTGTCGTGTTCGTGTCGTGTTCACCCGTTATTTAATCGTGTTCGATACGGATGGACCCAGATCCATTTTAGGTCGACCCAAACCCAATTACACCGTGTCGTGTCTCGTGTACGGCCCAAATTGCCACCCCTAAAAATACCTTTAAAGGATAAGGGTTGAAAAAAAAAATCAAAAGCCAAGGGTTGGAAAAAAAAAGGACAAGGGCTGAAAAAAAAAAAAAAAAACCGCCAGGACAAGTGTTGAAAAAAAAAATTCAAAGGCCAAGGGCAAAAAAAAAAAAAAAAAAAGCCACGTGTCGCCTCCTGGTGGCGCCACGTGGCGGCTCCAGGATGAAAGTTGAAGGAGAGGTGCTCCTTATTAACTATGTTATGGATTTGTTTAAAAATAATAATAAAAAAGAGCTGATAGGCAGTTAGCCTTTTTTTTGTTTTCTAGTGGTATGGAATTCCACGTATATCTATCTGGTCTAATAATCATTAGAATTCCTTCAGAAATAAGCGAATATAAAAACCAACATCTTGGAGGGGCGTATGTAAAAAAAAAATCACATTAAAAAAAATAGTGGCAAAAAAACTCAATGTTTACGATTTGTAATAGTTAAGTACTCAAATTTAAAAAGTTGTGGATTGAATATTCAAGATCAATATTTATCCCTCCGTTACAACCCCGAGTATTAAATTGGATGATATATATATAACACGTGTCATCATCTGGTTACTTTGACAATATTAAATTAAATACTTTATTTTAATTATATTTAATTTTTATTTTTTTTCCTCTCTTCTCTTTCTCTTTCTCTTTCCACATATACCACCTGATCGTAACTTACCGGCGCGAGAAAAACCCCGGCGAGGTCAACAGCCCAAAAGGACTTAACTCCAACAACATCATGAAAAGCGACGGGGATTCACATATACGGTCTACTCTGCTTGAACCCAAACGACGCTGACGTAGTATCCTTCTCTCTCTCTCCTTATTCCAAGTGCCATCAAACGCAAGGATCGGCCGGCCAGCGGCGACGCAATTTTTCCAGCGAGAAGCTAAGTGAAAGATCTCTGGTCCGAACCCGGAGTTTCCATCGGCGAAGAATCGCGAGACCAAGGTCAACGGTCTAGAGCTCGATCGCTCCGGCGCGTCGGAGAAGAAAACGTCCGTCGAAGGTCTTGTAAGAAGCGTGACCTGGACCTCCGATGAAGGAAAACCTCTTGGGGTCTTCATTCTTCGATATTAATGGAATATAAAATCAAAGTTTGGATTATTGAGTTTATCCGAAAACTCTCGAGTTTGTGTTCTTTTTAAAATATGAAAAAAAATCAGTTTATAAATAAATGGAATTGTGTCTTCTTCGATTAGTCTTAAAGGTATGAGGTTCCATCTAAAACCAAGCTTGGTAATTAGAGGAGTAATCCACAAGCCTTATAAAGAGCCCAGGATCGTAATACCCAGTCGATGTGGGACTATCCTTGATACACCCCCTCACGCGCACAGGCACTGGAAGTGTGAAGTATAGGCCCGATCAGGTAGCCCACAACCGAGAATGAGCCCCGCTCTGATACCTCTTAAAGGTATGAGATTCCATCTAAAACCAAGCTTGGTAATTAGAGGAGTAATCCACAAGCCTTATAAAGAGTCAGGATCGTAATATCCAGTCGATGTGAGACTATCCTTGATAGTTAGAAAGAGAAAGAGAAGATAGGGAAAACAAATTGATTAATTTTTTTTGCGATTTCTTGAGATTTTGAAATTCAAGTGGAAAATTCACCAAGTAATAATTATGTTAGTACCTGATGGAATCTCGTCCATCTCCCGAGAGAGAGGTTTTTATTTTAATTTTTTTACTTCAAAGTTATCGGATCATGACACGTGTTATATCATCCAAATTAATATCAGAAGTTGTAAAAGAGGGACAAAATATTGATTTTGGATATTTTTCTCATAATTTTTTAAGCTCCAGTATTTAGTTGTTACAAACCATAAGCATTAGATTTTTTTGCAGCCATCTCCGCTAAAAAAAATAAAAATAAAAAAACTAACAAAGATTTGTAAGCAATACGGGATACTCGTTTATTGCAATATTAAACTTAAGAGTCAAAAAGGTGTACATTTATATTTTAGACGTCATCAATAACGAGCACCAAATACAAAAGATATATAATACCCCATCATTACAAGCTGAACAACATTACAAACTCTCACTATAGTATATGTGGCGCCTAGAGCAGCACTAGGCACACACCACTTAGTTGAGATTATTATACTTACGACAAAGGAAAGGACGCACGAAATTGAGATTATTCATTACATGTAGTAATATTTTATTCAGAGGAGTAAGCCTAGTAGTGTTGTTTGTGGTCGGCGTCGTGGTGGCTCCCTGGGAGCTTCTCCTTGATCTTCTCCATCATTCCCTTCTTCTCCTGGGTCCCACCGCCGATTCCTCCACCGGGAGTGGTGGTGTGATGAGGCTGTTGGTCTTTGTGGGCCCCACCGCCGATACCTCCACCGGGAGTGGTGGTCTGATGAGGCTGTTGGTCTTTGTGGGCCCCACCGCCGATTCCTCCACCGGGAGTGGTGGTCTGATGAGTCTGTTGGTGGTTGTGGGTCCCACCGCCGATTCCTCCACCGGGAGTGGTGGTCTGATGAGTCTGTTGGGGGTTGTGGGTCCCACCGCCGATTACTCCACCGAGAGTGGTCCGAGTCTGTTGGTCTTTGTGGGCCCCACCGCCGATTCCTCCGCCGGGAGTGGTGGTCTGATGAGTCTGTTGGTCTTTGTGGGCCCCAGGCAGCTTCTCCATAAACTTCTCCTTCATTCCCTTCTTTCGCCTCCCTCCTTGCCCGTCATCCTCCGACTGTATTCACACAAACATTTATAGTTAACATAAGAATATAATGATATAGAGATACGATATGGCGTTCTTTCCTTTAAATTCCGATATTTTTATTTATTTACTAATACGTGTTTTTAGCTATTTTATTGTAAAATATAGTTTTGTGACGTCACAATGATAATTTGGAAGATATATTCTTTCAGTACATCGTCGAACATGCCCACTGAAATTTAGGTCCTGTAAAATTGTTTGTTTATATGCTTTCTATGTAAGAGCCTATATTGTAGACAATAATTTGCACACAGACATACAAAACGATATAGTCTTGTAAATTAAATATATTTAACAAGCTCCAAACGAAACAAAATGCAAGGAAAATAATAAATTATATAATAGAAAAAAATGAACTTACAGAGCTTGAGCCTGTGCTACGAGAGCGGTTGAGCATGCCGTGATCATGGCCGGCATTGTGACCGGGAATCCCGGTGTCCTGGCCGGTCTGCTGGTAAGTGGCGTTTCCGAGCTCATCACTTGTCTGCGGAGCAGGATTTCCGTACGTCTGTTGCGTTGCATTGGATTGGTTCTGGTAGTTCTCCATGATGATTTCGGGTTGTAGCTAAGATAGGTAAGGGTTTTTTCTTTTGATTTTTGTGAGTTTCTTTAATGATGGGTTTAGTGTTGAGGTTTATGAAGCTCTTAGCATGGAGTTTATATACAGAATGGTGGCGGTGAAAATATCGTTGTTTTGTCCCTTGAGTACGTGGAGAATAGTTGTTGTACCTATACACAGTGAAGTCAATATATTGTATGATAAAAATATCAATCTTATCCCCTCATAATCTCATATACAAATATCAGTGTTTCTCTCCATACAAAATATCTATGTTCTGTCGACACCGTAAGAGACTAATGGTAAGCTAAATGTCATTTTAGCTTATCAAGATACATAGTTCATTGGTTGAAAAAAAAATGGGATCCATTTTTTACTAAATTAATGATTAAACAATTTGATTTATAGAGTTAATTTGCTAAGTTAAATCAATATCTAATATGTAAAACAATAGTAAACAAGTAACTTAAAACTTTTGCTATTTATTAGCAAATCCCTCAGATTGCTAAGTAAATGCTCTAAGATATTAATTTACTATAGATAGAAATGTGATATTTTTATTTGGTTGTGCACATTAGTCAAACACCTGTAACGCGTGGCACTTTAATTCTTTGACACGTCTCCTTTTGGGTGTCTTAATAAGAAAAATGGTTACCGACATCATGTTTGCTACACGTGGCATGATCAGAGTCGTTATTTAGATGTGTTTTTAATTGGAAAATTTTGAGATTGTTCTTAAAATATCTACTATAAACTTTCTGTACTAAATATCTAAATCTTACAAATTATTTGTAGCACCGAATTTTTTTTGTAATTATTGTACTTTTATTCAAATAAAATTTGATAAATATAGGATAATCTTTTATAAGAAGGATATCATGTCAGTAGTTTTTTTTTATTTAATTAATTTTAAAGCAAGAATGAAAAGTTGGTATAAGAAGGATATCATTTCCTGGAAAACTATGCTCGATGGCATTAGAATACTCATCTTTTTAAGTGACTTAACAATTTTGAGGACTTATTAGCAATTAACAAAAATTGTAAGTTAGTTGCTTATCATTATTTTACACTTTACCTATTAACTTAATTAAGCTACTTTACTTAATTAAGTTATCTAGCTTAGCAAATTAAATGGGCTCATTTTTTATTTAATAAATGGGAATTGAATAAAAAATAATAATAAAATATTAATTATTGACATGGGATAAAGTTAAGCTAGGAGAGTGATTTAGCTTACCAATAAAGAGCAAATTTCCTTAAATTAGTTGTAGCTTAAATTGGTTATATGGCAAGTTAAGCAAATATGATATTTGCTTATCATTAAAGATGCTCTAAGTACAACTTTATACGAAGCTGAAAAATACTAATTAATATAATTTTGTTATAGTCTCTCTCTAGGAGAGACAAGATACCTTTTTTATATTTTTTTTTATAAGGTGGACGGTACACGAAGATTTTATTAAAAAAAAAATCTTCATATATATATATATATATATATATATATATATATTAAACTAAAAAGAAAAGAGATCACAAAGTTACAAATTTGTGATATCTCTTTTCTGCTATCTTTATTAATAAAATAGCGTATTTTATCAGGTAAATCATTAAAACTAAGATATCTTAGATTCATCAAAGAATGACCAAACTTACTTAGGAAATCAGCCGCCATATTCTCTTCGCGATAAACATGAAGAAGAACCATATGTTCCATTATTTGCTTCAAGAAATTTATTTTGCAACGAATAATCTACGGTGGTTGAATTTTATCTTTAATTGAGTCAGCGAGTAATTTAGAATCACTTTCAACCACTGTAATTTGCTGCCACGCATTTTTCAAATACTCAAAACCCCAAAATAAACTCTGAAACTCACCCTCAAAAGTTAAAATTACATGAACAGGGCCAACAAAGCACATAATACAATCACCAAATTTATTCCTCACAATATCACCAATAGAACATCTACCATTCTTGAAGGAACCTTGACATTAAGTTGAAATCCAATCGTAGGACCTTTCATTTTAGCGAAACAAAACAATATGAAGAATGATGAGAGGTATTAGAGAGCCAAAGTTGTTGACTGATCACTTGAGTGAGTTGATCAATAAGGCCATCGACATTGATTAGAAGTGTAGTAGTTAATACCCTATAATCATCAAAAAAATACTTATACACCTGCTCTTTCATAATTCTCACAAGACTAATCTTCTTAGTATCAGTAAGCTATGCTTAAAATAAGCGAGGTATCGTAACAGGCCGAGACATGAGACTTAACTCTGGGAGACTTGCGTCTTATTTATAAGTCTAGTTGCCGAATCTTTGCTTTTATGATAAAAATCAATCATCGATGGTATATTTATACATATACGTTGAATGTGGTCATCTACATATATGTAGCTGACTTGTTCGATAAAAATCATCAATGGTATATTTATACCTTCGCAAATGTAGAAGTTGAATAAATTTTAGGCTCATAACCCGCCAACGTACAAACTTGAAGGCGGATAACGGTCTTGATCTGTGTTATTCTATGATTGATTATGTAACCCACTTCATATATAATTTTCATTGTAGTTGATTGACTTATTTTTTTTTTGTTGAAGTTCGTGGAATGATAATATGTTAGGAATTATTTCACGACTAATACTAACAAATGTTTATAAAATAAGTTAAGTCATATGTTGCTTCTTTCACACTTTCGCAATGATGTCAGAATAAATAAATAAGAATAAAAGATGTTAGAATTCGTACAATATAAGCTAACCCAAAAAATTTACATCTTAAAAATTTTCACATTAAAAAAAAAAAAAGAGAACTAACAAAAATTTATAAAGATCACGTTCTCCAATTTTTTTCCAAATATTTTTTTCTCACATATATTTTTCCAATTTTTTTTTATAATGTTTTTATCTTTAAAATTTATAAATTAACTCCCCAACTCTTTTTGCGTATTATTCCCCTTAATTTAGATTTCTGGCTCCATCCATATAATCTTATATACAGTTTGTATATGGAATACATTAATAAAGATGTTTCGACAACAAATATTAACTTAAAACCCAAAGCTGTACATATAAAATATTCAGACAACATCAATATCGGGCACTAAACGCAAAAGATAAGATAGTGCACGTTGTTACAAGCTAGAAAGCAAAGGCTTAAAATTCAATTTAGGCTTAAAAAAAAAAAAAAAAAAAAAATTTTTTTTTCTTAAGCTCGAAATTTTTTGGTTGGGGGCCAGGCCTCTTGAGGCTAGCACCTGGTCCGCCCTGTCACACACCATAACAATAAATACATGAAAATGAAACCACTACGTGCAACAAAGCACACACGTAATTGAGATTATTTACGAATAATTATAGTAAATTAGAGAAGACGAAGCCTAATAGTGTTTATTCTGGCCGTGATGACCCCCTGGGAGCTTCGCCTTGATCTGCTCCACAATTCCTCCGCCGCCTCCGGTGGTGTGAGCGTGACTCTGGTGGTTGTTGTGGTGGGCCCCAGGGATAACCTTATCGGCGATCTTGCCAACAATTCCCGTCTGCTTGTGGGTCCCACCGCCCATGACCCCTCCTCCTCCTCCGGTGGTGTGAGCGTGATTCTGGTGGTTGTTGTGGTGGGCCCCAGGAATAACCTTATCGGCGATCTTGCCAACGATTCCCGTCTGGTTGTGGGTCCCACCGCCCATGACCCCTCCTCCTCCTCCGGTGGTGTGAGTGTGATTGGTTTTGTGGGCCCCAGGAAGCATCTGCTTGATCTTGTCCATGACTCTCGTCTGTTTGCGTCGCACTAGATTGGTTCTTGGTAGTTCTCTTGGGTTGTACAGCTATGGGTGTCAAAAGGAAACTTATATAGAAAAAGAGGGTTTCTTGAATGATGTGGGTTTGTGTTGAGGTTTATGGAGCTTAGACTATGGGGTTTATATAGAGTCTTTAATGCCTTTAAAATATCATTGCTTTGTTCCTTCAAATAAGAGTACGTGGAGAAGTTAATAACTTAATATATTGTACGTGTCATCGGTGAAGGAAGATATTATATTATACATAAAATATCTATATTGCGCTCCATATAAAATATCAACGTTGTCCCTCCCATAAAAATATCTAACGTTTGATGAGAATGATATTTTTTTTTTCGGAGATAAGAATGATATTCAATGTCTTGTAGCGTGTCGACATCAGTGTTTGGCTCCACGTGGCAGGATCAGAGAGTCGTTTATGTTAATCTCGTTTAATTAGATGCGTTTTACATTGGAATTTTTTTAGATTCTCGGAGATAAGAATGATATTTAATATCTTGTAGTGTCGACATCAGTGTTTGGCTCCACGTTGCAGGATCAGATTCGTTTATGTTAATCTCGTTTAATTAGATGTGTTTTACATTGGAAATTTTTTAGATTGTTCCTAGAACATTTATTATTTACTTCTGTACTAAATATATAAATCTTACAAATTTATTTGTAGCATCCGGTAATTTTTGTAATCATATTGTCATACTTTTTATTCAAATTATAAGATTTAATATATAGGTTAAGTTCTTAAGAAGATACAATCTAAGTCGTTTTTATTTATTTAATTTGTTTCAAAGAAAGAAAGGAAGAAAACTATACTTGATGGGTTTGAAGCTGAATATTGCTGGCTCTTTTAGTGATGGGCGTGGCTCGTAGTTTGATCAGTGACAACACTACACTACGTAAGATTATTGTATGCTTTGTTGATACTGTTAATGTACATTCTAGTATGGAAGCTGAAGTGGAGAGTCTTATTAGATGAGTATCCAAAATCTTAGTTATCTTTGGTCTGAAATAACTATTACTGAAAGTGACTCAAAAGTTCTTGTTGACGCTACCATCGATCGGAAAAATGAATCCCCGATGGATATCATTAGACGACATCAATATTTCTTCGGGAAAGCTGTGAAGGATTTAGAACTCAAGCATGTTTTGATTGTTAGGGGAAAAAAATATATATGGTAGCTGATGTTCTCAGTGGGGTCACTCGATATGAAATGTGTCTAAATTGTTTTGTTTTTCGATTTTCCTTTAGTTATCCGTTGTAAAATTGCAAAGAATTGCAAGGGTATAAATATAAAATATCACAAAATTTGTGTGTAATCTATGCCTTTTACACTATTTTTTTTTCTATAATTTGTAATTACGATCTTCTTCCGCCGCTAAGTGAGGGTTAATAATAAAATTTCCTGTGGCACTAGCCACGTTTAAAAAAAAAATAAAAAATTATACTTGATGGCAACCAGGATATTAAGTACAAGTTTATTCAAAGCAGAAAAACAAAATTAATATGATTATGTCATCGTTTATCTCTGGGAGACAGGAGAGTTAGTCTGGGAGACTTGCTTCTCTCATTGATGGGTGTGTCTCTCAAATAATTGTTATATATCACGCCTAGAAAAATGTCTAATTGCTGCGACTATTTTCTTTCATGATAAAAACCAATTAATCACGACTCTATTACATCCACATATACATAGTATATGAATCATCAGGATAAAGACTACTAAACCTTTAACTTACAAAAAAAATATCACATGCTACCAAAAAAGGTTAAGGTTGATGCATAAACTTTACAAATAAGTAGTAATTAGTAAATAATAGTAATAATAAAACAGTCTATTACAAATAAAGTAATAGACTGTTTGCTTTCAAGCTCAAATGTCTCCAGGCTGATTGGTTTCATATTGATTAACGACAACACGATCAGTGAATTCATGTATTACTTTAACATCGTCATCGTCGATCTCCAACATTGGTAACAAGGCCTGAAAAGATGAAGACTACACTATGATGATTTCAAACACACTTCTGAAGTCATTTTGCGCATTCGTTGAAATGATTGAATATGGAAGAGAATCATTATCCGTCGAAGAAGTTCATGGCGAGTCTTATATCGTAGGAAAGAGAAAACAAGCCTAAGAGAGAAGTCTTTCCAAAGGCTTCCATATATATCATAAACTTCATGCTATATATCATAAAAAAAATTAGTTTATAATATGTATTATAATGTACGATAATAACGATATCGTACGATAATATACGATATAATACGATGAGATATGATATATTATAATTATAATGTACGATAAAATTCATACAAATGAAATTTGAGTTATCATGTACGATAATGTACGATACCATACGATAATGTACGCAGGGGCGGAGCTGCCCTATGTCGAGAGTGAGCTTCAGCCCACACTGAACTTTTGGATACTAATAGCCCACTACACTAAACCTAATATTTTATCAAAAGAAAAGAAAGCAAAAAAACAAAAGCCCACACTCACGTTGCCCAAGAAATCAAACTGATTAGGAGTTTTATATTTCTCCTAATATTTAATATTGGGAAATATAAACGTTGCCCACACCACATAATTTATCAAAAAAAGAAACGTGGATAGTCAAGTCACTGAGTCAGAGAGCAAAAATGTAATATACAAAAGAAATATATATATATAGAGAGAGAGAGAACAAACAGCAAAAAAAATAATAAAAAAAAACAAAGAAACAAAGAAAGAGAGGAATCGCAATGGAAGAGGGAGGGGATTGAAAAAAAAATTAGTATACGCTCACACTGACTTTGATCTCTGGCTCCGCCACTGAATGTACGATACAAGAAAAAACTAATATTAACAAAAAAAAAAAAGAGTTTGGTGTTTTATACGTGCAACAAGTTTAGTAGTGAACATGCAACTGTAGTGTTTCTAATGCATATAACGTTTCTTTGGAACCAGAAGTTGAATTTAGGCCATAATAAAAGTCCCACGTTGATAGTGAATAGTAGTTTTGAGCAATTGGGAAAGGTAAGAAGGAGTGTAATCGAAGAGCTATTGGGCTAGTTGCTGGGCTTTGATAAAAGGCCTAATGGCGCAATAATACATTAACCCCCAAAATAGTTAATTTTTTAAAACCCCAATTCGGACGTTTGTTGTCGTTTTTTTTTACCGAGTAGTGCTCGATATCGATATATTGACGATATTTTAATCTCATGTTGTGAAATTTGATAATATATCAACTAATACATGAAAATACAGCAAACGTCTTTCATCGAAATTATTATAGAGTATCTCCATACCGCATAATATCACAAATTATAGAAAAACACTAAGACATTCACAAAAAAAAAAAAAAAAACTTTCCACCGTAACCTAGATCCAACAAGCACAGACTATTCTAGCCGTGTAGGTGACGGTGGTAGAGGCGGTGGAGAAGAGACACAGTTTTTGGGTGGAGGCGGCGGCGGTGGTGGCGGTGGAGAAGAGACACAGTTTTTGGGTGGAGGCGGCGGCCGCGGTTTTGGTAGAATCGGAGTGATTCGGACCGAAGGTTTTGGCGGCGGCGGCCGTGGTGGCGTTGGCTTAACAGTTGGTGGCATTGGAGAGACTCGGGGCGAAGGTTGTGGCGGCGGCGGTGGTTTTATACGGTGGCGTCGACCATCTACCTGAAAGTTCAGACAGAGGACAATGATTATAATAATATTTATGCTTTGGCGGATGATGATACTCATTTGAAAATGCTTGAGCGTGAGAGAGCTATAAACTAAAGAGAGAAAAAAAAAATCTTGAATTTATGGCTTGAGTAGTAATCCTATTTATCTTTTTACATTACTTCTCTACTCTCAATTATTTTCATGCGTTGTTGGGTGACTGAAATATGCGACGCACAAAGAATAGAGATAAAATAGTGTTCTTCCTTGAATGTTTAGTATGGATGATAAGTCAACAAGCCAGCTAATGTCTTTTTGTCCTTAACCTCAGTTAATTAGTGGTTGAATCTTAGGCTCATTTTCTCATTATAATAGATACAAAAACTTGATCGTAATATACGCGCGTAGTCCCCATCAAACGGGTTACGGACGTTCTTGTCTGAATTTAGAATAAACGATGATGAGTGAAATAATAGGTAGATGAGATGATAGGAGTGTTCTTGGATGCTTGGTATGCATGACAAGTCAACAAGCCAGCTGTTATCTTTTACTCTGTGGCATCATTTCTATCAGTGTCTTTTTCTTAGTCTCTTATAGGGCGACCGTGGTATGACCTTTCAGTGGTTGAAATCTAGGGCCGAGACATCCTAATCACTTCATATACGGCAGAGCTTTCAGTAGTACAAAGTTTTGATAATGATCTGAAGTATGTAAGCGCGTTGTCCCATATAATGGTTTACGGACGTTCTTCTCAGTTTAAATTAGTAGAAAACAACGAGGGAAAGACTAGTGAAATAGCTAATTCTTGGATTTGGTTGATTAGTCATTTTGGCCAAGCTCTTTGCAAATTAGCTAACATTTAATAATAATAATATTATATAATTAATTTTCACTTTATTTTCAATAAAAAAATTTAAATAAAAATCTGTTAGTCACATATTTTCCAATTTATATGGGGCCGAAGTTAAATAAATTTTAACTTCCGTGTGACAATGCTATTATTTTGTTCAAAATGACAATGAAATCCTTTTGAAGAACTGCAAATTTAACAGTTTCGATATACTGAACACGGTTCTTCGATTTTTTTCTTTGTGAGAAAAAAAAAGCACGTCATAGATCCAAACATTGGTCTTGGATTAACGGTCTGAGACAGTGACGGTCTTCTATATTAAAAGTTTGGATATTATTTCTTGTAACTTCCGCTTAAATTCTCAATTTAATCCGAGGACATATTGTATAATATAAGATTGAAATATTAAAACAATAGCGCTTCATGTTTGAATTCGATTAATTTGAATCTCCCTAAATATCAAATTTAAAAAGAATTATTCGAGCTTAGTTATATTTAGTATCTTTATTTGTTTTTCATTTTTTTTCTGAATTTATAGACGCTGTTTATACATTTACACTCATAGCATATTTTTCATAATTTAGGTGTTATTCCATTATCACGCTGAATCTAGTTGCCGCTACTCAAACATGACATAAGCTATCGTGAGCTAACTTATATATATAAACACAATTTCTGATATTTATATTTTTTTTTCAGTAAACAGTATAACAAAGTTGGAAAAGGCAGCTAATTCTCAGCATTGTATTTTCGATATACAAATCTTTCTTCCAAAAGTATCAGAGTATATCTCCATAAGACATAACATCGCAAATTATAGAACGGAAACAAAAACAAAGAAAAACAACAACAAAAATTCTACTATACTCGTACATAATCTCAACAAGCACACACTATCTACCAATGACGTGGCAGTGGCGGCGGTGGAGGAAAGACATACTTTTTCGGTGGGGGTGGAGATTCAAACTTAATCATTGGTGGCGCCGGATGTATCACCGGGCCTGAATGTTGTGGTGGTGGACCTGGTTGTGGTGGTGGACCTGGTGGTGGTAGTAGGTTTATACGGTGGCGCCGACCATCTACCTGCAAGGTCAGGCAGAGGACAATGATTATAATAAAATTTATGCTTTGGCAACAAATTACTTTTTGGCGGATGATGATACTCATTTGAAAATGCTTGAGCGTGAGAGAGCTATAAACTAAAGAGAAAAAAAAAAATCTTGAATTTATGGTTTGAGTAGTAAACGTATTTATCTTTTTACATTACATCTGTACTCTCAATTATTGTCACGCCTTGTTGGGTGACGCAGAGATAAAATAGTGTTCTTCCTTGAATGTTCAGTATGGATGAAAAGTCAACAAGCCATCAAACGGGTTCTGGACGTTATTGAATGAATTTAGAATAAAAGATAATGAGTGAAATAATAGGTAGATGAGATTGACGGATATATAAAATAGGGAACAAATCGAACTTGATTCTTTTTAGAAGTGAAAATTATATATCTAACGGCCGGTTTCGTGATGTCACTAATAATATTACTGATAGATTTAGTTATGATATGAAATATTATACCGATTAGATGCATAAATATACGAGCATGAAAATAAATAACACAGTAGTTTTTATAACCTTGGTTGGTGCAAACGCAATTTATCGTGGAGGGATTATGATTTCAGTGGAAAAAAAATCACTAGTCAACCGTAGAAGTATAATTCTGTCTTAGTTGAATAATCAATTTTTCAATGATTTTTTCTTAAATCTATCTGTGAATTTCAACTCAGACTCCCTTAATGTTAAATCCCTTAATTTCACTCAGCACACTCGCAAAATGTTTGATACATGCTTTAAAGATATTTGGTCTTTACAATATAACGAGATACGTGATTTAAGGATGTTTGGTCTATATTAGAGTGCCCAAGACAAAGTTTATGCACTAACATAAATAAAATCAGTTTTCGCTCTCACACACACTTCTCGAAAACTCACAATATGGAAAAAAGGCTCGTATGGGTAGAATATCACTTTTAATAGACCTCTCACAAAGGAATTTTAGAGCTAAAAAGAGCTCATTTAGAGATAAAGCTTGAAAAGACACGTTGTTTACTAACATTTTTCAGCAAAATTAAATTAAAATACAAAATTAAATAGATTTAGTATTATATATACTTTACATATGAGATTAAATATAATAATATTTATACTAATTAATTATATATATAGATAGAAATAAACTAATCTATATTAATATACTTTTATACTAGGTTATATATAAAAAAAAAAAAACTAAATCCAATTATTTGTAGTAGTGTAACGACAACACGATCAGTGAATTCATGTACTACTTTAACATCGTCATCGTCGATCTCCAACATTGGTAACAAGGCCTGAAAAGATGAAGACTACACTATGATGATTTCAAACACACTTGTGAAGTCATTTTGCGCATTCGTTGAAATGATTGAATATGGAAGAGAATCATTATCCGTCGAAGAAGTTCATGGCGAGTCTTATATCGTAGGAAAGAGAAAACAAGCCTAAGAGAGAGAAGCCTTTCCAAAGGCTTCCATATATATATCATAAACTTCATGCTATATATCATAAAAAAAATTAGTTTATAATATGTATTATAATGTATGATAATAACGATATCGTACGATAATATACGATATAATACGATGAGATATGATACATTATAATTACAATGTACGATAAAATTCATACAAATGAAATTTGAGTTATCATGTATGATAATATACGATACCATACGATAATGTATGATACAAGAAAAAACTAATATTAACAAAAAAAATAAAAAGAGTTTGGTGTTTTATACGTGCAACAAGTTTAGTAATGAACATGCAACTGTAGTGTTTCTAATGCATATAACGTTTCTTTGGAACCAGAAGTTGAATTTAGGCCATAATAAAAGTCCCACGTTGATAGTGAATAGTAGTTTTGAGCAATTGGGAAAGGTAAGAAGGAGTGTAATCGAAGAGCTATTGGGCTAGTTGCTGGGCTTTGATAAAAGGCCTAATAGCGCAATAATACATTAACCCCCAAAATAGTCAATTTTTTAAAACCCCAATTCGGACGTTTGTTGTCGTTTTTTTACCGAGTAGTGCTCGATATCGATATCTTGACGATATTTTAATCTCAGTGAAATTTGATAATATATCAACTAATACATGAAATACAGCAAACGTCTTTCATCGAAATTATTATAGAGCATCTCCATACCACATAATATCACAAATTATAGAAAAACACTAAGAAATTAAAAAAAAAAAAAAAAAAAAAAAAAACTTTCCACCATAACCTAGATCCAACAAGCACAGACTATTCTAGCCGTGTAGGTGACGGTGGTAGAGGCGGTGGAGAAGAGACACAGTTTTTGGGTGGAGGCGGCGGCGGTGGTGGCGGTGGAGAAGAGACACAGTTTTTGGGTGGAGGCGGCGGCCGTGGTGGCGTTGGCTTAACAGTTGGTGGCCGCTTTGGAGAGACTCGGCCCGAAGGTTGTGGCGGCGGCGGTGGCGGTGGTTTTATACGGTGGCGTCGACCATCTACCTGAAAGTTCAGACAGAGGACAATGATTATAATAATATTTATGCTTTGGCGGATGATGATACTCATTTGAAAATGCTTGAGCGTGAGAGAGCTATAAACTAAAGAGAGAAAAAAAAAATCTTGAATTTATGGCTTGAGCAGTAATCCTATTTATCATTTTACATTACTTCTCTACTCTCAATTATTTTCATGCGTTGTTGGGTGACTCAAATATGCGACGCACAAAGAATAGAGATAAAATAGTGTTCTTCCTTGAATGTTTAGTATGGATGATAAGTCAACAAGCCAGCTAATGTCTTTTTGTCCTTAGGCTCAGTTAACTAGTGGTTAAATCTGAGGCTCATTTTCCCATTAATAGATACAAAAACTTGATAGTAATATAAGCGCGTAGTCCCCATCAAACGGGTTACGGACGTTCTTGTCTGAATTTAGAATAAAAGATGATCGAGTGAAATAATACGTAGATGAGATTGACGGATAAAATATGGAACAAATCGAACTTGATTCTTTTTAGAAGTGAAAATTATATATCTAATGGTTTCGTGATGTCATTAGTAATATTACTGATAAATTTAGTTATGATATGATTTATACCGATTAGATGCATAAATTTAATAAGAGCATGAAGATAAATAACACAGTAGTTTTTATTATAACCTTGGTTGGTGCAAACGCAATCTATCGCGGAGGGATTACGATTTCAGTGGAAAAAAAAAAAAAATCGCTAGTCAACCGTAGAAGTACGCACCGGTCTTATAGTTGAATAATCAACTTTTCAATGGCTTTTTCTTAAATCTATCTGAGAATTTAAATTCAGACTCCCATTAATTTGAAATCCCTCAATTTCACTCAACATACTCACAAAATGTTTGATACATGCTTTAAGGATGTTTGCTCTTTACAATATAACGAGATACATGCTTTAAGGATGTTTAGTCTTTATTAAAGTGCCCAAGACAGAGTTTATGCACTAACATAAATAAAATCAGTTTTCGCTCGCACACACTTCTCGAAAACTCACAATACGTATAAAAGACTCGTATGAGTAGAATATCTCTTTTATGGGAAGTCAAACACACGATGCTTTGGATAAGATCAAAACATATTGATTCAAATAATTGTTATATATCACGCCTAGAAATGTCTAATTGCTGCGACTATTTTACATCCACATATACATAGTACATGAATCATCAGGATAAAGACTAAACCTTTAGCTTACAAAAAAATTATCACATATATGCTACCAAAAAAGGTTAAGGTTGATGCATACACTTTACAAATAAGTAGTACTTAGTAAATAATAGTAATAATAAAACAGTCTATTACAAATAAAGTAATAGACTGTTTGCTTTCAAGCTCAAATGTCTCCAGGCTCATTGGGTTCATATTTATTAACGACAACACGATCAGTGAATTCATGTACTACTAACTATTTAACATCGTCATCGTCGATCTCCAACATTGGTGACAAGGCCTTAAAAGATAAAGACTACACGACGATGATTTCAAACACATTTCTGAAGTCATTTTGCGCATTTGTTGAAATGATCTCGAAGAAGTTCATGGCGAGTCTTATATCATAGGAAAGAGAAAACAAGCCTAAGAGAGAAGTCTTTCCAAAGGCTTGTATATATATCATCAACTTCATGCTATATATCATGAAAATAAAAAATAAAAATAGTTTATAACATATGGACATACATGGCTAAAAAGCTGTATGTGGATTTTGGCATTATGATTTTTTTTTTAAATCTATCTTTTTCTACGCTCTGAAAAGTTACAGCGGCGATATTTTAATCCCACATTATGTGAAATTTGATAATATATTAAGTGATACATGAATAATACAGCAAACGTCTTTCATCGAAATTATTGTAGAGTATCTTCATACCACATAATATCACAAATTATAGAAACACTAAGAAAGTCCAAAAAAAAAAAAAAACTTGCCACCATAACCTAGATCCAACAAGCACAGACTAATCTATCCGTGTAGGTGACGGTGGTAGCGCCGGTGGAGAAGAGACACAGTTTTTGGGTGGAGGCGGCGGCGGTGGCGGTGGCGTAACATTATAATTATAGTGTCGATAAAATTTATACAAATGAAATTTGAGTTATCATGTACGATACCATAACGATAATGTACGATACAAGAAAAAACTAATATTAACAAGAAAAAAGAGTTTGGTGTTTTATACGTGCAACAAGTTTAGTAATGAACATGCAACTGTAGTGTTTCTAATGCATATAACGTTTCTTTGGAACCAGAAGTTGAATTTAGGCCATAATAAAAGTCCCACGTTGATAGTGAATAGTAGTTTTGAGCAATTGGGAAAGGTAAGAAGGAGTGTAATCGAAGAGCTATTGGGCTAGTTGCTGGGCTTTGATAAAAGGCCTAATAGCGCAATAATACATTAATCCCCAATAATTCGGACGTTTGTTGTCGTTTTTTTACCGAGTAGTCCTCGATATCGATATCTTGACGATATTTTAATCTCATGTTGTGAAATTTGATAATATATCAACTAATACATGAAAATACAGCAAACGTCTTTCATCGAAATTATTATAGAGTATCTCCATACCGCATAATATCACAAATTATAAAAAAAACACTAAGAAATTAAAAATAAAAAAACTTTCCACCATAACCTAGATCCAACAAGCAAAGACTATTCTAGCCGTGTAGGTGACGGTGGTAGAGGCGGTGGAGAAGAGACACAGTTTTTGGGTGGAGGCGGCGGCGGCGGTGGTGGCGGTGGCGGTGGCGTAGCAATTGGAGGCTTAATAATTGGTGGCTTTGGTTGAGTGACATGGCCCGAATGATGTGGCGGCGGCGGTGGTTTTACATGGTGGCGTCGACCATCTACCTGAATGTTCAGACAGAGGACAATGATTATAATAATATTTATGCTTTGACGACAAATTACTTTTTGGCGGATGATGATACTCATTTGAAAACGCTCGAGCGTGAGAGAGCTATAACCTAAAGAGAGAAAAAAAAATCTTGAATTTATGGTTTGAGTAGTAATCCTATTTATCTTTTTACATTACTTCTCTACTCAATTATTTTCATGCGTTGTTGGGTGACGCAGATATGCGACGGACAAACAATAGAGATAAAATAGTGTACTTCCTTGAATGTTTAGTATGGATTATAAGTCAACAAGCCAGCTAATGTCTTTTTGTCCTTTAGTGGTTAAATCTTAGGCTCATTTTCTCATTAATAGATACAAAAACTTGATAGTAATATAAGCGCGTAGTCCCCATCAAACGGCTTCCGGACTTTCTTGTCTGAATTTAGAATAAAAGATGATGAGCGGAATAATAGGTAAATAAGATTGACGGATAAAATAAGGAACAAATCGAACTTGATTATTTTTAGAACGGAAAATTATATATCTAATGGTTTCGTGATGTCACTAGTAATATTACTGATAAATTTAGTTATTATGATATGATTTATACCGATTAGATGCATAAATTTAAGAGCATGACAATATGATATTCAGATAAGAAATCAACACGTACTATTACCTACTTATGGATTGTGAATTTATTTTCTACGGTATTACATACCTCTAAGCGTACGTGACAATGTCCCAGATTGAGATAACAATTTCATTGTGATGTTGTTATTTTATGCATTAATTAGATGTTCAACTTTATTTCCAATATGCATCTTGTCACACATATTTGCTATCACATTCCATATTGCATCTGCCAAACAAGTCAACCGACTCAGCATGTTCACAAAGAGCTCCAAAAATAAGGTCGAATCTTGCATTTTCAGTGAAGATAAACATAAAAAAAAAAAAAAAAAAACGGGAATGTGATCATCAAGAACTGAACCGTAGACCTCAAAAGTGGAGCTGTCTTGGGCGGCTTTCATGAAATAATTGATAGGCAACCCTCCCCCCATTTAACTTTTAAAAATTGCAATTTTTACTCTAAATTTTTATAATTTTAGCTTACGTTTATATAATTTTTCTAAATTTTCCTTTTTTAAAATTTTTGTTTCAAATTTGCTCATCATTGAAATTCCTAGCTCCGCACTCGTAGACCTCACATTAATATGAAATTTGATAATATATCAAGTGATACATGACTAATAAAATAAAATTGAATAAAATCAAATCTCGAAGACCATGTGAAATTGAATGACTAATATATCAAGCTCATGGTAGCTAATAATACTCTGATATTGACTTCCTTGCGGATTTAGATCTGAATATTAATAAAATTATATATTTTTCTCAAAATCAACTAAATATATAATAACGAAAAATGTAAATATATATCAACAAATCTAAAGTTTGTTGATATATATGTCACAAATTTTAGATTTAGTGACATATCTACTGTTATATTTATAATAATTATACTTTTAAAAATAAAAAATAAAAATTCAATTTTAGGAACATTTGATCCAATTAATTTACATATCAGTACACTTTACGAAGAATAAAATAGTTTTTCTTTTCTTGCATAACTTAATTGCTCGCGCCTCCTGTGTAAATAATAATCTAAAAACAACCCATTATCACATTGACACCCATTTTTTTCTACTATACATTATACCCATTAGTATGCCGCAAGGGACAACAACTTTATACATTATACTTCGTATCAGGACTCGAATGGCCACGTATACACTCTTACCATCTTTTGCCTAACTTTTCATGAATCACGAGTTGCATATTGAATTCAGATATATATATATATATATATATATATATATATATATATATATATATATATGTGTGTGTGTGTGTGTGTGTGTGTGTGTGTGTGTGTTGTGTGTGTCTGTATATATGTATGATGCAATCATGCAATCAAACTTATATTAGTATAAAGTTAGCCACACGTAACATATTAAATTAGTCCACGGTGTAATAACTCATGGCCGATCATTCAAGCTATGACATAAATTAATCAAAGCCTTTATAACCCTTCATTATATTTCATGGAATAACAAATTGTATACTTTTTTTTTAATATAAGCAAAAGAATTCAACGAGCATATATGGCTTCACTTTCATCAGATTTTCTTATTGTATGATAGTTGCGTTAATTACGTGTAAAACTCCTATTCTTCGGCTTAAATCGAGCGAGTTCTCGAGTGTCTTTGATAGTTTTTAGTATGTTTTTGATGATTTATAGGTACAAAAGAGTAAAAAAGCTTAAGAAGTCATTTTCGCAGCAAACAGGAGACGAAACGGAGCAAAAGTGAGGTTTATGAAGAAAGTCACCGCTGGAAATGGACCCATCACGGCGCTATAATCATCAGGGCTGCGCCATAAGACACTAGCGCGGCGTCATAAAAACCCCTCACAGATGGCGGTCATTCCCATTCAGAAGAGCGGCGCGACGGTTATTTAGCGTGGCGCGATGTACCGCGACACTTGACCATGGCGGCGCGCTGGAGCCGATTTGAGATGCTGATCACGCGTTTTTTTTTATATTAAATCTAAGTCATTGGATCTCTTTAAATGGCCCTGTGACTCCAGAATTAGGCTAGAAACATATAAATCCTACCTATGTAACCTAGAAATACTTCTTTTGCTTTATTAGTAGAATTAATTCCTTTTTTACCCTCTGGACTCGTACCTCGATTACGTTTCACCACCTGGACTCGGAAATGTTGCAAAACTAATCTCAGAACTTAAACACGTGTTACAACTTGCCACTTCCGTCAGTATTTGGACGTTAAATTTAACTTTTTTATGACGTGGCAATATTTTAAAGGGTATAAGAGTATTTTTCAATTATATTAAATACTTTTAATATTTAAATATTGTTATTAGATATATTAATTGTTAAAAAAATAAATATTTCATTTCTTATCTCTCTCCTCTCTCTCTCTCGGCTCTCTCTCTCTCTTTCTTTTCTTCTCTGCATTTTCCAACTCACCAGTCAACCTGAGATAAAAAAAAACAGAGGAAAGTGAAGCTCCTCGATTACTCCTTCGAATATGATCAGAGCTGTGAGAGACGAGATCTCGCCGATCGATTTAGGCAGTGAAACCAGAGACTTATTCAATTCATAGCCAGCCATGACAGAGGTCATTCTTTCGCCGTCCCATTTCTTTGCGTCTTCTTCACCAACAACGAGACCCACGAGACAGAGAAGCTCCAACAACAACTCTTCCTCTTCTTCTCCGTCGCCATCTTTCGAGAGAGGATTCAGAAGAGGAGAAGAAGAAGAAGAAGAAGAAGAAGAAGAAGAAGAAGAAGAAGAAGAAGAAGAAGAAGAGGAAGAAGAGAGTGAGAGGCAGAGAAACAGAGATCTACTTCCTCGAAGGTCTGGCTCGACTCGCTTCGTAGCCCCAAAAACCCCGACCGGAACCCTAGAATCGGCGTCGCCCGAGGTCCAGCTGAAGAGGAGAAGGACGACGCCGGTGGTGTTGTGGTCGAACCTCCGCGGCCGCCGCTGGTGGTAGGGGACGGTGATGAAGACGAGGATGCGATGGTTGGCCCGCCTCCGCCGCCGCCAGGATTGTCGGTCCCGAGAGATGACGAGGGAGATACCAGTGATCATCGAAGCCCAATCGTCTTTGAACTTGAACCCAAAATCCCTAATCGCTCTACATCACGAATCCAAAATCTGACCCCGGACACGCGAATCAACCAGCCGGAGCCCCGCCGTGGCCATCAACCAGACTTTCGTCTCCGCCTAAAGCTCCGTCGGAATCTGTCCCTTCCCAAACTGTAGCAACCCGGCCAGAGAGTCTCCAGAGAGCTGGTCGAAGTTGAGAGCTTACTTGGCGAAGAAGAGGCCGAATCGTGGTCAGAGTCCCCTGGTCGTACCCGACATCTGAACGAACCCTAAAAGCCCTTTTTCTTCTCGCGGGCGAGGATTTGGGGGTCGAAAGCTTCGATATTTCGAGTACTGGGTGAAACCCTTTTGGGAATTTTGGCGATTCCGAAGTGGGTTGTGGAGCAAAGCTCGAAATGCCATTTACCAGCAGAGACGCCATGGAAGCTTGCTCACACGGTGGTGGCTTCAGCGAGATAGTGATAGAGTCAATTACGTAAGAGAAAATGCGATTCTTTATTTTAGTTTAACTGAAAATAATTGAAAGTATTTAAAATAACAATATTTAAATATTAAAAGTATTTAAAATAATTGAAAATACTCTTATACCCTTTAAAATATTGCCACGTCATCAAAAAGTTAAATTTAACGTCCAAATACTGACGGAAGTGGCAAGTTGTAACACGTGTTTAAGTTCTGAGATTAGTTTTGCAACATTTTCCGAGTCCAGGGGGTGAAACGTAATCGAGGTACGAGTCCAGGGGGTAAAAAATGAATTAATTCTTATTAGTATTTTTCTTAGGTTGTTTGGCTACCGGAGAGCTTTTTGGAGAGACAGAGATTGAAGCTCCGTCTTCATCAATTTCGTTCATCATTATTTCACAGTTTCATTCTTCTTCCTTTAATCTCTTGAACTCCAGTTTTTATTAATGAAAATCAAGTCTTTTGTTTATTTGTTTTTGAGTTGTTCATCTTCTTCGTCTATCTCTATTCTTCTTATCACCATGAACTAAACCCCCTAAGGACTATGGTGTAGCGAGATTATGAAACGGTTATGGATTCCATAGTATAATAGTGGAAAATTGTTATCGCTCTTGTCGCTTTGTTTAGTTAAAGTCTATGTTTAATGCCTGTATAAGAGTAGCTATCTTGTGCATGATTCATATTTCAATTTAATACTTGAAAAAGATTAGGTTGTTAGTGTGCTTGATTTGAATTACTATAATACATTCGTATGCTAGATATAGAGATAGGTTGTTATAGAATCGTGTGTATGCTTTTGTGTTCATTGCTTGCCTTGCTTTTTAGGAGTTAATATAGAGAGATAAAACTCTGGCATGAGTTTAGGTTCCTTGATGCTCGAGGGAGATTTAGTGATACGATTAACGTGAGTGTGATTAGCAAAGTGTGAATGATAATAATCGTGCGTAATTTTCATGAATCCAAACCGTAGAATGAGCTCCTGAAGCCATAGTCTTTACTTCTCTCAGTTCGTACAACCCGTTTCTCTTAGTTTATTTATTTATTTACTTTTCTATAAATTTTGTTACAACCATTCAACAACATTTTCCTAAGTTCCCTTCGTGCTCGTGAAATTTGAATCTTTAATTTAGCTTAGTTCTCGTGTGATCGATTCGCTCTTGCGAATTACTACTTTTGCGACTACATGCACTTGCATGTGCGAGAATTACGCAACAATGTATGTTAAACAGTCATGCATAACTTTTTCTAATAAAGCTATAACTCAATTACGCTTTCTTCTTAATTAAGATATGAGGTGATTACGCAGAGCTACTTAATAAGCATAAAGTACACACAAAATTAATTTCAGGCTTGGAACTATTACATAGACTTTTAAACCTACATTTTATTGAAGTAGAAGAAGGTCACCTATTTTTGTAATTGTCGGCCTAAAGTGTGATGATTCTCTGCCTAACCTTTCCTATTGTGATGCACATGAACGTCCATGAATTAATATACCTGATTAATATTAACACTATTGTAAAATCAGACTAGCTTTTCGGTGATGCATTTATAAAGTGCTGATATGTAATGTCAAGCATATATGTGAATTAATTGTGAGCAAAATAAACATATATATGAATGTGAACTTGTTTTATTGTTTAAAAATTACTTTGCCTGGTTAATATATAAAGGATATAAATATCTGATTAATGATCAGTTGGGTAGTTGCGAACTTGCGATACGCCAAAAAAAAAAAAAGAGACAAATTATTAAAAGCATATACAAATAGAATGAAGCCAAAAATGCCTCTCGACTAAACTAGATTCATAATTTATCTAAAAAAAAAAAAAAAAAAAAAAAAAAAAAAAAAAAAAAAACACTAGATTCATAATTTGTTGGCTATGTGCACGCTTTCATCACACGACACGTTCCCATTTCCAAATGGAAGTAACTGTTATAATAATAATAACATCAAAGTACCAAATAATCGACACCGCTAATAATTAATCAAGTAACCTTTTTAAAAAAAAAAAAATAATAATTAATCAAGTAACCATATACGCCAATCTCTGTTTCTTTCATTAAATCGCATTTATTAATCGTTTATCTCAATAGCTATGTACGAAGCGTCTATATAGATAGTAATATTATTACTATGTATTTACATGTGTGACATCAGCTGATTGAACTCTCCAACAGACAATAAGAAAGAGGACAAGAGTATGAGGGCCCAGAACCAAAATAATTGAGCTCGCAATAATTCCAAAGGAAATTGTTTCTGTTTTTGACAGGTTAATTAAAGATAGTATTACTTAATTGTTATACATGTTTTATGCTCTATATTGTAATTTGTATATTATGCTATACTGCTACTCAATCACAGTCTCCATCCAGTCATTTTTTTTTCCATTTCTAATTTTGTTTCTTGTTACTGATATACATATAAATAGTTTAACAAAAGTTTATCATGTTTTGAGCCACTTCATATATTACCTTGTTAACAATGTTGTTTACAATTTACAAAGGAACTCCACCACTTATATATATATATATATATATATATATGTATATATGTATATCTAATCATTATTTGTAATAATTGGAACATAAAATCTCATATAACACGCATGGTTACAAATTTGATTTTCATATCACTAGCTTTTCGGTTTCTTTATTGAAAGAATTAGGTATCTAGTCCATTTAAATTTCATATGTTAAAATTTTAGTCGAAATTTCTATAAATTAAAAGAATAACTCAAGCAGGACACATGTGTTATATTATGACTATATTGTAAAGACGTAGGTACGAATTAAGCTCAAGTTTCCTCCTTTTCATAGTTCATTATCTTGGTAAATTAAGAAAGAAACAGTTATAATAGCAAAAAAGATAGTTATATGTATCCCATTTGGCGGTGTGGTGATACGGGTGGGTCCGAAACTTAGTCCGCCCATACTGTCTTATCAGCCCAACGGTTCAGAAGGGCCGCACACATTTTTACCAAATGAAATAATCCTTTACTTACTTTACTTAATTATCTTTCGATGTGGGACCCACCAATATGGAAAATAATAAAATAAAAGGAAACACTCGCCAATCAATTCTCTGGCTTTGATACACGTCCCAGGCCTAATAATATAATCCCTTAACAATTCAAATACTTTTCATTTATCTATCGCATAATATATATTATGACACTATTCAGAGGTCCACTAGGCTAATAATTATTCTATTTTCAAATTCTCTGTCCACATTCTCTTAGTTTTACGTATTATTCACGAAAATACCTTTCACAATTCTACGTGAATAATTAACACTGCATACATATTACATACGCCCTTTGAATTTATATATATATATATATATATATATATATTTAAATGGTCTAAATTTAGTTATGATAGAATAATCGTTATTATTTTTGTACTAGAGTCCACGAGTTATGAAATTTTGGTACTTCCAATTTTTTCCCACTTTCTTCTGTTGATTCTTAGAATGATTCTCATGCAAATGAATTTATCTTTAGAATAAAAAGGATAAAAAGATTTTCCGTACCGACAACACGAGTTGGTAATAAAGAACACCAAAATCGGTGGAATGCTACCTCCAATTCCCTATTGTTATATATAAGCCGTTCGCTCCTCAGGGATTACCGCATGACATAGAGAGGGAGGTCATAAGCGTTTGTATCATAAAATCGATTTTCGACGGAATTAAAAAAGACATATATGATAAAATCGTAAAAACCTTTTCTATTGACATATAAAATAAGTCACTAAAAATTTAAGATATATGGGCGGTGCATACAAAACTAAGATAGATGCTAAAATGTAATATTCCATGAATTTTGAGTCATATCTTTGAGAATGTTATAAGTTAAAAGAGAAATATTAAATTTAGGAATATATAAGTATGTGTTTATAATATGTATATTTTTATGAATAATACAATAATATATAGTTCATATTTTGAAGTGGTTTCCATTATTCTGCTGTTTTATGAAACTACAAATTGGAACACCGGCCATCAAATAAAATAAGTCATTAAAAATTTAAGATATGTGGGCCGTGCATACAAAACTAAGATAGATGCTAAAATGTAATATACCATTAAATTTGGGTCATATCTCTGAGAATGTTATAAGTTTACGAGGAATATCAAATTCAGGGATATATAAGTATGAGTATATAATATGTATATTTTTATTAATAATACAATAATATATACTTCATATTTTGAAATGATTTCCATTATTCTGTTTTTATGAAACTACAAAATGGAAAACCGGCCATCAAATTTTTAACAAAAACTTATAAATTCATATGGGATGGGAACTAGCGATTGTCTTGTATTGGAGAAAAAACTATAATAATTATATGAATATAATAGAGAGAGAGAGAGAGAGAGAGAGAGAGAGAGAGAGAGAGAGAGAGAGATGTTCAATAATGGAGTAGAGTTATTTTATTCAATGGAGACAAAAACACAATGATATAGTACACCACTTGACACATAATCCAGCTAGCTAGCACATAGAGTTTTTCTGCAAACCACAAATGGTATATCTCTAATCTCTACCCCATAATAACAACTCCTCATGAGATTGCGTAATGTTTTCAACTCTCCATCGCTCAACCAACTTGCTACTCATAATTAATCACAATTTACAAGCTAGCTATGGCAACAAAGATCCAAACTAATTAAAATCACAAACCAATTAATAACACGATCCAAATTTCTTCTTGTCTTATTCTTTTTAGTACATCTGATCCGCGGAGGCCGTGATAGGCTGGTTCATAGGGATAGAATTCCAAGGGTTGTTCATCATCATCATCATCACATTAAAATCTCCATGGTCAAAAAACTGTTCAGGGATTACGGGGTCCTCAAACGACAAGCAGTTATTTATAATAGTGTCATGAATATTGGCTGTCGCCGAAGCGGTATTGCTGATGCAATCCGTTATGTCGTTTAGCGATTGCAGTCTGTGAGTGAGCTCAGCCATTTGGGCTCTGAGGACGGAGTTCTCGGCCTCGACCCGAGCGTAGAGCTGGGCCGTCACGTTCAGGCCCCTCAAGATCTGGGCGTTCTCCTTCTTTAGCTCACCCGCCTGTGACGCTAGCCCGTCGAGGTGCTTCTGTTTCCGCATCCTCGACCTACGTGCCGATTCCCTATTGGACAGCATTCTCTTCCTCTTCCTCTGGTCCACCGCCACGTGGACCGTCTGCTCGATGCCCTCGGACGTACCGGACGACGCCCCACCCGTGGTAGTAGTAGATGAACCCATATATATATATATATTAAGTTTTATAATAATAATAATGAAATACGTAAAATAAAAAAAAAAAATGAAATAAAGGGTTGATGATTAAACGGGTAGTAAATTAAGGGTTTCGGGGTTTGGTGTTCATGAGAAGACGTAGAACCAGTAGAGGAAGACGACGGAGAAGGATTGAACGAGGTGGGTCCTACGGCGGAGGCTAGAATTTATCATATACCCAAAGAGAAGGACTTCACTCAGTATAGGTGACATGGTGGTGATTTATTCCTTTGATTATAATCATCAATAATATTGTGTCTTAAATTAACAAGACTGTATATAAATGGAAGAAGGAAAAGGGAAGAAGATGAGGAGGAATTGACTGAAGGGAATTAGAGGGAGATCTGATGAACTGAATGGGAATGAAATTGAAGAGAGAGAAAATTGGAGAGTAGTTTAGAATTAGAGGAGGAGGGGAAGAGGAAGATCAGGTTTTGAGAAGGCGTTAATGGCTGAATATATATAGGCCAAAAATATGTCCACTTGCTCTTTTAATAATTGTGGAAAAGATGTCACCGAGATTATAATAGTCGGGGAAAAATAAAGTAAATGGCTTTATTTTTTATCAAAAAAAAAAAATGGCTTTATTTTATTTATTTATTTACGTAATCACTTTTATTTATTTAACTACGTATATGCGCTTGACAACCCAACTTAAACAAATGGAATATTGAATTGCCGTTCATCAAAATACCCATATGGCCCTATCTCTTACCAACACTATATTCCAAAGTGAAATTGTGTAACATAAAATTTCCCACATAATATTGAACAAGTAGTGTCACAATATTGAAAATTGTGTAAACTAAATAGCACACAGAATTGTCAATCCACTTTAGTGTAATCACAATTATGTCTAGTGGAAACTTGTCTACTCGAAAGAAAATTTACTAAATAAAGATAGAGAAATAGCACAGAGCAATTAAATTAATAGTCTAATAATCCATCTTCATTTTAAAAAGTAGCTTAAATTTCGTCTTATTAAAAAAAAGTCTATCGGTCCACAATAAATTAAATTAAATTAATTTGCTACAGACCATTGGATAATTTTTTTTAATAAAAATAAAATTTGAGCTAAAATCTTAAAAAGAATTGAAATGAGTAGTTATAACAAATTCATGGAAATAGTACATCGGTCTTATCTGAATGGATTACTCAAAACTCACTCAAGTATTCTTACAAGCTCCTAAATAAGGTCGCAGAACTAACTCAATCTTTGCACAAATCACATATAAATTAAAAGCACAAGACAAAGATTTACTCATAAAAACACACAAAACTAATTTTCATCTCTTCGTGATCACTCAAGCATGGAAATCTCACAACGCAAAAAAGACATCTTAGACGGAACTCTCGGCTTTCTTATAGGTCGATAAACTGGATGACGCCGCTAGGGTTTTTTTAGAATAAACTGGTCGAAGATATTAGTGCAAATCAAATCATAAAAAGAATAATCCTCGATGAAAGCTTATCATCCACAAAATTTGGACTAGATAATATCTCATGGTTTGCACACACGTAAGGGTTTGTTATTGATTTTTCAATAGTTTGCACACTGATTTTAAAATAGACTCATTCGAACCTATGCATAGTTATTTGCACAACAATTTATTAAAACCTTCATCCAAGTAGCATTTAACAATTGTACGGAATCTGCAGTCATAAATTCACAAGTTTGATGCGGTGAATTTATCTTGCACGAGGTTTATTAAAAAAATCGTCGTGCAAAATATTATAAATGTAAAATAAAGAAATTATTAATATGGAGTTCTTCCGTGGTGAAATTCATTTACACAACAATGTCTAAAATAAGAGCATCATGCAAAATGTTTTTCAAAACTATTTTTTTAAAGCCTATCATGCAGAACAATTTATTGTAACAATAATATTATTTGCTTTAATATGTTTTCTTTTTCTTTTTATTGTTATCATCTTTTGTCTTAGCACTTTCTATGTCTTCTACTTATTATTCTTCCTTTTTTTTCTCAATGTCTTCATCTCTTCCTCAGTTTTTATGTTATTATTTCCTAATTTGTGGTTAAATCTCTAACGTAAGATCTACTATGTAACATGAGATTGAAAAACAAAACTTTGTGACGTAGAATTATATTTTATCTTTCTTCCTATTATATTGTCTACTTAGTTGAGATTCGTGAGCCACTTTACTAGTTACTAGTAACTACATACGCAAATATATACTACAAACCGTATTCACGCGCACGCGCATATCATTGCAAAATTTGTTATTATGCCATTCTGCAATCACAATAATAATGGTTTCTCTAAAAAAAAGAAGAAAAAAAATAACAATTTTAATATACTATTTTATAAAACCTCAAAGTTCCACTAGAAACTGTTCGCTTGTGGTGGAAGAGACAGACTGGTTGGAAATTGCCCGCACTACTTCAAACTAATCAAATCAAAATTCAAAGAAAAATAAAGGAATTTTAATTTTTTTTTTGTCTAATGGCTTATAAGCATATCGTGTATAATGATGTAACGGAGTCCTTTAGTAATATGGCAATGAAAGCTAGTGTATATTATGTGAGAGAATTGTGGAGGGACGCAATTATCCTATATGAATTAGATATGTACTTGTTTTCATTTAGAATGAAAATTGATTATTTAAATTCTTTTTATTCTAAAAAGTAATTGAGGATTTGATTGGAATATAGTATCTATAAACGAGTTTCTATTTTTTTTTTTATTCAAAGGCCTTCCTTAGGTTAAAAATGTTTATATTAAAATAATTAAATAAATATTTTTATAGCAATGGAGGCAACTAAAGTAATTTGATCCCGCCATTTTCTCAATTATTTTAGGTTATGCTCAGCAGATTTTGCATTTAACTTAAGGAAATAGTGTATTTTTTCCATGGTCCTTGAGCTTTTAGGTTCATAATATATATGAGAACTCAGCTTTTTAGTACATAAATATATGAGAACTCAGCTTTTTAGGTTCAATTATATGCCAATTGATATGCATGTGAAAAATAAAATTGGGGTGTATATTAGTGGGGTTAGGTTTGCAGTTACAACTTACAAGTAGTACAATTAGATACCGTTATAAAATTGATTAAAAGGAAGTGCATGGCATGATAATTAAACTACGAAGTGTAAAACCACACTGAAAACGAGGTTATGGACGAAATCGAATCCACCTGATCCGGCGACACTGGCTCAAGGGGCAACATATATGTTTGTTATTTTCCCGATAAAATACGCACGAGAGAGAGAGAGAGAGGCTTTTTCACTGTAAAAGTGTCCCACACAACGTTATGGAATGGACGTGACTTTATGCCTAAATCTAATTCTGCAAATCTCGGCCGTACCATTTAGCAGTTAGCACATGCATTTCTGTCGACTTTACTATAAGAGAAATTTATAAAAAAAAAAAAAAAAAAGATGGTGGAATAATTATAAAGATCGTGGTAAAAAAGGGCCCGGATTTCAGGTCCTACCAACCGGCCACGAGTAGTAGAAGCCAACTGGCATTATAATGCAAACAAAAGAACAACAAAAGGGAACATGGAAATCCATATAAGTCCATACCCTGGCCTGCCTAGAACACTGGATCATTGGTTGGTCTTGCTCATTAATGTATTTCTTCCTCTCTAAACAATTTTGAAACTCAATGTGTAAAATACAAATACATATATAGCTTATATAATTAACTTGACCTAAAGGAGACGAATGATTAATGAAATAATATTTCTCCATTATAACTGGTCGTGTATCCATGTGCTGTAATTAAAAAAAATATTACAACAAGGTTTTCGTTTACATATCAAACCTTAAAAACTAAAATAAACTACTAAATAATAACATAAACTAAATATGTTTAAATAATTAAGGAAAACAAGCCACCTCGCTAATGATCTTTTGATGAGCCTCGAATGGTAGTCATGCCTCGATTTCCAAATGGTTCTTTAGTGTGTCACCCAATATTATGAATGTGTTAGAGAAGAAGGGGTAGTACTAACATGAGTACCTCTTACGGATGTGTAAGAAAATAAATTAAATTATATATTTTTTTAGCTAAATATATATATAAAAAAAATTGGGATAAAGTTAAAATTTTAAAATTTGGGATAATATATAAAAATGATAGATATATACCTTTATAAACATTTATAAAATTACTATATACCCAAATTTGTTAATTATAAGTAAATAGTCATGCCTTTTTCGTGGTCAAATTTACTTTAATATCCAAATTTATATAATAAACCGTGTATATATACGATGTTCAAATTGTTCTCATAATAAAATATAATCCGAATAACTATTTATTTATAATTCACGAAAAATTAGCTATTTAGCTGTTCACAAACTTTTAGTGACATAATTACTTGATTTTAAAAAATGATAAAATGCCTCTGATAGATAGCTCCGTCTTTGATTATTGATAATTATACCCCTCGTCTTCTTCTGCTCCTCCGACACATCCTTCTTGTATGTAGAACAACGCTTCCGAGTTTAAGATCTCTACTCAGTTTTGTTATCGTCCAATCCAAGAAACATATGTAAATAATAATCACATCTTATAAAATAAAATGCCAAAATACTTCACGCGAGCCATTTAGTGCAGAAATCAGATATCAATCATTTACAATGTTATGTGTTTTATTTTGAACTCGAGCCAATTTGCTTAAATATTTCACAATCGAAATTGTCTTCTTATTTTATTTTATTTTATTTTATTTTTGTGGCGAATGAAAACGGCACATGGAGATACATGCGATGGAATATTTGGCTGGCGGTGCTGTTGGCTTTTACTTTTTTTTGCAACCTATAATATTTCAGTTTTTTAGTTGACCTGTTGATTAAATCTTGGAAACCTCATGCCTTGATACGGCATAAGCCCTATCTAGAGATTCTATTTGCCAAGTTCATAATTATCTTTGATTAATCGTATTGAGAAAAGAAAAAAAAGAGAGAGAGCAAATAGTGGTATTACAAATCTGTGTACTTGTCACCGTTCCAACTAAATTTAAGCAAGAAACCGACTCATTATAATTTAATATTTTTCTTCACCTAATATCTCTACTTCCATAGGAATCCTCTTGAACTTTCCTCTCCTTTTCTATATATATTGATCCAATTACTCGAAATCGATAGTATATTCCCTTATAGAGATGCGAAATGCCATAAATGGCTTAATCTGCTCTTTATTTACGATGGGTCAGCTTTTTCCAAAAAGGATTATTCCTATTTAAAGTAGTCCAAAAATATGACATTCATATATATGTAACTACAAAAATACCCTTAGTTAAGTATCATTTTATTTTCTTTTGTATTTAATTTTGTTATTTACTTAATAGTCACAAAAACAAAATTATAAATCATTTTTTATTTGGTATGTAAAGTAAAAAAAAATGAAAATTTTGAAAATCTGAAGAAAAAAAAAGGTTTGAAGATTTATTTACATTTTATTTTTTTATTGACATAAATGTCAATAAATCTTCAAACGAATCTGGAAAATTATTTGAAGATTTATTGATATCGTTGTCAATAAAGTTTATGCATGTCAATAAATCTTCAACAGACCAAATTCTTTGAATATTTATTGACATAGAGAAAATATATTGACATCGATGTCAATAAATCTTCAAAGAATTTTCCAGAATCGTTTGAAGATTTATTGATATTGATGTCAATAAAAAGAAAAAAAAATGTCAATAAATCTTCAAACGAATATCCAGATTCTTAAAATCAATTTTTTTTCCCAGATTTTCCAAATTATTAGGTATATACGAGGTTTTGGAGGGAGTAGAATCGTGAAACACGTTGATATGGACATAAATCGCTCTCTCTCTCTCTCTCTCTCTCTCTCTCTCTCTCTCTCTTCGCCTCTACGCCAATTCCTCTTCTTCTCCGTCATGATTTCTTCTTCTTCTGTTCTTCTCCGTCCCAAATGACAAAAAAACACCAAAACCCGATTCAAACCCTAAAGTTAAAGCCATGACAAATAAATTGAAATCTTCACCGGTAAATGGAGAGAGATTCGAACACTACTACAAATTAACATATTGGGTGCGGAAGGGTATTAGGTGTGACATGTCGCACCTAATAGTCGCACCTAAGCCCATATTAGGTGCGACAAGTCGCACCGGATACTCGTCCGGATGACTAAAAATTTCGCTAATGTTTAGTGTTATTCGGTGCGACAATGTCGCACCTAATATGAAATTGTCGCACCTAATACCTTTAGGTGCGACAAATGTCGCACCCAATGAGTTTTAAAATTAAATTTGTCAGTGAATCCCGCCGAATTTTTTTTTGGATCTGGGATTTCATATTGGGCGCGACATTATCGCAACCAATATGATTATTAGGGTTTTAAACCCGAATTTTCTCATTTTTTCACACATTCACTCACTCTCTCTCTCTCACCGTCTCACAAGCTCCCTCTCTCTCAGCCAGCCCCCGCCGCCGTCCTTCCCCGCTCCGCCGCTGTCGGCCCATCCTGGTACGTCTCCATCTCTCTCTCTCTATATCTCACCGCCGCCTGGACCAGCCCCCCACCCCGCCCCACCGCAGCCTGGACCAGCTCCCTGCCCGCCCGCCTCACCGCCGCCTGGACCAGCCCCCCGCCCCGCCGCCTGGATCGATCAGCATCCCCCCCCCCTCTATTTGTGATTTTGTAATTTTTTTTTAATTTAAAAAACATATTAGGTGCGACATTGTCGCACCTGATATGTCGCACCTAGAGGTATGACTATTAGGTGCGACATGTCGCACCTAATGCCTTTTGCTACGGGTTATCCGGTGCGACGCCGTCGCACCTAATAAACTTTTAGGTGCGACATTTGAAGTATTCGGTGCGACATTCGTCGCACCGGATAACGTTTTTTGTCCTAGTGGAAACGAGATTATTGATTTCGAATGTGTAGTTGATTTTCGTTTAGTTCGCTTGAATAATTTTTTTTTGCAGATTTTCCAAGTTTTCAAAAACAAAAACCATAATATCGACAATGTCAATAAATCATGTAGATTACTGACGATAATGTAAATAAAATAGACAGACGAAATATAAAAGAAAAAACATATTTCATTGAGGGTAGTTTTGTACTAACAAATATAAAGAAGTCATATTATTTTTTATATTAATTTTGATATATTGAATTTTGGTCCAAAAGTATCGAGGATGTCATAGTTCAGGAATAATCTCTTTTCCAAAATTGTTATTTTAAATTTTCTCTAAATTAACAAAAGACCAAAGTTCTAGTGGTTGGTGTTCATTCCCCACAGAAGAGCCACAAATTTGAATACCAGTGAACGTGCATATATTTTGCATTCGCCACATCACCAACCCAGCTCTCTTGTACACGATGACACGCACCCACCCACACTGTCATCCGCCCAAGAGATTTTCGCCCTGGAGCACTTCCTGCCACGTCATTCGCCTAAAAAAGAAACCTTCTCGCCATATCATCGCCCATATGACTTTCCTTCCCGCCTGGGAGCACATTTCACTTGCCCACAAGCAAATATGCTCGCCCAAGTACATATATCTCTCTTGGTTCTACATGAACACTTGAGACAAAAAAAACAAAGAGAAAAGAACCCCACAAGAAAAAGACTAACAATTTCTCTCATCTCATCTCATCTCATCTCTCTCACCAAAAAATAAAGAAAAATCATATTTTTCCATTCTCTCTAGAATGTGAGAAGAAATATTTACTCAAAAATACTTTTTCTTGCAAATCAAGGCTAATTACATTTTCCTATCTAAAAGTGTCACAGAGCTTGAGAAATCAATTCTCATGCTCTTCACTTAGTAAGAGGAAACTCTCATCGACCCACTACACGGTTCAAGGATCCTCTGAAGCTCTTAGATGTGTTGACCTTTGTCCTAACCTTTTTAGAGCCCTTTGAAATCTTGAAGAGTGTTTTCTTTTCCCAAAATATGATTCAAAAATTTTTTGAAGCCTTCAGATGATTTGGGCTTTTTGTAAACTTTCTTGAGTCATTTGGAATCTCGAATAGTGATTTTTGGTCCATCCAAGACTAGGCACGTGACTATTTCTAGTATATCACGTGTTTACAAATGTTAAATTTAAAAAACGGCTAACAATTTATTTATCGGAAAAAAAGTTCTCATCAAAAGTACTTTTGATTGCTCAAAATTGTAATTAGTCAATAAGATAATTGACTACAATACACAAACATAATATATCTTTATGTATATATGTATATATATATACATATATATATATATATATATATATATATATATATGGATATGCATTGGACCATTATTCAGAAGACAAAAAAATATTGAGATCGTGTATGCATGTGTAATATCTTCGTGGGTTTGTGCGGTTGACAGTTGAGACTATAGATCATTGGGGCCATAGCAAAAGGTCAAACTCAACAAAAAAAAGTAAAGAAAAAAAATAAAGAGAAAAAGAAAAAGAGAGAGTAAAAAATCCTAGAAATGCAAAGGTTGTTTTTCTACTTTGTTTACGTCTAGTGGATTTGTTTGCCTGGTGGGCGTTTTTCTGCAAAAAGTAAAATTTTATTTGCTCTCTCCTAAAAAAGCCAGAAAAAGATTATCATGTCATGATCTCTTCTTATCGGTTGAATGAATTTGACTACGTACGTGCACTACTGTTGATAATGGCCTCACGAACTCTTCTCCCACACGCTCGCAATAATGTAAAGGATAAATTTCATCATCAATTGTAACACAACTTTTTTATTTTTTACAATTATTCTCTTCGAATTTTTTGTTTGTTTCAAAACAAGTCATCCGTCAATTATTTAATAGAATTTAAAAGTAAAATCGTATTTTCAATTTTTTTTATAATTATTAGTATTAAAAATAAATATTTAACATAATTTACTCTCTCTTTGTTTAAAAAAAAAAAACCGACGAACATTATAATTTTTTAAAGATAACTAAAAAAAGAATAAAATGGACTCATTAATTCGAAGTGTTTGGGCGTCTGCTTTTTTTTTTATATACATTTTTTTTCTTTGTATGTTCAAAAAAGAGAGAAATGATGTTTTAAATTTGTATTAATCAATATATATATACATATGTATATATTAATATTAGTATTTTGATTAAAAAAAGTATTAATAGCATATATTAAGGGTATACTGATAAATTCTATTTTAAACTCATTTATATACTGAAACGTGTATAACTCTGTTACAAAAATAGACGGAATAAATAAAGTTAAAATATTTGTAAGGTTCAAGAGAAACGGTTGTAAAAAACTAAAAGATAGGATATAGATTATTACAGATGTTATAATTCAGGGGGAAAACATGAAATTTATCCTAATATAAATTAGAATGAGACTCCACTCACATTCACTTAACTAGGTATAGGACAAAAGTAACATAATCTCTACCCAATGATCAAGGCTACCATACTAATTTCAACTCACTATAAGGTTGTATATAACTAATTAGCACAACATTGCTCTATAAAGAGAAGTGTGGAAAAACCTAAATTAAGAGTAAAAGTCTAAAGACTAATTGGTGATATTCCTAAAGTCTATTAGCCTAAAAGATATCAAATTTAAATATATTAACAAAAGATATACAGTTGGACATTATTTTAAAATTTGTCATTAAATTGGCTCCTAGAATCTAAATATATGTAATTATAATTATGTTACACTTCTATTTCTAAAATTGGAAAATAGAAAGAAAAATTGGAAAATTAATATGCAGTGGCTAGTTGACTAGTTCTAGAACAAGATATAACCAAGCCTAGCTACATAACGAAAAACAAAACGAATATAGAATTTTGCTGGGTTTTATAAATGAGATAATTGAATAATAGAGAAATTTAATAATATATGCATGACGTGTCTTGGCTCTTGATTAGATAATTTCAAAGTAGCCCAAAATAGAAGAAGGCGATCAATCACTCTTAATAATAATAGAATAAACTTTGTGTGATGACCTAATAACCCGACAACAGTACATGAAATCTGATAAACAAATGCCCATCAATGTGTAATACTATAGGCCAATAGTGACGAAGGAAACAAAACCACCATGCTAAGAAACGAGAAAGAAAGCTTTGTGCTTATATTGACTTCTATTTTTTTTTTTCTTTCCTTGTTCTCTTTTTCTTTTTCTTTTTGCTGGGGAAAGAAAAGTAACACAATAGTGCATGTCGACGTGGGTTGACAATATAAAGTCTGATTAGAGAACAAAGCTATGATAGGCTGGTCTCAGAAATATATGGAATATAATTCCAAATTTTATTTTTGTTTCAAAGTGCATTCCCCATTGCACAAATAGCGTCACAGTCACTCTTTTTCTTAGGGGTCACTCAAATTATATTATGAACCCCCAACTGAAGTAATGAAGAAAGCTTTCAAAATATATATATATATATATATATATATATATATATATATATATATATATATATATATATAAATGGACAACATTGGAATGCTTTTTTTGAAAGCTTTCTTCATTACTTCAGTTGGGTATAATTTGAGTGACCCCTAAGAAAAAGAGTGACTGTGACGCTATTTGTGCAATATATATATATATATATATATATATATGAAATCATTTATCATGTGATGTTTTTGGCCGCCAACAAAATGCCAAGATTTTGACTAGTTTGAATTTGGGCAAATGCATGCATATATGCTGTTCTCAACTTTAATTATATGTACGTAATGAAAATTTAGCTTTGTTTTTTGGTGTCAACAACTACAACTACATGTGTATTAATTAAGAACTTAAAATTACAAAGATGTACATTAAAGTAAAAGCCATCGTAAAGATTAAACAATGTGTTTGAAAGATGTTTGTGTGGAACACAATTCCATATAGCTAGCATATTAAAGATATCTTGTTTTGGCCTCTTTTGTTTTTGTGAGGTGGTTTTTATTCTTAGAACTTCTAATATGTTAGCTCAGAGAATTGCTAAAAAAGCTCTTAAAATTGATGTATGTTGGAATTCTACCTTTCCTCTTGAGTTACAAGATCATGCTTTTGCTGAAATGCCTTATATGACTATAGGCTTGTCATATGTGATTAACATATTTTATGGACCTCAACGAAATTTCTAACACTCGTCAAATAATTTACAGTTAAAGAATATAAATTGAATAAAGCATCACACAAGATAAATATCACTCGACACTTACGCTTAAAAAAACATCAGGTACGACTATTACCAAATTGTTTATAGCTAAGTACCAGTCACTAGTAATATTGTTAACTTGTTCAAATGGATTTTTTTTTCTCACAAAGATTTATATCTTTAATGGATACAAATTTTTGACGTCTCCTCAGTAATTATAAAACTACTTTCATTATCAATAAGGAATTTTGTTTATAAAGCATTTTTTTTTTCTTTTAGCATATGATTCTAGATGGCATTATTTTTCTCTTGAATTTCTAATCATTTTTTATAGACTTTGAATACATGGCATAAAATAAATAGGAGAGAAATATACATTGCTTTCTTTTTCTTTTTATGGAGGAGATGTTAAAGTTATTAAACGTTTGACGTTCTCAAGATCATACCTTTAATAAAAAATAAAAAAAAAAAAAAAAAAAAATAAAAAAAACTGATTTTAACATAACATTCTGAAAGTTACAAAAATAAATATAAAGAAAATAACGAAAAATAACTATTTTAAGGTACAATATTTTTAAATAACGGAAATTTTAAATCCTTTAAAAAATATTTAAATGGAAAAAAATTACGGTGAACAAACATGAAGAATAACCAACAAAACGGACTGTTTACAACTTCAAAAAACGCTATATTCGCAGTAAAAGTTTTACACTCAGTATTCGTGTAATTAAATACAAAAAAAAAAACGGCTAGCAAAAGCAATTAGCACATTAAAATATATTATGTCTGCACAGTCTACAGGTTTGAATCGAAATCGGGCTTCTATATGAAGCTCACTTTGGGCCGGGCTGCGATCCATAAGAATACCAAGTGGTCTTCTTCACTGAGATCTAGTTTCAAAATGGGATTCAAAATCATCAGTCTTCTTTATTATTATTTTTATTTTAAAAAAACTAAGTTGAGTTTAAACTTTAAACCTCTCGATAGTAAAAATCTGTGTGTTTTATTCAAAATTACTGTAAAAACATGTGTGTTCCTTACGTTGGTCATTAACAGTATTGCGGTTGCAGTTGGTTTTGTATAGAATGGTTAACAATGGCTCTGATGGGAGGTTTATGTTGGGTTTTAAATAGAAATATGTTGGGTTTCAAATAAAATGATTTTGAAGTGTACAATTACAATTTACATATAGCTAAGTTAGGTGGTTCTAACTTCTAACTTCTACATAAGGAAAAAAAAATAGAAAATAGAATTATGGTTTGTTTGAAATAACTTCTATAAGCTTAGCACGATGATAAAGAACATCATTTTATTTTTCAATATTGCACGGCACCAATATTTTTCCATGAACATTCATGATAAGATGTTGAACCTTGTAACTACTTATTTATTATTGACGAACATTCAAGAGTTAAAGAGAGAATGACTACAAGAGTTAAATTGTAACTGTCACCTAATTCTAGTTAGTTTAGTTATATTCATCACACTAGGGGATATTAGCTATATATTTTATGTAATGGTTATTTAGTTTTTGGTTCTATTTTTCTCTTGTATTAGTTCATTATTCATTTGCAAAACCTTACCTAACACTTGGTTCTATGCCAAATCCCTTTAATCAAGTCTCACGGAAAGATGGCTTGAATTTTGTATGAATAAACACAGTATTAAAAGTCTCAAACACTAACTAACATGTCACACCCTACATATAATAATATAATCAACCCCATTAAAATCAAATATCATTTTATTTTTTGGTGACACAAATCACAATTAAAAAATTAGCATGATTAAGCACAGCGAAAAACAGAGGACCCATCTTATTCCACTACTCAATTATTCACAGGTAACCAAAACAAGAACGTAAAACAAAATCTTCGGGCCCTATATAAAGAAGAAAGAAGAAGATTTAACAACATCACATCTAAAATAAATCAAGTGATTTACTCTAGGAACACACTACAATTAATATTAACAAGCAATAATAATAAATTAAAAGGTGGGCAAAACCTTCAACCTTTTTAAACGGTTAACCATTAACCATTTAAAACGATTAAAGATTTAATCAGTTAATCGTATTTTTAAAGTGATTAACCAAGTAACCGATAGTTTCAATACTTTATTTATTTGGTGATTGGTTAACTGCGATTAACCATGAAATAATCGATTAAAATTAACCGCTTGATTAATTTTGACAAAAATAACGGTTAAAATGTAAATAAATTGACGCCGTGAAATTTAACTCGTCAAAATGCCCACCTTTAATAATAATAATAATAATAATAATAAGATTGATCATTAACGAGTAGCCTCGGGGTGGTACCGAAGAATCTCCTGCCACATCATATCCCTGATCCCGCGCTCGCCGTAGTTCTCATCGACGTCGACGCCGCCCTGGAGCCATGGCTGAGGCGGGTCCCACCGCGGCTCGTAGAGGTCACTGATGTAAGGGTGCCTCAGAGCCTCGACGACGGTGATCCTCGCGGCCGGGTTGAACGCCAACATCTTTTGGAGCAGGTCGAGCGCCAGCGGGTCCGCGCCAGGGAAGAGCCGCGGCAAGTGGGCCCCGCGGGAGAACGGGAGCGACTCGACGTACTTCCTCATCTTGGGCCTGAAGACGAAGTCGAGCCCGGCCTCGGTGGGGGACCCGAGGACGTCCACGATCGTGCCGATCTGGCCGAGGCTGTTGGCGCCCGCGAGGAAAGGCTTGCGGCCGAGGATCTCGGCGAATATGCATCCGACGGACCAGACGTCGACGGAGGCGCCGTAGTTGTGGCAGCCGAGGAGGAGCTCCGGGGCCCGGTACCACCGCGTCACCACGTACTCTGTCATCAGCCCCGCCTCATCGATTCCGTCCTTATTCTTCCCCGTCCTCGCCAGCCCGAAATCGCATATCTTGAGCGAGCAATCCGCGTTCACCAATAGATTCCCGGGCTTCAAATCGCGGTGGAGAATGTTCGCCGAGTGAAGATAATTCAGGCCGCTGAGTATCTACGACGAAAAAACATGTGTCAAAGTTGTTTAGTAGGTTTTGAATTTCATGTATAAAAACGCTAAAATGTTACAAGATAAATAGTTTTGTGTTATTTGGCTCTAAAATTAATATTGTATAAATTCAAATATCGCTCGCAAAATAGTATGGATTTTTCTAAAATAAAACTTATGTTATAAGTTTAAAAAGAGCTAGTGAAATGACTAATTGTAACAAATTTTTGTTAAGTTATTAGTTGGAAGCTTATTTTGTGTCCTTTAAATAGACTAAAGTTTATAACTTAATTGCTAGACCCGAAAACCATAATACCATAATAGGACCCTAAATTTACTGATTTACTTTAAATTTGGGATAATAAAAGCAAATAATGAAATATATTAATTGCAAGATTTAAAACCCTAATTCATCAACCCATAAATAACTAAGCATGTAACAAAAATTTAAAATTGATTCTACTTATTTTTTTTTTTTTATATTTTTGTATATCATGAACTGGCTTTAGATTTCAGTTTTGATTTTTTGGACCAAAAATTTTATCTTAACATTTTAACTCCCAAAACAAGTTTAATCTCAAACTCAGTCCCTACCTGAAACATAAAGTACTTGCAATGGTGGCTGGAGAGTGGCTGCGGCGACTTAATGATCTGGCCGAGATCAGTGTCCATGAGCTCGTACACGAGATAGACGTCCGTAAAAGTGTAGCGCCACACGGGCAACATTATATCCCTGATGAAACACACACAATACCTTGTTTTACATAAATACCAGTCCAAGGACTAAACAGCAAAAAAAAATAAAAAAAACCTGAGGGCGACAATGTTTTGGTGGCTGACGCGGCTGAGGATCTTGATCTCGCGGAGCGTCCTCCGCGCGTCGGTGACGTTGTCGAAGGCGTTGGCGATTTTCTTGACGGCGAGCTTTTCTCCGGTGAGGCGGTTGAGCGCCGAGCAAACGACGCCGTACGAGCCTCTGCCGATTGGCTGGATCGGAACGTACTTTTCGTCCACTTCGAACACCGATTGCCACACTCTGTAGTACTCTTTCCCTGTTCTCTTCATCTCGCCGTTCGGAGGACCGATCAAACTCGCCGCCTCTGTTCTCATCATCTCTCGGCTGCGGATTCAAATCAACGTCAGAAATGTTTGTCTGTGTGTTTGTGTTTGTTTTAAGATATTTATATCTCTATCTAAGAATTGATTCTAACTTGCACCTTATTCTACCTTTGGGTTTTCATTTTCACTCTTGAGGTTATACTCCTTTATTTGTTTATTTTTAATAGAAAAAGACGTACTAGAGCTTTCAGAGACTCGATCTTTACCGAAATCGAGTTCACACACGCAGAACCTTTTTTTTTCTTCCTATTTTCATTCAACCTCGTGATTTAATTTACTTGATATGGACTTAATGAATCGAGCTTTTTCTCTGATTGAAGTAAAAGATTCCCTGGAATAGAATAACTTTCGAACAAAGAACGTGAATTCCAGAGAGAGATACTAACCTCGACGATTGTGAATGAAGTTGAAGATCCTGAAGTCTTGGGGATATATACTTCAGAGTTGGAGAGACTAATAACGAAGAAATTCGTAAAACGAAAACAAAAGCAGATAGAACTCCAAAGTCGTACAATATTGGTTAAATGAACACTACGAACAAAGAGAACGAGTGAGTAAATGAAGACAGAAGAAATGGAAAGAAATTTGATATTTTTTTTAAATTTGCGGCTTTTGATTAAATAGCTTATGGTCCGCTTTTTAGAAATAAATAACAGACGGTTGAAAATGCATAGTAAAAATAATTATATGATAAAAAGGGACACCGTATTTATCCTTTGCGTTTATTCCTTTTTTTAAAAAAAAAGTTATGTATTCAATGACATTAATATTAACATTAATTTTAGATCTAACTTCTAAGTTTTAACAAGAAGGAAAAAAACTGAAAAATAACAAATGTTTTCAATATTTTTTCAAAATCAAAACCGGGAGAGACCCTCTACTAAAATACTCTTATTTCAATTATGATTAAAATATTTTAAATATGCTAATATCCGACAATAACCTTCAAGCATCTAGTTTGGGTCCCGAGCAGTGACGGAGCCAGGATTTCAATCAAGGGGGGGCAAATTTGAGAAATATTTTTTAGGAGGGGCATTATTGAAAAAAACTTACAAATTTGGGTAAAAAACATAATTATTAGTAAAATTTAGGGGTAAAATTATAAAAAAGTATAAAAATTTGGGGTTAAAAAATAATTTTTAAAAATTGAAGGGGGGCATTGGCCCACCCTGGCCCCCACCTAGATCCGTCACTGGTCCCGAGCGACTAATCTTTTTTTTTTTTTTTTTGCGACTTGTCACTATTATTTAATTTTTACAAGATTTCTTTTTAATTTGAACTTAAATGTTTCACATAATCAAATATATGAATTGTATGAATAAAAAAATTATCAAAAAAATTAAAAATATATCCGACAATAAGGGTTAGATGACTTGTAGGCACCTCCACTTTATATGACGAAGATGAGTTTGAATCACAGCAATAAAAATGAAAAAAAAAAAATGATATTAGCATGTGTGTATATATATAATGAGCCTCATTTGTGACTTTTAGCGCACATAGTCCGTTGAGAAAAAAATATTTGTTATCACAAATTGATGAACAAGTGTTATCGGAGTACGTATGCGTGGAAAACATTCTTAAAATGTTAAATGTCAATTGGATTAGTTAATGCTACATTTGCGCTCATAGTATGATGAACTGAGTATTATTATCATAATTCAGACAAATTTGTCATTGTTTTTATTGATGACATATTAATATACATTACGAGTGATTTTCAAATTTATCGTGGATAATCTTGATTAATAACTAAAAAGTTGTGAAAATTATTATTACACACTCTGTCAGTTTGTAATTTCAAGTTAAAAGAGGGGTCAACTGAGGTTGAATTATTTTTTAATCTGAAATAACTTAACTTGTAGTTTTAAAAGATTTTTTAGGGTATTTTAGATGTATTTTAATTTAAAAAATTAAATAAAAAAGAAGGTCAAGTGTAACCAAAGTCAAAGGCTTATGTAGAGAACCTCAGCTGAACATTCATAGAGGTTAACCAAAATTTCACCTTTAGGCTAATTATCTGACTTGACGACAATTATAATTGATTCGCTACTAACTTGGTAAAATAACTTAATAGATTTTGACTTACGATTCGGGGAAAATAAAACTGGGATCCTAAAATTGAAGTTAAACAAGAAGGTGGTATTACTATTACTATTTACCATTATGCATCAAAGTTTGGGTCTCATTTTTTTAACTGAAAAAAGGTTACGAATCTATCATAGTGTATGCCGATAATTTATTTGCCTTAAATAGATAAGAAGATTTAATTTGGGTTCCTAAAACCAAAGGTATGCAAGAAGGTGGTATTTTACCAACCACGCATCAACTTTGACTCTCTGATTTTGTTTTTATGTATACAAATCTACCATAATATAAATCAAGAAATTATTTGCCTAAAACAGAGAAGAACGTTTTGCATAAAAGTGAGAAGTGGTTAGTTTAATTGTATTTTGGTTCAAGTAAAGTCGGTGGTAACGTCTAAGCTAAGCCACGTCTCAGAAAGTGGTGTGATATCATATATGGCCAAAAGAACAAGTACTCCAAGGAAGGGAAATAGTGGAGTATGGCAAGAAGATATATATTGAAAGTTAAGTGTATATAGAGAGAGAGAAAAAAAAATGGAATTGAGTATTCGAATTTTGGATGATTTTATAAAAAATAAAATAATAATTTTTTACGTACATATTATTTAACTTGTCACAAAGTACTAAATTTTGTAAGAAATATATTATAAAAACAGGCTTTTGTGAAAAATTTATTGACTTTTATGCAATATTTATAATAAATGTGAAAATATTATTTTGATAATTTATATAGATATATCTACATAACAAATTTCATGCTCAATTCTCTACTAAAATCCTCGTTATAAAGAAAAAGACTAAAATCCTCATGAATTGAGACTCTACGCATAAATAATCTCTATTATGTCTTTTTTTTTTCTTCCAACTTAATACCCATCCATTCAATCTCCAAAGAAGACATTCCATCAAAATTCTCTTTTCAATTCTCCGTCCACCACGTGGAAAGTGATATCCAAGGCTGGCTTTTGCTAATTGGTTAACCAACTCAACTCTCTCTCTCTCTCTCTCTCAAACTGTTGTGAGTTGTTCAACTATGAATAACTGGCATGCCGTATAGGCTTCATGTTTTTGGTTCGTGATTATTAAGGAAGGCTTTCTTTAAAGTGGCGTTAAACATAATTGATTTACCGGTCAAATGTGAGAGTCGGTCGTGACTCGTGATTCTTGCTGTCACTCTATGTCTACTTTTCTTTTTTTCTTTGATGCCTAACTTATTTATGGATTGATGAATAGATATGGGATTTCCAAAATTTTAAATTTGACAATTTTATTACATGTGAAACAAAATCTCTATGTTTACAAAATACTTTTCAGCCTGCACGTTCTCCTTTCAGTGTCCACGGTGAATCTACATGAAAACGTTCTCCTTTCAGTGTCCACAGTGAATCTACATGAAAAAAGATGACATCGAGATCAAGAGACGCCACCAAGCTTATTGAGGAGCACGCAGACCAAAGCTCATCTAAAAAATCCGACCGACTAATTGATAAGGTAGGCCTAAGTTCAAGTGGAGAGTTATGGATCATTTTTTTTTTAATAATTCCACACATTAAACAATCATAAATAACTTAAAATCATGAGAAGATAAAAATGACTTTATGTGAATAAGAAGGTTAAAGGTCTCCAAGATAAGTCCTTTAACCATCTTCCACCACCCAAACGCCTTCCACAGTTGCACATTCTCGTAACATTCCCACAACTTAAGAAATGTAGACAATTAGTGCTTCGAAGGCAAACTGGGTCGATATTGATTCCTCTCTTCGCAACATCGAATTTGGGTATTTAATCTTACCCCATTATGCAGAGAAACACTCGGATCTTCAAGGGACACGTAGCTTCCACAAACTTTTCTGTCTAAGCTCCGTAGGCCGAGGAGATGAAGTATCCCTAGTGTTGTTACGTGTGTTGTTCACTTATTTTTTTACTGCAAGTTTATTTGGCAAGATGTCTTGCAACATACTACAGGATATGTTGAGACATCTTGACCGCTGTGTGCAGAACTGTAATTTCGGCAAGTTTTTTGTTTTGCAAAAATTGACAACATAAGACAATCTGCATTTATTTTCTCCGCGTGAATGGGTAAGAAAACCCTATTTTCGACTTCCAGATATGGAGACAACTATAAAAGAACGTATCCGCCTTTAGTGGTGCTTTGACGCATTCATTCACACACTTCGGGTTCTTAAATGTGCAAGACCGGCGGACTGAGAAATTAATTGTGTGGTGGTTATGGAGTAATACTCTGAACGCTATTCATCTTCTTATTAAGCGTTAGAGTTTCTTTTGAGTTTTGTGATTGAAGAGTCACGTGCGTTGACATCGAAGATTACCAAACACTTAGGGAGTGTTTGAGAGTGGAATTGAGGGTAGCTCAGATTCAAGGGAGCTCGATTAGGAATTCATGGGTAGTAATAAAAAAAGGGCCTTGAAGCGGGATCGTTCATATAAGTCTGTTGTTCTACTAGTAACTACTTATTGATTAGTGAATTTCTTTTTTACTGGGCAGATTGCCCTCTAGAGTAGGTGAGGTTGTACCGAACTGAGTTATCAATTTTTTTTTTACGCATTGTTTTTTATTTTTTCATCTATTACATCGAAATAGATTGTCGCAACATTGACTCTACATTATGTGCGACATCTTGTTTCTGACTAAACAGAATTTCACCTAAGTTGTAAGCGAGTATTCTCCATCTTTAAGTCAAATAAGTGTCACACTTTATAGGTGGCCTTTTTTTTTTTTTAATCAAAGAAGAATGAGAAATTATATTATATAATTTAATTTATTATTTAAAAATTATCCATCATATTTTAAAAATGTAAAAAAAACTACTTCTTGTTTTCTAAAATAGTAATATTTACAATTGATGGATAAAATGTTTCAACAAACTGGTATTCTCAACAGTTTAAAATATAATTTTTAAATTTTTATAATTTTTTTTTCTGATTTTGAAAGTTAATGGGAATTTTTAACTCATCGAAATACTTTTAATGAATTTATAAAATTTCCCAAAATAAAAAGGCAGAAATATAATGAGGACATTGGTTGGGTGGCCCACTAAACGTTTCTTGGGCTTAGCTCATTGTTTAAGGAAACATTCCCCAAATATCTTATTTTAGTAGATTTCACAAATATCTTTTTTGTTTTATGAAATTCTCGAATTTTTAAATATTTTATAAATAGTTTATTTCTAAAAATATTCAGATGATTGTTTTCGTTGGTTTAGAACTTTAGATGAATACTATAAACCACTACTAAAAAAAAATGACACTAATGTAGTAAAAAAAAGTCAATTAACATTGTAAGCAATAAAAACAGCATTTTTCTTCTTTAAACTTAGATATTCTTAGGATAAAACTCGATTAATCTTTACAATATTACTATTTCAAACGAAATATATTATATTCTACTGTGTAAAATAAAATAAAATAAAATAAAATATAAACAAATTGGAAAAATGTGGCTGCTGGGATTCGAGCCCAGGTCTCCACGGCCACAACGTGGAATTCTCACCACTAAACTACAGCCACTTTGTTGTTGCTCTGCTGTTTTATATATAAATTATTCAGTCTTTCAGATTGGCCCCGACTCCTGAGAATATTTCTGATTAAAAAAAGCTCCTGATAATATGCAATTTACTTTGAGTATTTAAATTAGTTATTTTGAACCAATGTCCAATATATTGAAACTTTATAAATATTTCACGAAACAGTAAGTTTATGCTCTTGTACTAAGATTTTAATTATATATATATATATATATATATATATATATTTATATATCTTGTTCTAAGATCATACGATATTATATTTGGTCCTGTAAATACCCTATATTAATTTATTCTATACTGTATAAAATTTAGTGTTAATGAGTCTGGTCACTTGGGAAACAATTATATATATATATATATATATATATATGTAAAATACATCATGCATGTTGCATACATAATTTTTTTTAAACTACCTGTACACATAAAAAGAGATCGACGAAATTCTTCCCCTAAATGTATATATAATATATCATGGAGATATGAGTTGGAATTTAAATATATGTTTTTATAATCTCTACTAAAGAATTTAATGTTCATATACATAGGAATGTACGTCCTTCAAACCTTCATCTAAGTTGACTACTGCTACACCTGCAAGGTCATCTTCAGAAAGATTTATCTTTTTAATATATTATATAGCCATTAATTAATCTATCAATGTCTGACGTAAATCAATATTAAAATGAAGTCCAAGCATAATGCATCCAACGTGGATTCCATTCTCCACACATATCCAAGTGGGTTATTAGACAAATAAGGGGATCAACTTTCACTCACAAAAATATATTTTAAAACTCGATATAAACATCACTTCGAACAAATACAAATGGCATCTTGGAATCCCAATGCTAATTTGTGCAATTATTGGATCATAATTATTTCGCCGCGAATTTATATAATCCAATAAATTAAGTTCGATGGAATATACTATATATTTGTTACTACTTGCTAAAATCGAACATAATTGTTTGAGCACAAAATAACTTGGAATTGATCTATATTGATATAGGCATAACTACAAACTAATTTTGTCAAATACGAAATTATTACTCTTATTTTTTCCTTAAAGGAATCAGAAGTCGAAGATGTAGTACAATGGACAAATTAATTAGTACTAAATTATAAGCAACAACAACATATAAATTTAAAAAAGACAAGAAAGAGAGGTTGGAACTTGCAGGCGATTACGACAAACATGCCCCATAATTTACACATATCTCACATTCTCTTCTCACTTATCTTTAGCTCTGACAATTTAGCTTGCTTTTCGTTTTGGGCCAGGGCATATTGTGAGAAAGAATATATAATTAATATTGAATAAGGGGTTCTATCTCTCCATTGAAAGACAGCTTAGTCATCATGTCCATAAATTTTTGTATATTTTTTATGTTATAGATTTATATATCAATTAAACAATTAGTATATAGATACCCTATATGTACCCCCGCTGCTTATAATATATCACTATCATAGTATTGCAATAATTTCAAAATCACTAGCTTCATGATTTATCTATCCTCCTCATCGTAGCCCTAATTCATACTTGCCACCATTTTTTTGGTTGAGACTTGAGATGGAATTTAATGAGACATATTGAATATAATTTATAAGGTTCAAATTTTTTTTTCTCCTTGCTTGACGATGATGTCGTTTTTAGCAAGTGGATGCATGCGTGGTATGAGGTTAAGGGTATATTATGTGCATGCGTGTGTCAGTGCATGTCATGCCAATATATATGTATATATATACATTATTCATATTTGTTTATGGTTTAAAATGTGTATAGCATTTCCTTTCATCCAGGGCAAGGATAGAGTTAGGTGTCACCCGGCTCTAGTTACATATATATATATGACAATTGTTGGTAAACTTGAAAATTTATCACTGAGATTTGATTTTCTTAAAAAAATGAAATAACCATTAGAAATTAACTAGTACGTATATCTCTGTTTTGATATTTATTACATCACAAAAATATAAGGAAAGGATTAATATTACGTAATAATTTTACCATAATTTATTACAATATATATTAATAGGTAATATGTTGACGAAGAGACTAACTTTTACTAAAACAAAGACTCGGACACGCATATTTGTATATTAATACTACATATAGAAAATGGTCAGTCTGATAGGGTGAACAATATAGTTGAGAAAAATATTAGTGGTAATATAAGATAAATGATTATGGAGCTACAAACATGTTGATGAAATGAATTAATTTTAAAAATAAATAAAAAAAGCTAAATGATGATCAGTCTTCTTAATTTATAAACTAAGAAATAATTATGATGATGATGCTATGCTGTGAAAGAAGTACAAAACATATATATGTTTCATTGATTTTAGGGCTAAAAAACAGTACATTTAATGTATAAATAATTACAGTAAAGTTAACCCCTATAAATCGACTTATAATATGTTGATACCAAGGAGAAAAAGAGAGAATATCATCTTCATCCCTTTAATAAAGGTTACAACTTTTAGTTTGGACTTTGGAAAGAGCTAAGAGAAGGGAAACAAATTAGTACACAGTACAGAGAGAGAGAGAGAGAGAGAGAGAGAGAGAGAGAGAGAGAGAGAGAGAACCTTCCTATAGTTTCTCAGTTTTGAAGTAGTTTAAAGCTTATCGTGATAATATACATACACGAATAACTTCTCTCTCTGGTTTTTCCGTCACTTGGTTACTAGCAATATATTTCTCTTCCTCGAAATACATCTCTAGCTATATTATATATTGAAAGTTTGATAGAGAGAGTTTATTAGCTTTTATGTGTTGAGATCTATGTATGGTGTTGTGGTGAGTTATATATGGAGGCTTGTGATACATAACTAGGGTTATTATCAATCAATACATTCAACAAATTTAGCCTGGTGAAAGTAGATTATTACTCAGCAATTCAGGCTTCATCATATATAAGAAAGGGAAAGACAAAAAAAAAAAAAAAAAAAAAATTATGGACTATGCAAATCTCCAAAGCCAACAGCACCAGCTTCAAGAGCAGGCAAATATGACTGGACAGTCTATCTCTTCTTTGCAAACAGTACTACCTTCGAGCTCTGGTACTTATCCATGGAATCCTAGCATCCGTATTTTGTAAGTATTTATACCCTTACCTATATCTTACTTTCATGCGTATGTATGGGTAATATTTATATCTCACCAATTATATGCTTATTAGAAAAAAAAACAAAATATTTATTTGCAATAATTTCAAGACTTAGCATCACTATGATACATACTGAACATTTTTTTTTATAACTTTGAAAAAAATTGTTTCATTTGAATATTTTTGCTTAATTAGGAACGAGGGCACAGGTTTGTATTCAAGTGAAACCATCCCGAATTCGAGGCTATTATTCCCTTGTCAAGCCACAAATAACTTCATGTTATCTCAAGGTTATTTAAGCAACCATGGTTTTGATAATAATCAAGGAAGAAGCCTCATTAATAGCTGCGAATCGCCGACAAAGGAAGAGACATCTGATTCATTCTCTAAATTGCGGATAAACCTTCCCTTCCAAGGAAACAAATCTTATAACCTAGAGCCTTTGCATCTAAATAATAACATTGCTCATCAAGACTATAATGCAAATTTCGGAGCCTGTTTTGCAAGTTCTGGCCATGTATTTCCCAACATCGGTTTTAGTAATTTGGCTAGGGCGGGCTCGGGTTCGTTGTCGTCGTTTTTCCCGGCTTCTCATCAGGAATTAGGGCTCAACAAGTCACAAGCCTTGGATCTATTGTCCTCACCAAGGACTAGCTATGGGAATAGTAGTAGCAATAATAGTCCCACAACACAAAATTCTAGTAACGCTAGTCTCTATAGAGAATGCGATATGTCGTTGGGACATGAAATGCAAGATTCAATATCATCAAGCCCGTCAAGCATCTCCAACAGCAACATGGTACGTCATTAACTAATAAAAATTTATTTGCAAAGCGTGTTCTTTACTCGGTATAATCATTTTGAAACGAATAAGGTTTTTAATTTGTGTGACCATGTCAAGATTTAAAAAAAAAAAAAAAAAAAAACCCCAATTATCTTAGTTTGTTTCGACTAATTGCGCTTGATATCACAGAAAATTTTAGCTACTCTCCTTTTGAAGTCATTTGAATACAAAAGGTATACTTAGTTATAGCATGTTCATATCTTAATTATGCCGGGGTAAAAGAAAATGAAATGTGCATTCATGGCTTGTTCATAATGATTGGCAAAAAAATTTCTAACTTATACTCTGATAATCATAAATTTTAATCTAATCCAAGCTAATACTAATAATTGATTCCTTTCATGTATTTAAAAGAAGGCAGGTTTCTTTAACGAAGTCACGGCTACAAGAACGAAGAGACGATCACCAAGTAATCTCTCTGACTCGAAGGATCAATCTCATAGTAATGTAGAAGCTAAGAAGTCCAAATCCACGTCTAGATCCTCAAACCCACCACTGAAGGTGATACATATATGAGCTTTCTTCTCTGATATATTTAGTTAAATTTAATTACGTACATAATAATATCATGAACCCTAATTTTTATTATTAGTTAATGTAATAGAGAGGTTATGGGTTTATTAGTTATTTATTTATTTGAAAACTTGTTAATAATTAGCAGGTGAGGAAAGAGAAATTAGGAGACAGGATTTCAGCTCTTCACAGATTGGTGGCACCTTTTGGCAAGGTAACAATTTATCTCTAATTCAGAGCCCACTACAACTTAGTTGTCTGCTTTGAAAGAAGTGTGTTCTAACTTCTAAACTCTGATATATATATGTGTTTTGCCATGCTTTTTATTTTATGTATCTGAATATGATTCTTTCAACGTTCAGACTGATACAGCTTCTGTACTCACTGAAGCTATTGGGTACATCCAGTTCCTTCATGACCAAGTTCAGGTGAACACATATATTTAATTGTATAGTAATCTGTACTATATATAATTTGATCGTCGATCTTGTTGTTACAATGACCTATATAGCATTGGGAACAGGTATATATATACAATGACCTGTGATTATAGTTTGATAATCTTTGTGCTAGCTGTGCTAAAATGCTCACTGATACTATAAATGTGACTAGCATTAGGAACAGGTATATATATATATATATATATATATATATATATATATATATATATATATATATATATATATATATATACTATGACCTGTAATTATGATGTGCTAAAATGCTCACTGATACTATAAATGTGCTAATATAAATTCCAACATAAAGAGAACCAGTTTTTTTTAGCTAAACGAACCAGTTTTGTGAAAATATTCTAAATAATAATATAAAACCAATTATCCTCATACATTCTCCTCAGTTGACACTTTCCTCAGTTTTACTATAATATTATTGTAACTTTTTTTTCTTCAGATGATCTCGGTGAACAATGTGTATTAAGTACTAAATTTTTGTTTAAATAGTTAATTAATAGCAAACGTACCTTCTAGTTTCAATTTTTTCTCGGATTTATTTCTCAAGGACAGTTTTTTTTTTCCTTACATATATTTGTGTGTTTCAGTATTAGCTTTATATAAATATATTTAATTTTAAATGATAACATTTTACGTAGAGAAAGTAAATATTGTTGTAGTCTTTTTCAAATTGTTGACCGGTGTATTATTTTAGTGAAGTGAGAAAAGTTTGTGGTACGTTTTTACAATGAGATGGTGGTCATGTCATTACGGGTATATATATATATATATAAATATATATATATATATTTAATATTTCTCCTTTGTGTGACTGTGAATGTGAAGTAGCAAAAGTGTTGTGATATTCTTATACTTTTTTGTTACTCATTTAAATAACCAAAATTATAGAAAAAATAACTCGTGACATAATATATCAATTATATCATACAGACTTTGAGCACGCCTTATATGAAGTCATTACAAAGCAAGCCCTCAAGAAGAACACATCAGGTATGATTTACCTATGCATGTATCTGTCAATTTTAATATACTTTTGCTTAAACTCAATCTTCTCAACGATAAAATAGAAGATAATGAAATGGAGAAATTGTTGAAGAGCTTGTTTTAAGTATGCGACAGTAATTCAATATATATTTTGCAAGTAACGCAAATATATTTAATAATTTTTTTTTTTTTTTTTGGGTTAAAAGGTACATGGTTTTGGCAAGGACGTAGAGACAGAGCTGAAGGTAATATTGGATCTCAGGAGTAGAGGACTGTGCCTTGTACCAGTTTCTTGTGCTTCCTATTTAAATGGCTTTGATTGATGAGTGATAATGATATTTTATTTGGTTTAAATTTAGAGATGATCAAGTCAAGGTTTGCTTACAATTTACAACAGCATTATGATAATTTGTTATTTCTTTGGGATTCAAAAATAAAATAATAGTGTGCTTTTTCAGGTTAATAATAATGTCTTTAACTTCACTTTCTTTAGTCCACTCAGTTCTGTACTTTATCAAATGGAAGAATCAAAATATATACTATATAAGAAAATAGTAAAATACATAACCAGTATTATTCCATATTCATAAGGACGCCACTTTTTATTTATAATACATAATATGTATGGGAAAGACTGAAACTTTATTTATATACTTGACTAGAACTCTTTGATTCATAGCAGTCTTGGGGAAAATAAAGAGAATAGTCAGAACATTTAGAATAAGGTTTGAAATTATATATATATATATATATATATATATATACACACACACATCACGTCCACTCTTAAAGGTCCTCAGCATTTCCCGGGCGTCTAAATTTGTATATCAATTATTACCAGCCGAATAGGGTCTACATAAACAAACAAAATGTGAAGGCCTTTTTATAAACGAAATGAGAATATGTTAAGTAAATATTATAATGAAAAAAAGCTGATAAAGTGAGAAACATTGATGGTTTGAGTGACATACCGACTTCTTCTTCTTCTTTTTGTCAAGATAAGCTACTAGCTCCTCCTGTCTAGCAAGTGAATCCTCTAGAGCCTGTTTTATGAACAAGACAAATAAATTGGGATTTATTATTGATTTTACAATGTTTCTATTTCTTATTATTGTTCTCAGATCCCTAAAAGCTTTAATAAAGAAGAAGCTTGAAACAAATAAATGAGATTTTGATTAGGGAACACCTAAAGAACTAATTGAAAAATTTCAGCGTTTTGGTTGTCGTAAACAATGTTTTTTTTTTAGTTATGATACCAAGCATAGTCTAAAAGGCTCAAATAAATAATCACCTTCTTGGTGGCCATGAGCTCTTGTTCCAAGGCCTCGACCCGAGTCAGCGCAGAGTTGAGCAAAGCCTCCTTCTCCGGCGGCATGAAAGCTGGCTTCACGCTCAGCAACGCCACTCTCTCTTCCAACTCAGCCATGCGCTTCACCACCGACATGTCGATTTCTTGCGCCTTAAGCTTCGCAGCACCGGAGACACTGTCGTCCTCGCTGTCGCAGTAGATGGGGCTCGAGTAGAACGTCGAGGCAGCGAGCTTCTTGGGTATGCTCTTCGTCAGCCTCGCCATCGTAACTAGGCCTACGATCACCGTCATTATGGCTGCGAAGATTTGGGAGCTGAACCCGGCTGGGATTTCGCAATTAGCTGCTCATAAAAACAAGATCTGTGATGCTTTCATTCTATGCTGTATGAAAACACTGTGTTCAAAAGATTTATCTTTATTTTTGTTACCTTGAGAAGCAATGAACATTTTCGATTCGGCTGGGATTTTCCAGGCCAAATCCACAGATTTATCAACCATCGGAATATAGTCGTCGCAGTCGTGGAATCTCTTCGACATCGGTATCTCGGGAATCTGCGAGGTGTGACTTGTGAACGATTTGAAAAGTGACAGACATCAGATTACTTGAGAAACAAGTAATTGAACTTACTTCGCAAATCGGAGCGAGGGGTTTAGCGTCCACGTGGCGAGAGTCACATTGCTGCGGAGGAACGAATCTAGCTGGCATTCAGAAGAAACTATAACGGGTTATAATAAAGCCCTTTTCAGACATACCTTCAACTGCGGTTTTTCGTCCTCTGATTTTTTAGCCTTCAGGTCTTCGGGGCGGCTCTCGGGTTTCTTTTTACATTTGTGATGACCCTCTTGAACCATCTGAGGAAAAGAGAGAGAAAGTTGTGAAACACTAGATGGTTTTCGAGGCTATTTGGAACGTAATAACTTAAAACATCATTGATTTCTCTTGTGTTTAGTAAAATGCTACAATCATCCCTTTCGTTTTAAAGTCGATCACATATATTTCATGAGTTTTCATAAAAGTCACAATCATCCATTGTATTCATATTTTTTTATAACTCAATCGTTTCGTTTCAAACTGTATAGAAATGCGAGATTTATCCTCTCTATTTCTAAAAATATAAGACATATCCCTTCAGTTTAATATAAATGACATATACATCCCCTAAAAAAATGTTATATTATAAATATCACCATTTTCATTTATTTTTTACAGAAAAATAATTTGAACTCCTCAAAATACCCTTAATAGAATAAATATTTATTTACTATTTTATTAAAAAAAATCAAAATCTCTCTTTATAAAAAAAAAACCTTAACTTTTTATAAAGAAATTTTTTTAATTTAATTTTTTTGTATATAGAATAGAAGATAAAAATTATTTCATTAAGGGTATTTAGGGGATTTCAAATTATTTTTTTGTAAAAAATAAACGAAAAAGGGTGATATTTGTAATATAACATTTTTTTAGGGGAACTATTTGTCATTTATATTAAACTGGAGGGATATGTCTGATATTTCTAAAAATAGAGGGGATAAATCTCGCATTTCGATTAAACACAAGGGATACTCTTGATATTTTCCCAAGATTTACTTACCCTTAAATTTGAAAATTCAAATAAATTTCCAAAAAGTCGTCTTGTAGGTCACCGATATTTTATATGAAAAACAGAGTAAAATATGGTTTTTTTACATAATGATAATTTAGTCTTATAATAACTTATTATGGGGAAAAGCCATAAAGATTTGAGAAGAGATATCACTGTTATATTGTGAAGAAACAGAGATATTTCAGATCTACTTAAAAATGGATGGTGTAACTATAACATTTTGAAAAAAAACACAATGAATGAATGTATGATATTTAGCCTATAAATTATCATTAAACACCACCTCCTGTGTGGAGTTCGTGGGTTCAATCTCCACTGCCGCAAAGCTGCCTTAAAAAAAAATTATCATTAAACAAACCTTCAGGATTTCCGGATCTTTCCACGGACCCTTGTCAGCACGCATACAGCCTCCGTGCTCAGCGCAAGTGCAATTGCCTCCCAGAAAGTCGGGCAATTCGCTAGCACGATTAAAATAATAAAATAAAAATGAGAAACTAAGCAAAAGAAAGAACATATTTGCTATAATATATGAAAATGGAGTGCAATACAGTCTTGGTAACTAACAAAACTTACTTGGCATCAATGATCTCAAGCAATTTACTCTCATACTTGTTTCCAAGCACCTGGTAGACAATAGCTTCCACGGATCAAATTAACGGTTTATATTAATAATAAGAAAAATATAAAAATAAATCCAGATGGTCACATTGATCTTTGAAGCAGTCTTGGGATCAAGGAAGGACTTGATGGTGTTCCAGAGCATCCTGAATCCAGAGCCAGCATTGATGATGAACATTCGGTTCAAGGTCTGAACACGCAAAAGACAGATTTTATTTCAAGGCATGCAATGTTAAACCTTCTAAGACTATTTCTGATTTGGATGTCTAGTTCGATATTGATACCTCGGGATAATTGTCGCCATCGATCTTTTGAAGGTGAGAGATCAGTTCCCGGGCCGACTTGGTAAAGTTCTTAAGCCCCTGCATCAAGGTCAACATAATTTGAATATTGTGTTCAAATGGTATGTTGGAATATTTATGAGTGATTTAACGAGTATTTGACCTATTTTGTTGCTTTGAAAAATTCGGTAAAACACACATACCACTCCTTGAACATCCAAGATGGTGGTGCTCTGATCGATGTGCTTCTTCGCAGCGATGGAACAAGCCGGGAATTTGATGGCAAAAGTCTTCTCGAACTCTCTCACGTGATATTTCAGGTAGCGATCCATCGTTGTCACTTGCATAAGCTTGTTGGGGTCCACTTTGCCGAGCCTCTCGATGTACACAGGTCGTCCGTCCTTGTCGACCCCGTGGTACCCTTGCGGATAGTACTCCAACACTTCATCAAGCTCCTTGAACTCGAAATCCTTTTAACACGGTAAAGCACGAACGAAACTTTTAACACCATAGTACTCCAAAGTCTTTTCACTACAAAAATATATGTCGCGCCGCAAAAAATACAATGTCGAAACATCATATGGCGCGAAACTTTGCGATTAAGCCCCACAAACCGAAGCTCCATTTTCTTATTCTTTTTTTAAGGGGTTTAATTATTATTATTATTAATATAATAGGGTTTCAAATTTTAAGTTCTAGACTCGGGGGCATTGTTTACCTCCATGATTGCATCGGCACCGAATTCCTTCCTCCATTGGAGCATGTCACTCCACATCAACTTCGCCTTCTCGATGTCGAGCTTCCTCGCTTTCAAGAACCTACAAAGCAGGGCGTCTCAAAGTCAAACGATTACTTGCGAATCAAGAAAAAGAAAAGAAAGGGAAAGAAATCATAGGGGTGAGAGAGAGAGAGAGAGAGACCGGAGCATGAGGTGATAATCATCGTGCTTAGCGGGCAAGAGCTCGTCCAAGATGAGGGATTGACGGAAGGCATCGACGGCCTTGATCTCATCGGCGTCGTGCTCGTCCTCGATCTCCACCGGCGTCACTTTGCTGCTTCTCCTTCCCTTCCTCGTCAGAGAGTTCCGGAACTTGTTTGACGCGCTGATCGCCTTCTTCTTCAGCGCCCCAATCCTTGTCCTCCTCTCGTCTTCCGAGATCTCGACATCCGATTTTTCAACAACTGCATTCATTACCAAAAAACAAAATTTTAAAAAAAATCATCACTATGGTAATAAAAGAAATACAATAGAAGAGATATTTTTATTGAAATTCTTATATCCATTACGGTTCATTTAGCGCACTTATTTCTCGGGTTACATGCAAATAATTACAAGGAAATTCCTCCTTAAAAGCAACAACTTGATTTATCTTAAGCGGGAGACTTGTAACGCAAGAAAGATAATAAAGGAAATAATGATTCATAAATCACCCAACATGCATTTTCTCTGAAAAACGGCACAAGATACCATATTTTCTCAATCCTAAACATAGTTTCTAGTCAATGAACAGCGATCGTTTTTAACAAAACTTGTGTGTCGGGGTATTGAGTAGATATGAATAGATAATTTACCTGGCTTGGGAGATAAATGTCCTGACATGGTATCAATTTCTTAGAATTTTTCAATATTTTCCTGTCAAGAAACGGGCAGAGATAAATCAAGCACTCATATCACCTAGCGCCAGAAACCAACGCCCTCTTAAATGTATCCCTGCATTTTTTGTTTAAAAATATTGGTAAATATAATGAAAAAATGACAAAGATTATGACACAAAACACAAATAATCAAAATAAATTGCTTTTGAGTTACCTAATGAGAATAGAATGATGGGTTTAAGGGGATGAAGATGGAATAGAGAGAAAAAGAAGAATAAGAGATTTGTGTGAAAAGATATGGGGAGGTTTTTCACATTGATGGACAACAGCAAAAAACGGAGAGACAAGAGTGGTAAAAAGAGATTTTGGGTGTCCATTTGTGTGGTTGTTTGTTTGCTTACTTAACGGGGTCTTGGATTTGTTTCAAGATTGTTTTACCACTTTTAGCTTTCTTTCAGCTTCTAAATCTCGCCCAGAGAGAGAGAGAGAGAGAGAGAGATCTTGACCTGATTTTAAATCCCTCTTTACCTACCAATCATCCCATTTTAGCTATAAAAAAAATTAGTACAAATTTACTTTTTAAAGATTTTGTATCCAAATTGTTGCAAAATATGAATCCCGTCATTTTAGCTACATAAATAAATATATCAAAACGTTTATAAAAGTCTTAATAAAAAAAAAACGTTTTTAAAAGTCAGCATTTTTTTTTCTTCCACACCGCAACTTTATTAAAAAAAAAACTAATTTTATTGAATAATATATTCTAAACATAGCATCTTACACTTCTCGCCGCTTAAAATCAACAAAATAATGAAAATTGCATGGCTCAGTATAAAAATTGTATTTAACTTATCTATCCATTTGTTGATAAATTGATTTATAAAACTACCAAATGCGAAAACAACCACTTTTAAGTTTTAATTAAGGTTACAAACCTTACATCTTTATCAAACATATATTTGCTGAAGCACATACCCTTTTCTTTTCATTTCAGTTCTAGTCTAGCTCACAATATTCCAGTTCCCAGAACTGAATCACACGCTTTCTGGTAGATTTTCCCATATTAATAACTACATAAATCACGCGGTACTCAACTTATCTAACAAAAATGAACTTGAAACAGATAAAATAGATATAACACTGTAACTCCGCTGTCATTCAGAATCTGAATCATCGTTCATCGAAGATCTCACTGTCCTGCGCCTACTTTCGTCGTAGTGGTCTTCATCTTTTTCGTTACTTTTCTTCTCACTAATAATGCCTACAAAACCATTGGTTCATTAATAAATCGCAGTGAAAACCATGTAAGCACCGCAAACAAATCGGAGAAACAAATTATCATTACCCTTCTTTATGAGCAAATTCTCGAGCCCCTTTGAGGAGAAATCGTCTTTTCCTCCTAGATCCTGAAACCCCACCAATCTGTCCACCGCAATCCCTTTTCTGAAAAGAAAAATGTAACACAACTTGAGACAGTATGTTTGCTTGATTACTGAGAACACCTTATTCAAGCAATACAATATACCCTAACCTGAAAAGTACAACACAAGGCAATGTTTTGATTCCAAGCTTGGTGACAAAGAACGGTGCATTCTGCAACACCCATCAAGTCAAACAAAGTTGTTTATTTTGCAATCGAGCCAAACAGAAATAATCCAAATATATACGAAAGCTGAAAACCCTCTCTCTCTCTCTCTCTCTCTCTCTCTCTCACACACACACAAACACACGAAGACACACCTCAGCATCCAACTTGATGAACTTTGTATCAAGATGCTTAGTGGCAAGGGCTTTCAAGTGCTTGTCCATTATCCTGCAAAGAATTGTGGGCAAAATTATTAAATTTTTACATTTCAGTTTCAACCGTACACACATTTTGGAAGAATAGATTATTTACTTGCAGCGATAAAATTCCCGGTGGTAGAAGTGGCAGATCACTTTCTCGCTCCCGGTGACTTCACCCAAGAAATCCCCTTCAGTAACCTCTCTATACTCTCCGTGCCCTTGTCTTTTCATTGCTTCTCTCTTCTCAACCTCTTTCTATATCATATAAAGAAACACTCCTATGAATGAAGATGACCATAACAGTCACCAGAAACTACACATCAGCGATTGTGGATTGAAATCAAACCTTCAGAGCGTTAATTCGATCAGCGTGCAATTTTTCCAGCTCTGGGTCCTAAAATTACAACAAAGTTGATATCTAATTATCTTTGCTGCAATTATAACCCAAAAAGAGGCTAGCGTTTATATGTACTTACGTCCATTAGATCGTCAAGGTCAACCTCATGGTTGACAGAACTCGATGCTTGTGATTTTTGTTGAGAAACCATTTCCTATAAACAGACAACCACAATGAGCAAACGAAAATTCTGACATCTGTTTTTATCTAAAAGACATACTACTACTGAATGTAATACAGATCCAACAATTTTAAAAATGATTCTTTTATTATTAGTAAAGCAAGTTTTCAAAAAAAAAAAAAAAAAAAAAATCAAACCTTTTGATAATTCCGAGCAGCGGCGGCCATGACATTACCGAAAGCTAAATTCGTGAGAGTCGATTTCACAGAATCCGGATCCATGATTTTTGTGTTTCAAAAAATGACTTTTCGAATTCGCAAAAAAACCTGAAACACGTTGAAGATACAAGAACTTTCGGGATTGGAAACTAGGGTAAATGTAAGAAAATGAAGAGAGAGATTTATAAGCGAAACATTCCTCTGGACGAAATTGAATGAGCAGTGATTCAAATCGCTAGTGGTGTTTTCAAAGGAATAAGAGGATTCACTTCGAATCGATCGATATCGCGAATAGTTTGCCTTAGGTCACAGATAAATATTAAAAGTCCGAGAGAGAGAGAGAGAGAGGAGAACCTGTACGAAGACAATCGGAGTCGTGAATCTGAGGCTGAGAGTGAAACAGTGAGAATTCGAGAAAACGGAGAAGAGAAAATTAGAGGGAGAAATTTGATATTATATATGGGGTGAAATACTACCTCCAAGCTCCAACTTCATATTTTACCCACTCATTGTTATTGTTATCATTTGATTTTTCTACCATAGCCAAAGATCAATGAAATTCTATATGAAATTGTACATTATAATTGTGTATGTGAGAGTGTAAACATTCCATTTTTTTTAATTGTTAATCTTTAACAAAAAAAGTTATTTATTGTTATGGATTTTATTTAATTTTGATTATTGTTCATAGTTTCATTTATAAGAAAAATAATAAGGTTAAAACTTGTTCACCATTTGAAAAAAAAAAACTTTATTTTTTACAGGATTTAAAATAGCCACTATTTTAATAACAAAATATTATTGGTCATTTAATTTATATTCATATATAGCATATTGCTCAGGTGATTAATTGAGGAACCTAAGCAATATGCTATATATAAATTTAACATAAATAAACGAGTATCTTTTTTAGACCAAAAAAAAATTAGCGAAAAATTCTTCTATTAGAATTTGTAAAGCTCCTAAAAATTCAGTGTACCGTCGTACTCCGATCTAATATGTTATTGCAGTCCTACGGATAATCATAAATTTCTAGCAGACACGAGCTTTATTTTTACTCCGATCTAATTTTATAGTTCCAATGTTCTGACAACATGAACTTAATTTCCTTTATGAGATTTGTTTATATATAAAAAAAAAAAAAAAAAACCCCACAAATATTGAAAAAAAAACTACAAGTGTCGTTAACCTAGTCCTAGAATTGTAATGGAAAAAGTACTGAATCTAAATTCGCATAATATCTAGCTCTCCCACTCACTCCCAAATATGAATCTATTCCTTAAAAAAAAAAAAAAAAAAAAAAAAAAAAAAGGGATTCCACGAAACAGTAAATGGATGAAATTTCCGTTCAATTTTAAATCTGGGTTCTAAAAGTGTACGGAGATACGTTTCGTACATCAAGAACGTTTTGTTTCCGTTTCTGTTAAACAGTTTTTATTAATAGTTTCTTAAAATAAACAAAGAAAGAACGAGAGAGAGAGAGAGAGTATGGCGAAGAAACAATCTCTGTAAAAAAAAAAAAAAAAATCGAATCAGGCAAACAACAGGAACAAACACGTCGTGCTTTCAGTTTCAGTAGCTACGGAATCGCAATGTTAGTTTCAACTTTCACATATCGCACAGGTTCATTCTTTATCTTGTCTGAGCTTTCTATACTGTCTCTTTTCCCCTAATTTCCCTTTCTTTCCTAGCGCGCCATTAAAATTACCTTCCAAATATTTGATGAAATGTCACACAAAATTATTCTCTCAGGATGTTCACCAAACGTTTTATTGAATCATTTTTATCATCAATTGCATCTTGCAAAGTTTATCATGAATAGATTACGATTTCCCTAAACTTCATCAAGAAGTTACTATAATGATCTCAATGTATAATTTTGAGTAGTAATTATTACACGAACAATGTGCTTCTCGAGTGGCTTGTAATATGTTGATAATCTTTCAGCTTCCATTGATATCCTTTCATCAATTTTGCACAACCATTGATAATATATTTTTTATTTGTTCAATGTCTGTACACCAGTATATGTGACATTGTTTTGCAATTCAAGTTTCAGTCCGTCACCATCGGATCTTTTCTATTTCAGGCTTTTATTACTTTCCTTTAGGCCACAACAAGTGAATTTCACATCTTTTCTATTTTTCTTTCCTGTAAAAAGTCTCAAGAAAAAGCCTTTGGAATTACACCCAAGGTTTGAAATATTGATTTGTTGGTTTGAACAGGTTGCGGCGGCGACTAAAAAAGATCGGTAATGCAGCAGATTTGAAGCTGCCTTCTCAGTTGTTATGTATCTTCTTCCTTTCACTTTTACTCATTTGATTTGTAAAGAAGAAGAAAAAAAAACCCTTCAAAAGATCCATGCTTACTCTTTTACGAAACCAAGCTATAAATGTTTTACAAGCTTTGGTATTAAATATGACAAACATACAAGATTAACTGATGTTTATATACATTCTCATCACCTAAAAGCTGGCTTAAAACATCTTCACATAATTAATTCGGGGTCGTGAATTTTATCCCAGCTCGGCTGTGTGTTGGCGATCACACCCCTCGAGTTCAACAACATGACCTACTTACAAGACTTACTTACAAGATCAAAAATAAACTATCGAATCGCGATTATTCCAATCCTAAAACCCTCTTCTCAATCTCCCTCTAACGACCCTTCTCCTCCCGATGTTCCTACAGCCATTCACACCTGCCTTGGCCTTCTTCGATTTCGGACTCTCGTCCGCTTCCTCTTCATCCTCTTTCTCTGTCGCTGGATCCGTCTTTTCTTCCTTCTTCGCGGCCGCCTCGACCCTCTTACGCTTGAGAAAATCGGAGAGCGAAGTGAGCGCCACATCAGCGTCGTCGCTCTTCATGAGCTCCTCGGCCACTTCGGCGGGGGTGACCTCGGTTTCACCAATGAGGCCTTGGACCTCGCTGTACAGCCGGTGCTCGTGGCCTTCGAGGCCGAGGTAGTTTGAGGCCAAGGTTTCGAAGGCCTCTTTGGTGCAGTAAGACATGTTGATGTGCATGTCCATGCGGCCCGGCCTCAGAAGAGCAGGGTCGAGCCGCTCCTTGTGGTTCGTTGTGAGCACGATGATCCGCTCGTCCCCGCAGCTCGACCACAGCCCGTCGATGAAGTTCAATAGACCCGACAAGGTCAACTGCAAAAAACCATTACAATTAAATAGTAATGGTGTTTGCCCTTTCCGTAGTTTCCAAAGGACATTTTTCATTTTTTTTGGCCAAGTTCCAAAGGACATTTAAGGTTTAGTTTATTCTTTTTTTTTTTATAAAACGTTTAGTTTATTCCTGTTTTGAGTCTTGACCCATGGGGTTGTAATGTCGTGTAGTTTCTATTTGGAGGCTGTCTTAAAAAAAAAAAAAAAGAAGTTAAAAATATCCCACTTTCCTTCCCCTTTGTCTTGTTCCTCTTTCCCATTTTTATTTCTATTTTTATTTTTTAAAATGCTTTCCCCCCCTCGAATGGATATTTAAGGGGTAAAAAAAAAAAAAAAATTGCTTGCTTTTGCCTTTTAGTAATGGTGAAGAGAAAAGCAGAACTTCAAAAAACGGACGGAAATGCTCTATGACACGGGTCACGACCACGAACGAATCCACTCACGTTTTGACACTCTAAAAAAAAAGGTACTCATTCAACTTTTCTTCTCTATTGGGAAAAAAAAGGTTATTTTATTTTGTTTATACATAGTTGTCCAGAAGAAAAAGAAAATATATATTAAAATAAAAAATAATTTACTGTTTTTTTACTAACCTTGGTGTTTGGACCTTCACATTCCCCTCCATTACCATCATCTTTTCTGTTTTTCAACTCAACGCTGCAATCAATGTCTTCAATGACCAGGATCGACCGGTTCGAAGTGGCGAGAAGCGTCCTCCTGAGATCTGAGTTGGAGAAGATGCTCGTAAGCTCCAAGTCATAGACGTCAAACTTGAGGTAGTTGGCAATGGCCGCGATTAGGCTCGACTTCCCGGTCCCCGGCGGTCCATACAAAAGGTAACCCCTCTTCCACGCCCTCCCAACCCTCTTGTAAAAATCCCTCCGCCGCAGAAACCTGTCCAGGTCATCCTTCACCGCCCTCTTCGCCGCCGGATCCATCGCCAGCGTGTCGAAAGTCGCCGGGTGCTCGAGGTTTATCGACCCCCACATCCCTCCGCCGCCCTCGTCGGTGTCGTCGTAAGGGCAGTCCCGGCTGTAGAGCTTGATCGCCCGGTTCTCCAGCTTCATCGCGCTCGCCTTCGTCAGAACGTACGGGAGGTACGACTCGACGATCTTGGCCTTGAACCTCTTGTCCGCCGTGATCTCGAAGTGCCTCTTGTCGCCGGAGTGGCCGGAGTTTTTCTTGGGCTCGGTGCAGACGAGCTGCCACGTGACCCTGACGCCGTCGTGCTCGTCGGCGATGGTCTCGCCCTTCTCCGCGGCCACGGCGACGCACTTCTGGCGCGGGAGCTTGGCCACGCGGAGCCGCGAGACTCCGGCGGGGATTTTGGTGCGCAGATAGAGCTCGGCGGCGTCGAAGACCTCGTTGCGGGACATGCCGGAGTACTCGTCCACCGTGAGTGTGAGGTCGGAGGAGAGAGGGGTGAAGAGGCGGCGCACCGCCGTGGAGACGTAGTCACGGACCTCCGCCGGGATTATTTCGTTGGCCATGGACCGGACCAGCATCGCCGACGCCGCCACCGACGCATACGCTGAGAATAGCGACGATGCGGTCGACGGGATCCCGATAGACGAAAACATTTCTCGACCGTTTCGGGGTTTGTTTTGAATTTTGATTGATGAGTATGTGAGTGTGTGTGTGTGTGTGTGTGTGTGTGTGTGTGTTGCTCTATGACCTGTATATATATAGACTTGTTTGTGTGCTTAGGAAGGAAGAAAGGAGAATATAAATTAATAAAAAATAAAAAGTTGTAAATGTTTTGGTTTATTTCTTGTTGGGCAAGGAAGATAATTGAACGTACTCCCTTTGTGTGGAAAGCGCGTTATTCCATTGACTCGTGTCGTCTTACTGAGTTATTTCCTATTGAGTTTTTTGTTCTTTCCTTTTTAAGGGAATAACATGAAGATGGGTTCTGGGCTTAACATCAGCCCTTTTAGCCTCTGTTAGAAAGCTATATAAAACAGAGAAATATATTCTTAGGGTGCCTCAAACAGCTAAGCATGGACCCCGAAGAGATTTTGGTGTCTCTCGCTTATCGTGTGAAATCAAAATCATATATCATAAAACCCCACAATATCTGACTGGGTACACCGCACTCGCACCAATTTCAAGGATATCTCGTTCCGTGGCGAGTGTTCTACGGTATTTGATTAACATCAGAGCATTTCGTACCGTTTAGTGTACTATATAAAAAAAAAAGTATCCCCGAGATATATGAAACAAGGTTTTAAATTCCGCGGATTCCGGTCGGAAACCGGACCGGAAACTGTTTTTTGAGAGTCCCGGTATTGGTATGTACAAAACCGAAATTTTTCTTGGATTCCGAGGAAATCGTTCCGATTTCCGGTGTTTTCCGGGGAATCTTTCTACTTTCCGGTTGTCTTTAGGTAAATACTCACGTATTCCGACGAAAAACTTTCCGGTAAGTGGTCAAATACAGACAACTTAAAATCTGATGATATTTAGTGTTTTTCACGAAATTTGTCGTTAGTTTTTTATGATTTAGTTCAAATTCTTAGTTTCTAACTTCATTGTTGTGTTTAATTGGAGTTTGCATCCAATTTTTTTCAATTTTTTTGTTACATCAGAAAATAGGGTTTAGAATTGAATGTGTTTTTGTTTTCTATTTTTTGTTAAATTAGTTGTAGAATATGAAATTTTATGTATAATTAGTTGATTTTTAACATGAATATTGTCATTATTTTGATTTTATACTTTGTATTGAACTATATCATTAAGTTTGTGTTTGATTTTTGTTGAACTATTATTGTAGACTTTTTTCCATTTTTATCTTATGTTATGTATGAATTTAAAAAAAAAAATATTTATTCACTACATTCCTCTCAGTAAGTATGATATTTGATGGTATTCTCAACGGTATAGATGTCTTTTTCCTTTTTTGAATTTCATGGTATTCATCTGGCTTACATCCGGGTATCAGTAAGATCGGAGTACCGGAACAATAACAGTAACGGTATTTCGATCATTGATATGAACAACGAGTAAATAAATATGAAGATAGATTATGGGCTTAAGAATTATAGATACATTATACTTTTTTAAAAAGATAAATTATACATTATTCGCACAAAACATTTACTCACAAAACATTTTTTCAATGAATAGTGTTATTTTAAAAGAAAAAAAATAAAAGATTGGACCCCTAAACATAAATTGTGTTCATTCGTATCGATTTTTTTTTTTAATCAGAAATTTGATTAGAATCTAGCCTCTATTAAAATGGGAGATTAAAATGGTAGCCAAACTATCAATTTATTTTAAAAGATAGTCAACATTGATTGAAGTCCCAAAAATACTATTCTCCCCCACACCCAAAAACCACATCCAAACACTCAAACACCACACCCAAACACCTAAACACCACACCCACACCCAAACATCACACCACAATCTTCCTTTGCGATTCACCGGATCTTTGTTGGAGACTCACTGTAGTCGGCGATGGCGTTGAAGAAGGAGCTTCGGACTCGATCGCCACCGCCTCGTGTCCCTTCCGGATAAGCTCGCACCGGTTCTCCTCACCAATGGTTCCGAGGTTGATTCCGACGTGGTTTTCGCTCAGGTCGTCGAATTCTGGGTTAAATCGCGTGTCGAACTCGAAGGCACCGGAGGCAGAGCTGGCGCATGCGACGGTGGAGGTACGATTTCTGATTTTAGGGTTTTTCATTCGACAGTTAATCCCGATTAATTGTCACGGTTAATCTGATTAACTGTGACGGACCTCTTTCGAAAATGATTTCGAACATCGGCGAGTCTTGCTGTTGCGTCGATCCGACCGTTCGAAAGTCGCAAGTCCAGTTCTAAAACGATCATCCTCCGGAAACGATCTTAAACATCAGCGAGTCTCGCGGCTGCACCGATCCGATCGTTTGATGGTCGCAAGTCCAGTCTTGAAATCGCTGGAAGAAGCTAAGATTTGAGAGTTTCGTCGCTAAATGTCAAGACCTCGTTTTCAACGTAGACTAATGAGACTTCGTCGGAGAATGGAGCAACATTAGAGGCGATCCAATTAACGGGGGTGTTCGGATCCGAAGCTAGGGTTGAGATTTCGCTGTTTGAAACTTTGATGAAAACTCTGATTCCGACGTCGGAGACGGCGAAGATGGCAGTTAATATTATTTACTCTGACAGTTAATAATAACAACCCTTAAGGGTATTATTGGAATATTGGAATGTTATTATAAAAAATTGACTATTTTCCTAAATATGTTAATAGTTAAGCTATAATTTAAAAATAAGGGGGCTGTTTGGGCTAGATATTTAGCCCGCCCTTAAAATATCTCCAAAAAAATTTAAATACATTTTTTTCAAACTTAAATATTTCTGAACATGTCTCTATATTTATTCCTCCAGACTAAAATATATTAATTATTCCGCAACAACATGCAGAACGTACTGCTAATATCAATACATATTAAGTATTTAATCAAGGGTGAATCATGTGCCTCTTATTTATTTTTATTATTTTTTTAAAATCTCCCTTTTCCCTTAATTGATTCACCTTCCTTCGAACTTATCCATATTTTTATTATCTAATATTTCTACCCCTTTTTTCCCTTATGACATGGTCATATAGTTATCTGTAGCGTGATGCAAATACATCATACGGTAATAATAAAAATATAATTCTTCTGAGTTAAAAAAAATACACATTCTTCTTAATAAATGGAAAGAATAATCTCTCTATTTAAAATTTGAATATACCATATAAAAGAGAAAGCACATGTCCGTATATATATATATATTAAAATATGAATATATACTAATACTTATATTTTATACATATTTATTAATTGAAATATAATAATTTATTAGCTTTACATTACATATATTTATTAATTATCATATAACCTTCATTATTATAAGCTTTCAATTTTTTTTTGTCTGTTAATATTGTTACACATTCTTTGATTAAGCTGCAGCATTAGGAAAGTTTAAATGTGTAAAATGTAAACTAATAACTATGAAAGTGAAAAGTCACCAAAAACCAAAAAATAGTAAAGTTTAGTTACTACATTTTTTTTTCTTCATATCGTTTGTTCATGTATAAGAGCACCTTGTTGAACTTAGATCAATATCGATGTCTCACTATATATTTCGTCATCATCAGTCTCTCCTAATTAGCCTCAACATCCTTTGACACAGTCTGGTCAACCTGTTGATCAACAACAAGAGTAGTATCTTGGCCTTTCTCTTCTTGACCAACTTTTTCCTTCTCAGCTTCCTCGTCATCTTTCTCCTTCTTCTTCTTCTTGGCATCGAGAAACTCGATCAGGCCTTGGAGCGCCAAGTCGGGGTCGTTGCTCTTGATGAGTTCTTCGGCAACCTCAGCGGGCGTGGCTTCAGAGGATCGGAGTCCACGGTCGACCTCGGGGAACAGAGGGTGGTCTTTGAGGTCGAGGTAATTGGAGGCCAAGGTTCTGAAGCCGCAAGGAGTGCAATAGGACATGTGAACGTGGACGTCCATTCGGCCGGGCCTGAGCAGTGCCGGGTCGAGCTTCTCTCTGTGGTTCGTTGTGAAGATTATGATCCGCTCATCACCGCAGCTCGACCATAGTCCGTCGATGAAGTTCAAAAGCCCCGAGAGTGTCAGCTGTGGCTGTGGAGTCGCATGTACAAAAAAAGATCAATAGTGTCAGGACCAATTCAATAGTTATAAACTTGGACGCATAAATGTAATTGTCATATAAATAGTTGTGCTTTAAATCTTCAATTTTTTTTTTTTTTTTTGACATTCACCTTTCTGAATTTCGATCTTATGCATTCAATTTCTTCACATTCTCATCCAAAAATTGCACATTTTAAAATTTAAATATGTAACTGATTTAAATGCGTAAAAATACAGGCAGAGTTCTGCTAGAAATATAATGGTATTTTATTTATTTGTATTCGTATAATTTATTAAACAATTAAATATATTTCGAAGATAGGGTTATGTCGTTTCTTTCTTAAAAATATCAACTTAAATTTGTTATTTAGAAGGGCTGAAAATTTTCCTTAAATTGAAATTTATGGCAGTATTTTGTGGGCCATTCGATCTATGTGGATTTATATGCACAGTGTCATGGTCAATGTTTATGAATCTAATAGATTTAATAGGTTTAAATCTATAACAATACAACCAATCGCAAATATCATCGGAGTTAAAAAAAAGAAAAAGAAAAAGAAAAAAAAGAAGCAAAACAATAATATTATTACCTGCTTATCTCTAGGATTATCCGGATCGGGAGCTTTGTTCCGGTCATCGAAATTGACAGAGCAATCGATATCCTCGATGACGAGAATCGACCTATTGGACATGGCGATCAGAAGGTTCTTCAGGTCCGAATTTGCCCGGACCGCTGTGAGCTCCAAGTCGTAGATATCGAACCTGAGATGGTTGGCCATGGCGGCGATGAGGCTGGACTTCCCCGTCCCCGGCGGACCGTACAGAAGATACCCCCTCTTCCAAGCTTTTCCGACCTTCCTGTAGTAATCTCTCCTTTTCACGAACCGGTCCAGATCCTCAAGCACGAACGCCTTGATCTCCGCGTCCATGGCCAGAGTCTCGAACGTCGCAGGGTGATTTAGGTTCGTCGAAATCCACGCCTCGGAGACGTTGTACGACATCTGCTCCGGATCGCAGGTGAAGATCTTCAGAGTCTTCTTCTCCTGCTTCAGGATCTTCGATTGAGCAATTACAAAAGGAAGGTAAGAACCGAGGACCGATTTGAGGTGTTTCTTGTTAAATGTGAGCTCCAGCGATCGGACTTCAGATCGGAGGGTCGCGTTCATGTCGCGAGGGTTGTAGAAGTTTCCTCTCCGAGACTCGATCTGTCTGCAAACCAGAGTCCATTTCAGATTGACGCCGGAGAAGACATCGGCGACGCTCTCGTCGCGCTCGACGGCGACGGAGATTGATTCCTCTGTCTCCGGCTTGCTCACTTTCAACCGCCGCGTCGCCGGCGAGACTTTCTGACCAAGGTAAATCTCCGCCGCCTCGTAGATCTGGTTCGCGTCCAAGCCGTTGAACTCCTCGATCACTATAGTCGTCTGATTGGAGAATCGAGAGAGGAGGTTACCGAAGCAGAGCTGTTCCTGAAGCTCGTTAGGAAGAAGATCGTTGATGACTGATCGACAGAGCACCGCCGTGGCTGCGATCGACGCCGCCGTGGTGAGGACCGTCTTCGCCGTTGCGAGTTTGCTGGTTTCCGACGAGGACGATGCCATTGGAGCTAGTCCTCAGTGAGTTGAGAGTAACAGAACGATAGTTTATGGTCAAGCCAACTCAATGAGTTCTCAAATTGAGAAATCGTTCAGTTTAGTTGTTGATTGAACATTGGAGACGGAATGTTAAGCTTTTAAAGGCGACGAATCGAATTGAGCTTACTTGGTTGACGCGGTGGGTTTCTGCGAAAATCCAAACGAAGACTAGAGCCAATTATAATAAGAATTGAAAAGTCCGAAAAGCTTCCAATACGTCGTAGAAATACAAATACTTTATTCGTATTCATGTTACTTTTTTTTGTTACTTTCGGTACTTGGACATGAAATGTGAAATGGTTCAAAACACGCTTAAAATTTTGAAGCACAAGAACTGAGATATATGAGAAATAGGTTGAGGAAAACTCGTGGACGTTTCTGTGGGGTCCATTGCTTTCAGTGACGGATCCAGAAACCTGATTTAGTGGGGGCACAAATAAAATCAATGTATAATAAATTTTTAATTTTTTAAATATTAAAAATTATTTTAAAAAAATTATGTACACAATATCAACAAAAATCATTTTTTGAAACTAACAAAGTAATATAACAACTTATGTTAATATGAACAAATAGTATTTTGATATCCAGTGTGAAGAATAAATGAAAATTTATCATATTAAATTTTAATTATTTTGAATATGTCATAGAATTCATTCAAGACATGAGTAAAACCCAGATTGTGGAAGAATATGGGTCAATGTATGTAAGATATACAAGTGGATTGTGTATAAAAATAAATTCCTAAATTTGATTAAAATTCAAACTAATAATTTTTATTAAATTTATATTTTAAAAAAGGCATAGTTTAAAAATATAAACTTCAAAATAATTCATATAATTATAAAATATACTAAAATAGTTAATCATAGTTAATTATATTTTATATATGCATAATCAAAGAACCAATGAACTATTTCTTTTCTCAATAAAGTATATACGTGATCCATAAAATGAAGGGAAAAAAATAGAGTTAATTATATTTAAAAAAAAATTGTATTCCAGTTAAGAATGTTAAGAAAACTATAAAAAGTTATGAGTCCTAAGATTCAAATCATTCTTGAATTCACAACATAAATTACATAGAATAGTCTAGTTGTTGTTTTTTTTTTAATTAAAATATAGAATTAATAATAAAGTATTTGAGTTTGGAATTTACAGAAAAATATGAGTGTACATTGTTCTTTATCATTGAAAATTAAAGAGAACTGATTAAAAAAAAGCCTATAAAGAAAAAGAATTAAAACAATAAATACATAGAATAGTATAATTTTTTTTAATTAAAACAATAATACTAATAAGAGAATTGATTAAAAAAATTATCAAAGGAAAAACTGAGGTTCGATCCCTTGACGCGAGGAAGATATCACAAAGCGCTACCATCACACCAACGCTGCTCTTTGTAAGATATGGAGAAACGTAAATATATATTTGAAAAACACATTTAAATATATATTAACTATTTTACTAATTCTAAATTAAATTTTTTTTCCGATTTTTTGAGTGGGGGCACGTGCCCCCACTGGCCCCTACCTAGATCCGTGCCTGATTGCTTTCATTACGAAATTTTGATTATCTATGCACTATAGTATTTTATAAATATAATTTATACATCGCTTATTTTTATTTGACTAATTATATGTACTATTTCTAACTTGAGAAACTAGTGATTTTATTTAATAAAATAGTGCCATGACATCACTTTGTTCTGTTTGTTGTCAAGGGAAAATGCATAATCGTCTATACCTAATCTATTCAGATTTACGTGGCCTTATCATCCCCGTTGGTTAACGTTAACTGTTATTTCTATTATTTGCATTGGTGCTTTTATTCTCGTTACACTTGATTACTTGAATATAGCTCTGAAGTCTTTGTCATTTTTGAATTTAAGGCTCAAGATAACTATAGCTTTTCGGTTTGAATAGGGAGGCGAGTACTGTCTTTTCCGAGACTATCTTGCCGAGAATGGCATTACTCATCGGTTGTTGCGCCCTCACGCAAGTAAGAAACGGTGTGGTTGAGCGTGGTTGTCGACATTATGTAGAGAATGGTCTTACTCTTCTCGCTCATGTTTTCTACTCTTGCTTGGGATGAAGCCTTTCCCTCATCTATGTATCTTCTCAATCAGTTCCCAACTACACTTTTCATCGACACAACAAAGCTAATCTCACTCCACACTATATTAGTTGATTCATTAATTATTAGCTAATTCATGTATACTTTGCTCAAAAAAATTTCAATGTGATGGTTTTTACACCATCATTTTCTCGAGGTCAGAACAACATCTCAAGAGCGAAAACAACAATAAGAGACCAAGTCCGAGGTCCAAACCCTCGCCCAATTGAAGACCGAGCCCAAAATCCAAACTTTAGACAAAAGGAAACTTTAGGCAAAAATAGAACCTTTGGCAAAAGAAAATGTATCTAAGGCAATTTTAGGCACGAAAGAGCCTTATGTAAAAGAAATGTGCCCAAAGTAACCTTAGGAACAAATGGAACCTTAGGCAAAAGGAAACAAAGGATATCCTAGGTAAATTAAGCCCCTCAACTTCATTGGATCATATAAATACCCCTCATTCCACAAAAGAGAGGCAAATTTCTTACTTCAGGAAACTCTACTTCATTCACACCTCAACTCTCTCGTTCTCTCTAAAATTCTTAGAGGTGATCTATATCACCCAAATCAACACGATACTCGGACTAATGATGATCGTTGGAGCGTGCACCAAGGGAAAACCCTCCGCGCCCCTCAAAGTTCATGTTTCTAATTTTCTAGGTGAATACTAGACCACTCAAAGATCTAAAGATCTGAATACTCGAAGACATGAAGAACTCAAAAAATCAGAAGAACACAAAGAATGCAAAGATGAACTCTCGATGAGGTGACAAGGAACCGGAACCTTCTTTCTGACAAGTCAAAGAAGACGAGATTAGAAGATTTCACCCCGTTTAGCCATCGTGCGATCATAGAGTTTGACTCTAGATAAAACCGCAGTCGTCTCTAACTGGTTATCCATTATTCGGCATTGACAATGATAAATGTGGAATACATTTTAAGATTCATGCTGCCTTTTTATCGGACCATATAGAATATTTAAATGAGAAATATGGTTATATCAATTAAAAAAAATTAAAACTTTAAAATTAAAAAACAATCTACTTTACCTCAAGATATAGTACAACGTGTTGATGAGGAAATGAAAAAGAAAAGTGTATGCTTAATTTGGAGTTACATTTAAGACTTAAATGACATGATTCGGTGCTAATTCTAATGTCTATGAATTATTTTAATTAAGGGTAAATGAGTAAATCATGTGCCCTTTATTATTATTATTTTTTTGTTTAGAAAATCTAACTTTTCCCTTAATTGATTCACCTTTCTTCGAACTTATATTTTATTTCCTAATCTTTATGCCACTTTTTCCCCTATGACATGGTCATATAATTATTTGTAGCAGGCTGCAAATATATCATACACTAATTATAAAAATACAAATTCTTCATAATCAGTGCGAAGAATCTATCTATTTTATATTTGAATATACTGTATGAAAAAGAAAGAACATGTCCATATACATACATTAAAATATGAATATTTCCTCATACTTATATATTTCTATACATATTTATTAACTGAAATAGAATAATTATTAACTTTACATTACATAAATTAATTAATTAATTATCATATAACTTATTATTATTATAAGCTTTCAAACTGTTTTTTTGTTTATATTGTTACACATTCTTTGATTAAGCTGAAGCATTAGGAAAGTTTAAATGTGTAAATTAATCTAAATTAAAAGTGTAAAAGTGAAGTAGGAAAGTCACAAAAAAAAAAAAATAGTTAGCTTTGTTACATTTTTTTTCATGTCGTTTGTTCATGTATAAGAGCACCTTGTTGTTAGATCAAATATCGATGCCTCACTATATATTTCGTCATCGTCAGTCTCTCCTAATTAACCCATACATCCTTTGACACAGTCTGGTCAACCTGTTGATCAACCACAAGAGTAGTATCTTGGCCTTTCTCTTCTTGACCAACTTTTTCCTTCTCAGCTTCCTCGTCATCTTTCTCCTTCTTCTTCTTCTTGGCATTGAGAAACTCGATCAGGCCTTGGAGCGCCAAGTCGGGGTCGTTGCTCTTGATGAGCTCTTCGGCAACCTCAGCGGGCGTGGCTTCAGAGGATCGGAGCCCGCGGTCGACCTCAGGGAAGAGAGGGTGGTCTTTGAGGTCGAGATAATTGGAGGCCAAGGTCCTGAAACCGCAAGGAGTGCAATAGGACATGTGAACGTGGACGTCCATTCGGCCTGGCCTGAGCAGAGCCGGATCGAGCTTCTCTCTGTGGTTCGTTGTGAAGATTATGATCCGCTCGTCGCCACAGCTCGACCATAATCCGTCGATGAAGTTCAGAAGCCCCGAGAGTGTCAGCTGTGGCTGTGGAATTAAAAAAAAAGGGGGTCAGTATTAAATTATATAATTTTTGAACTTGAAAGCATATATTTAATGCTTGTGATCTTTATATTTGTCATACAATTAGCTCTACTTTGAGGCTTAAATTTTTGTTTTTGACATTCATCTCTCTAACACTTTATATTTTATGCCTTTTTCGCCCAATTTATTTACATTTTTATCGAAAAATGGACGTATTTTTGTAATATCACTAACTATTTGAAAATACAGGCAGGATTCTGTTAGAAATATAATTTTGTCTTATTAGTATTCTTCATGAAAACAATTAAAGACATTTCTAAAAAAGGTTTGTGTCGATATCAACTTAGAAGGGCTAAAAATTCTCCTGAAATTGCAAAAGTAGCGACAGACAAAATATGTTATTTGTTTTTAACTGAGATTTATGGCAGAGTCATTTGTCAGTTATGATGGCGTGATTGAGTAAAATACTTTGTGGGCCATTCGATCTATGTAATGTGGATATATATGCACAGTTTCATTGTCAATATTATGAATTAAAAAAAAGAAGCAAAACAATAATATTATTACCTGATTATCTCTAGGATTATCCGGATCGGGAGCTTTGTTCCGGTCATCGAAATTGACAGAGCAATCGATATCCTCGATGACGAGAATCGACCTATTGGACATGGCGATCAGAAGCTTCTTCAGGTCCGAATTTGCCCGGACCGCTGTTAGCTCCAAGTCGTAGATATCGAACCTGAGATGGTTGGCCATGGCGGCGATGAGGCTGGACTTCCCCGTCCCCGGCGGACCGTACAGAAGATATCCCCTCTTCCACGCTTTTCCGACCTTCCTGTAGTAATCTCTCCTTCTCACGAACCGGTCCAGATCTTCAAGCACGAAAGCCCTGATCTCCGCGTCCATGGCCAGAGTCTCGAACGTCGCAGGGTGATCTAGGTTCGTCGAAAGCCACGCCTCGGAGACGTTGTACATTATCTTCTCGGCGTCGCAGGTGAAGATCTTCAGAGTCTTTTTCTCTTGCTTTAGGATCTTCGATTGTGCGATTATGTGTGGAAGGTAAGAGGAGAGGACTAATTTGAGGTGTTTTTTGTGGAATACGAGCTCGAACGATCGGACTTCAGATGTTGAGTCCTCTCTTCTTCCAGACTCGACCTGTCTGCAAACCAGAGTCCATTTCAGATCGACGCCGGAGAAGACATCGGCGACGGTCTCGTCGCGCTCGACGGCGACGGAGATGCTTTCCTCTGTCTCCAGCTTGCTCACTCTCATCCGCCGCGTCTCCGGCGAGACTTTCTGGCCGACATAAACCTCCACCGCTTCGTAGACCTGGTTCGCTTCCAAGCCGTTGAACGGTTCGATTACGATCGTCCTCTGCGATGAGTATCGAGAGAACAGGTTTCCGATTCCGAAGCTGAGCATGTTCTGGAGCTCGTATGGGAGGAGATCGTTGATGACCGATCGAGCGAGCACTGCCGTGGCAGCGATCGACGCCGCCGTGGTGAGGACCGACTTCGCCGTCTCGAGCCTGCTGGTTTCCGGCGAGGACGACGCCATCGGAGCTGGTTAGGGTTTCGAGAGCCAAGAGATTCGACGGTGGTGTTTTCCGAAGAAGAAGAGAACGAGTTAATATTAAGCCGACTCAGTGAGTTTTGATTTTGAGAATCGTTCAGTTTTTGTTTTCTCAGTATAGAGAGAATCGTTCAGTTTAGTGTAATGGAATGCAAAGCTTTTAAAGGCGACGAATAGAGTTTACTTGGTTGACGCGTTGCGTTGCTGAGAAAATTCAAAGGAAGACTAGAGCCCATTATTAAAATTCAAAGTTCCCAAGAGCTTCGAATACGTCGTCGAAATGCTAATAAGTTCTATTATTATATATTATTCTCTTGTGATTTTTTTTTTTTTTTTTTTAAATGTTGATGATGACGCATCAAGCTAGTCGAAAGAAAACAGCAAAACAAAAAAGAAAAGGAGTTATACTTATAATTCTGTTTTAAACACCAACGTGTATGAACTTTTCTGTACCCGAAATGGAATTGTTCAACTAACGCAGAAAATAACAGCAACTGAGAAGTCTGATGAAGATGTTGACGAAGACTCGTGCATGTTTCTGTGGGGTCCACTGGTTTCAATACGAAATTTTGATTATTTATGGACTATAATATATATGCGAAGCATGACTATAATAATTTTAAATTGTATTTTGTACATTATATTTCTATTTTCGCTTTACTAATTATGTCTAGTTCCTACTATTATTTATCTTTTAAATTGTTATAATCTATCTTATCTTATGTATCTGGTTTTTTTTTTTTTTTTTTTTGTATCTTTGTATTTTTGAAAGGTTTCATGCTTATATAATCGTGCTCTTAGTTTTCGATTTAATTGCTAAAGCAATTTTTTTTTTTTTTTCGCGGTTAGATAAGAATCTTAAGATATTGCACAAATGCGAATAAGCCCTCTCACTAGATCTAGATCTAAGAAGACAACCCTAGACCTTCTCACCCCTTTAGCTCACATGAACACTTTTCACGCTTCCAAAAATTTCTTTAGAAAACTTTCTTCAAAATATAATGCTCATAGAATCACTTCTTAAGAGGAACCTAAACAAAATTCTTGTAGATATTTAACGGAAAAATTACAAGAATAATTTTTAAAGTGCAACATCATTTTTAAAATCATTTCAAAGATAGTGATTTTGTAGTTTGTAAACAGTTATTTGAGATAGTAAATAGTAAATAAAGTTAAATAGAGCCTAAAATTGTAAACAAGAAAATGATAAACATAAAAAAAAAAAATTATTGAAAAAAATTATTTGTGATAAAAAAAATAGACACTATTCTTGCCGTTAGTTAAAATAATATGTTATCAACGCAATTTCCACATGTTTAATAATGAGTACAACATATATTCATATATCGGGCAGACCAACATGAGGATATGACCCCCTCCAAATAAAGAAAAGAAATAGAGAAAAATTCACAAGCACCTAGTTTGAAGATGATGATTTTTTGAGTCTCGTGTTATTTCATTATCAGATGATTTTGCCGATATTTTTAATAAAAATGTTAAAACTAATAAAAATTTAAACGAAACTGTTAAATAAATAAAAATATAATTATAATAAAACGGTAAACAATAAGAATAAAAAAAGGTGTTTTCGGAAGTTTGTTTTACAATAAGAACAAATGCAGATATATGCAATCAATAATAAATAATATAGTTGGCTAGCTACACAAGCCATTTTGGGCCTTTGCACATCAGAAAACAAGCAGCCCATTGCAATTTTTTTAGGGAAAAACATCAACAATATCCCTTGTGTTTAATTGAAATGCGAGATTTATCCCTTCAATTTCTAGAAATATCAGACATATCCTTACAGTTCAATATAAATGACATATACCTCCCCTAAAAAATGTTATATTACAAATTTCACCTTTTCGTTTATTTTTTACAAAAAACTAATTTGAACTCCCAAAAATACTCTTAATGAAATATATTTTTTATTTTCTATTCTATATACAAAAAATTAAATTAAAAAAATTTTCTTTATAAAAAGTTAAAGATTTTTTTTTATATAGAGAGATTTTAATTTTTTAATAAAATAGTAAATAAATATTTATTTTATCAAGGGTATTTTGGGGAGTTCAAATTATTTTTTGTAAAAGATAAACGAAAAGGGTGAAATTTGTAATATAACATTTTTTTATGGGAGGTAAATGTCATTATATTAAACTGAAGGGATATGTCTGATATTTCTAGAAATCGAATGGATAAATCTCGCATTTCGATTAAACACAGGGGATGTTGTTGACATTTTCCCCTTTTTTTTTAATTAAAACAAAAATAAATAAAAATCCTTGTTATAATCTCGAGGAGGAGTTAAACATTTGATTACGTTAAAATAATTTTGTTTCCTATTTATACTAACTTGTTTAAGTAGAGGGATTCATTTTACCATATATTTGAAGTCCAATGAGAAAAAAATCATGGTGTGCTGTAGAGCTTGTAGTTCTTCTCCACATAGTTGCTCCTTGCTAGCATATTCCCTTCGATTTCTCATTTGATCTTCCTTCACGTAATCTAAACCTTTTTTTTTTCAAGTTAAAGCCTTATTGTGATGTTTTTTTAGGCACTAACATCTAAACGATCTTCAAATCTCATGAATAATCTAAGCCTTTTTTTTACCAGCAAGAATATATCGGCTAAACAAATATTTTTCCACAATATTGTGCGGTTCTGCACTAATCTTATATTGACAATAATAAAATTTAAAGACCTACTTACCGACCTAGTCACGGCAATTAAGATTCCGTTTAATGTTATTGGTCTAATGAACCGAGTATCTTCTAAGTTGGTAAATTTTATTTGCTGCGAATAATTAATTATGATTTATCTATTTCATGTCTAACTATACACTCATTTCTCTAATTTATTAGCAATTGCTCGCCCACTCTTTCAATCAACTCTATCGCAGAAACTTCATCACGGGATCAAACTCATCAAAGAGACTTCCATATTAATGGTCTTTAAAGAGGTCTGAATTTAGGACCTTTAGGTATCAATGAATTTATATTACGAAATTACAACCATTTTTCATCCTTTTTTATTTATTTATTTATTTTTACCACAACATAGGGATTTGTCCATGTTTGTCCCCTTTTTTTTAGCCATAGATGTATATCTCATTTCATGTTTATTTTCAAATCAATACATTTTGATGTTATATTAGTATAACTTATATCAAAACGTGGAATAATACTAGAAAAAAATACTGAGAAGTATATAAAAAACTGGAGTTTAAAATTAGGGATAATTAATGTTATTTTTATAAGTATAATGTATACTTTTATTATAAAAACTATGAGTATTTTCTCTCTTTTTCTTCAAAGTTCAATGTGAATTATTGGCAAACCTAAAAAGAGCAGTCCACATATTTATTCGATTACGATTCGGTTAAATAAATGTCAACTAAATACACAATAAAAGTTGAGCCTGGCCAGTTTCAAAAATTTTGTCGATACCTTAAAAAAAATCAAACGAGTTTGATGTATAATGAATCTTTTAGGAGAAAATTAAGAATAAGCTAATACAAAATTACCAAGGGCAGATCATTAACCGCACTAGGAAAAAAAATCTCACTAATACTCAAATATTCGTATATAGTATTTGGAAACCTGTGGAATTCTGAGAAAATTTATTTATTAAAAATGAAAACAACATACATGTATAAAGAAATAGCATTTGACCGAAGAAGTCTTATGTTAATTTTTTTTTATTTTTTTATTTTTTATTTTTATTTTATAGAACTTAGGTTGCACTGTACGTAGCATAAATGTTGATGCGTCAATTGTAACGAAATTCAAAGCTTTTTAAGGACAATAATAAAAACAACTGGCCTTATCTCTTCTTTAGCCATCTCTTCATCTATGATTGTACCATAAATCTCAAACAGCCTGTCCAAAATAGCTCCTCCAAAATGGTTGCTCATCATCGACTCTTGAATAGCTCTCACTGCCTTTGCAAGTCTTGTTCCATAGCTCATCGTCATTACATTCCCATTTTTTTCTTCCATCTTAACCTCGAACATCTCAGATCGCTCCAATTTGAAAGAACCGTCTATCTTCACTTCACCTTCCAATTCTTCCTTAGACGGTGCATAGAAATTTACATCATAAGAGTCGATCTTCTCCTCCTCAATCGATCCCTAGTAATGATTGAAAAACAATACTGAAATATGTTAGATTCAGTAATTCTAGTGATTTCAAATTTTGTGATAGTTTTACTGTTTTTTTAATTTATTTATAAATTGGATTAAGAAAAATGTTGTGTTAATATGTTGGTTTCATTATCCTTCAAAAATAAAATAATGTATGAAGTCTAAATTTAGAATATTCCAATGGGCCAGAAATTCCACATTTTCTAGTCTCTAAAATATCCCACTTTTTATAAATTTATGTTGAAAAAAATGAGTCGGGCTCATAAATTTTTTGAAATGGGTATCTTGACAAATTTGGACAAAATTAAAAAAGTCTACTAGATTTTTTTTTTATCAAGATTAAAAGAAAGAAATGTGTGCCACAACTCAATAAATTTTGGTGATAACATGTGTAATCAGTGGCGGAGCAAGGAATTATAGTCGGATGGCAAGTTTAAAAAATAATTATTCAAGTGGTGTATATATGAAAAAATCCTATCAATTTAGTTAAAAATATAAAATTGATAAGAATTTAGGGTAAAATATAATTGTAGAATATAAAATTATATGCCCCTTGTTTCTTAATTGGCTCTACCGTGTCTATAATGACTTTGTAAATAACTTTGAGGTTAATTACCTCAGAAACTAACACGGCTAAGGAACGCGACAAGAGGTCCCATAAGAAAGTATTTCCCCGGAAAACGCATTCAGCGCTTACTCTACCGTTCATTATAAGAACCATTTTTCCTCCCAAAATCATCTCCTCAGACCGCTTCCGAAGAAAGATAGAGAAATCCTCTTTAAATTGCTCAAAGTATGCTTTCATGACCTCTTTCGGGCTCCGCTCGGAGATGTAGATAGCTCCTTTGTTAATCGACTTTCCTTGCTTATCATAAAGAGCCGGAGGAACCTAAAACCAAAATGTACTAATGTATTATGAACTATTTCAACCGCGATTACAATTTCATAATGATGTATAGATTCGTAGTCATAGCCTAGTGGTGAGTAAATCCACTCAAATATATATATATAAACCATTGATTTTAATCATTTTCTAATGATCAGTTAAATTATATATATTCGATTTTAAACGTCTTAATAAGCCATGAAAGCCTCTTAAAAATACAATTTTTTTGTCAGCTTGTTTTACAAGGGACTTAAGAAGAGTAAAAAACAGTGTTTTGGACTAATATATCAAGAAGTTTTGTTTTGGACTGTTTTTGCACTATTTTATGACGATATCGTTATAAAAACATTCAAATTTATGTTGATATTAATTGTAAACAAATATTGGCATATCATCATAAATAAGTAAACAGTCCTCAATTAAAATTATATAGCTCAACAATAAAAAGTCCAACTCATGCCTAAATAGATAGTGATAAAATTGTGGAAAAACAAGGCTTAGTGATAATTTTATAAAAAAAATCTACCCTTGGTGATATTTTATAAACCTACAAATAAAACCTTTGAGAGCCAGTGGACGCTGTGAGATGAGTAGACAAAGTGAAGGCAATTATTAGGGAAGAGTCTCCGGTAGAACGAGCCCGGATAACCTCCAACGAGGACCGTGGAACCGCTAAACTCGGCTGAAAAATCGGGCAGAGACTTGAAGACAGAGTTGAAGTCGTTGGATGGGAGATCGTTGAGGAACACTTGGATGAGCTCCGGCGCCGGAAACATGATCTCTCGGCTCGCCTCGTGGACGGACCCGATGATGTCTCTCACAATCGACACCGTGTTCGGCCCCGAAGAACACCCCAAATCCGCCATGGCAAAGCTCTTTGGCCTTGTCGCTCTGTACACCTCTTTCACTGCTTCTAGGGTTATGTGCTTCACCATGTCCGAAGCTCTTTTCTGTATATTCACGTAATATATGTACATATATCAGCTATTGAGATGAGAGAGAGAGAGAGAGAGAGAGAGAGAGAGAGAGAGAGGGAGAGAGAGAGAGAGAGACTTGGAGATCGGAATTTTTGGTGTAGCTTGTGAGGCCATTCCCTCCAGTCATGTGGAAGACCTTCACAACATCCATGAGCTAGCTTTTTCTTTCTTTTCTTTCTTATGCTTATCTGGAGATAGATTTGATTTGATTTCACGCAATGTTTTAAAACATTGATTACGTATTCGCGGCGGCAAAGAAAAAGGATATTGGGACTTCAATTGTTTTGAATTTGATGGTATATAGTACTAAACTCGAAACTGATACACGACTGTAAATTTTTAGCCAGTAATAATATAATTGTATAAAATTAAACCGTAGACTTTTTTATTTTATTTTATTTTTTATATTCTAAAGCTCGGCGACACTCGTATTATTAGATCTGAAAATTTTGAAGAATCTTTTTGTGAATTATTGAGATAAAAAAAAAAAAAAAATATTTTGAAAGCAGTAACAATGTTATTTGTTTATTACAAATGGAGAAGAATCTTGTTATATGCTAACTAACTATACCATTAAAGTTCTTACAATCATTACACGACATTGTTTATCCTCTTATGCTTGTCAGGATTATAGAGCCAGTAAAATCCATATCACTCTAATACACTGAATATTAATGGAAGTATCACATAATTTGTATATAATATTTTACTAAAAACATCTTTAACCAATTTCAGTATATCGAGTGAGATGTGACAAAATAGATTTGAATCGACTTCAATCAAACACTATTTTTCACTTTTATATTATATGTAATTTTATTTATTTATCATAAACATTACTACAAAAAAAAAGCAGCTTTTTCAAGCGATATTTACAAATCCATCTAGATTTAACACCGCTCTAAGAAGAAGCAACGTCTACCACCACTTCGCGGGAATGGCATTTTTTAGGATGTAAAAGCGACTGTCGCTTGTAAAAATGTCGCTTCTAACTTTTAGAAGCGACAAACTTTAGAAGCGGAGTATTAGACGTGACTTTGTCGCTTCTGAAGTCTATTTTAATAAACTTTTAAGAGCGATTTTTTTGGCCTTTAGAAGCGACTTAATGCTTTTTTTTTCTTCTAGTGAAAATATTATATCTAAAATAATTTTATATTATTTTAAGCAGGTGGTATGAAATAACTTCGTAATGATTTTATATTAGGGCATCAAATTAAATGATAATTTTTTTTAATCTTTGTTAGTTATTTTTTTTTATTTAGAGTTGGGGATTATGAAATATGTTTTAATTAGTATTTTACTATGGTATACTATACTTTATAAATTTATACATAATATTTAAATTTTAAATAAAATGTGTGTTTATTTTAAAAAAAATTAAGTCATATTAATTAGAGTCACATTAATAATAATAATAATAATTTTATTATTATTATTATTATTATTATTATTATTATTATTATTATTATTATTATTAGGTAGTGCACATGTGTTTCGAACAAGACTATTTTATGTCAATTATTTCTCAATATTAGAAGGGTCTATTAGATATATAGTCATATTTACAGTTTCACATTGATATATAACTAACATTTCGTAAATTTTAGATAAATAGCCACATACATGTATTTACACTTGTAAATTGACGTAAATACCCCCATCATTTTATTTCAATGAAAGAGCAAACTAAGAATGTCACGTCAACTTTATGACTATTTACTTAAGATTTACGAAAGGTTAGTTATATAGCAATCTCGAACGTTTTAGTCGGCTAATTACCTAATTTTTTTATATTGGAAATGCCATAGGTTTATAAATTATCATCGACCCTAGTTTTAGAATGATTTGCAGTAGGAAAAGTCCAATCACGTAATGTCCGTAAAGAGACACGATACGTCAAAATTGTGATAACAGTATGAGTGCGGAATTATGTGTCGTGTTAAAGTCATGGCAGGCTCATCTATCTCGGCGTAAGTGTGGCGTTTCGTATCAAATTATGTGTCGTGCAATGTTTTTGGTTACCACACAAACACAATGCGCCAATGTTCAGGGGCTTGTCGCACTATATGTTACCATTTACAAGCTCAATTATATTGAAAAAATAAAATTGAATTACTCGACTCTGGCTAGTCTAGTAAATAGAAATGTAACCTCTCATCTCAAGTCGTTAATTTACTGTAAAAATGATACACAGTTGCTATTTGCTGAAAAATAAATCAATGGTGACCGCTGATATCGAAACCTTTGACCATGTTTTTAGTTCCGGTGACTTGTACGGACTCCACACGGTCAAAGAACCTTGCTTTGGTCAAAGTTCGAGCCTCGCTCGAGGAAAAGAAAATAAACAATAGATAATAAGAGATTGGGAATTTGGGATTAACTTCCAGATACTTTTTAAGTTTTCTTTTACTGGAAAGAGATATATAAGCAGACTCCGTTTATAAATCGGCCATGATCTAGGTCATGGAGATATAAGAGGAAATAATCTCTGGCAATTTAGATATCACACTTCTTTTAGACAAGCTCAAATGGCTTGTCTCTCAATCCTACACTTGTTTTGACTAAGGATTACTTATTTGTCAAAAACAATTTTACAAATAATAATCAAGTAATCAATGTGACCGAATAACTAAAAAAAACATTAATTACATATCCCTAATCACCTTATCATTCGTAGTTGACTCTAGACTACGAACTAATCATTCAAAACTCTAATAAGTACAGACAAAATCCAAAAGCTCTTTCGTTTAAATTCTTATTCTAAAAGCACAATTTTACTTTAATGACACCTTTTTAAAAATCTAAACAATTCATCTAAAAAATTGAAATTATTTTTGTGTTGATTTGATTAAAAATAAAATAACTTCATTACCACAAAATCAACACTTCGAAGACCATTTTGTTTCAAAAAAATAATTGAAGCACTACAATGTCACTCATTATAGTTGATCGACTTTTTGAAAACAAAAAACTTTTATAATTTATTATTAGGGTCAGGCGGCTATGCTTTCTTTATGCTTGTTCCACGCATTTTGTCCCTGGGAAACGAAAAGACGTTTTCAGACTAGGTATGCCTTATATAATGTGGATGGTCCGACTCTGGCCCTACATTCCCATGGCTCCGCATTATTCGTTAGCAGGTACGTAACTATATTAATAAAATATAAATAAAAAATGAAAATAACGCAACATATAACGGAGTACCCTCTTTCAAAGATGTGGGAGATTAAAACTCAGTTCATCGGAATAGCTTTGTACTGTTGGATAGTGGTTGTTATGGCTTGTTCCACCGGTAGCCTCTCCACGCTTGACGCACCATAAAATCCATGAACTCCGCTTGTTCTTTTCAGTACAAACCCGGCCTCTTTAGGGCCAGATATAGGACCTCAACATTTTGCATTTCAATAATCATATGCACTGGATACACTTTTTTTCCTTTTGGATAGTTGTTCAAGCATAAGATTTATCTTATATATATATATACCTCCGTGGCAGAGGATGATAACATTGGGATTGATCCTCTGGGCAGCATCTGCGATTTCTTGCACACGAATAACACTTTGCTCGAGTGAGAGAGCCGTTTTGGCGCCTATTGAGCCCGAGGTCGTGAGTCCCATATGGGCGACTATGATATCAGCCCCGGCTTTAGCCATTTCGATAGCTTCGTCAATGTTGAAAGCATATGGAGTTGTGAGGAGACCCATTTTATGTGCTTTACCGATCATCTCCACTTCCAAGCTGTCCACAAACTAAATAATCAGTGCATGGGTAGAATAAAAAAAATTACTTCGACATATTTTTTTTTAATTGTTTATCGGGGGAAAAATTACCCGTATCCCATTCCCGTTTCTTCGAGATTCTGTCTGAAATTACCGTCGAAGAGTCCAACGGTTGGGAAATTTTGCACCCCGACAAATCCGATTGACTCAAGCTGCTTTAGGAAGAAGTCCATCCGCCTGAAAGGATCGGTACCGCATACACCGGCAAGAACTGGCACGTGCTTCACCACCTGTAGAAATACAATGTAAACTGTGCATGTAAAAAAAAAAAAAAATGGTCTATGACCAGATGAGTTTGAGGCATTTTTGACCTTGAAATAATTTTAGAAGCAAAATGATCCCGACAACTTTTAGATTTTGGTAAAGTTAGTCCAGCCCGGTCAAGTGAATGGGCAGAACTTTTATGTCTTGCACCTAAGGGCTTAATTGCAGAACAAATAGATAATTTAGATGACCGGAAGGAATAATTTTTCCAAAAACTAAAATGTTGAGCATTGTACTGCTAAAAAAATGTCGGGGACCAAAATGTCAATATTTTGGGGACCAACTACTTTGGAAGCTAAACTTTAATATGAAATAATCAGCTGAAACTCACAGGCAACACTTCATTTGCCATGTCAAGCATCACAGCGTTGGCATCGGCGAAAGGAAGCATACCCGCCAGTGAACCCCTGCCCGCCATTCGGAATCTCCCGGAATTGTATACGAGGATCAGATCGACACCACCAGCTTCCTCAAACTTGGCAGATATACCCGTCCCTGCACCAGCTCCGATAATTGGCCTTCCTTTGCTTATCTCAGATTGCAGTTGCTGCAATATATTCTGAGTCCTTTGTAAAGTTTCTGTCATGAAACACACAGGTATGTGTCAGATCTCAGTGATTAACTCTTTGATAAGATCTTAGGGGTTGGGGCAATTGTAACAATTGGGTTATAAGAGGTGTTTTAAGAACTATTAGTGCATAGATAGAATTAGACTATATTAGAGTATATAAAAAAAGGAAGGAATTCCTTTTTGGGAGAGTTATGGGTGCCTCATATACCACTTTATATTGTATTCCTATCGTTTTATTAACGAATATATACGGTTCTATCAGCAGTTCAACCTATATTCCTAGAAAAATCAATGATAAAAATCACAAAATAACCAAACTGAAGTGCTTAGGAAACAACCTGGTCTTGCATCTGGAAAGTCACTTGGGCTTCGAACAATTAACCGGTCACGTCTAAATTGCTTCTCAACACTTCCCTTTGTATTGACATTTTGCTTGGTTTCAGGAAGTGGATCCAGAGATGAACTGGAATCCACAGGATTCTTGGAACTTATTTCCAAAAACGCGTCAACCAGTGCATTTGCAAAATCAGGATCATTGATATGATGAGGGAATACTTTAACCTATTTGAATCACCCAAATCACATGCCACATTAGAAGGCAACAAAACTGGACGGGGAATACAAGAGAGCAAAATTACCCGGCGATCTTCGTTGATGTGGATCAGCTTCTCCAGTTCATTTATAAGAGCGCTCGTTGCCTCAGGATCATGAAAGGCCTTCCCCGGTGCATCCAATGCAGAGACGCCCTTTTGTGGTAGACAAACACGGACCTTAGACAACGACTTGTTCAATTTATCGGCTATGAAGGTCGCGAATTTCTTGTTCTCTTCAACCGTGGTGCGCACGAGAGAAACCTGGACCAACAAGCATGGAATCAATTTCCAGACTCGCCCAGAAGCAGCATAGTCTCAGCAGAGACTTCTGTCACCTGTTTATGGTGCTTGTATATGTGCCTGTGTTGGAAATTAGAAGGAATGGTGTCCACAGGTCCGAAGTTGACCATATCTAAAGCTCCTACGCTGACGACTAAAGGGATCTCTTTTTCGATAATCGAATCAAATCGAGTGCTATCACAAGCCATAACGCCTCCAACCAAATAATCTGCAACCTCTGTCGTAGTTATATCCAACACTCCCTGGCCGTCATATCACATGACAAGCATAGCATCAATGGCAACTACGCAGAACATAGAGAAAAATAATGCACTGAACAAATAGACATTGAAGATTTGAAATATGTAACTTAAGGGCAAAGACATTGAAGTATGTCCACAGGAGTCCAAAACGGCAAACGCTATGAGTCAAAAAGCGTGGCATTTCTAGTCTACCGAATTCATTCACTAATCCAAAATTGCATTTATATTCTTGAATTAGGAAATGCCGATCATTCGAAGGCAAATTATATAGCATTTTGCCGCTTTAATCCTATTAATTTGACGAACATAGAGTAGTTTCTGAAGTTCTTTTACTTAAATCTAGTGATTTTACACGTGATTAAGCCAAAACACACAATGTTATCCGAATAATGAAAACAAGTGACATATATGATATATCTGTCTTTTTCGTCTTCGTCTCTTAGTTTTGACCAAACTATATATTTAAACAGAGACCAAAATTGATTTACCTTTATAAACCCCTCTCTGACCAGAGACTCCATAGCTCTACCGCCAACTCCAGTAGCATGGAAAACCAGAGTCTCGTAACCTTCACTCACCAGTCTTTCCTTGACAGCATTCACACACGGCGTCGTGACTCCGAACATCGTCAATCCGACCGTCGGTCTCTCTCCGTATTTTTCGCCGTCGCCGCCGCAAGGCTTCTTCTCCGACCTCTCGACGCTCCCGATCACCATCCCCGCTAACGCTGACGCAGCGTTCGACAGGATGACTCGGCTCACGCTGTTGATCCCGCAGATATCGACGATCGAAGGGAAGAGAATCACATCGGAAGTTCCGATGTACGGCTCGGTATGACCACTTGCGACGGTGGAGACGATAAGCTTGGGGATTCCGATCGGAAGCGATCTTAGGGCTCTGGAGGTAAGCGAAGTCCCTCCGCTACCTCCGACGCCGATTACACCGGCGATCGCGACGCCGTTACGGATCGATTTCTTCAGGAATTTGTCGAGCGCTTCGCTCATCGCAACAATAGCCTCGCCTCTCTCCGTCGGAATCTCCGAGAGGATTTCGTTCCTGGAGACGAACGCGAAGTCGCTGAATCTGCGGAAATCGGTCTCAGACTCACTTGTGGAGACGTCGACGACGGTAATTTCGAATCTGGAGGGGGAGAATTTGGAGAACAAGGCGAGGCTGGATCGGACGGCGTCGGAGAGGAATAGAAGCTCGTCGAGCTTCGTGTCCGCGGTTCCGATGCAGAAGATGCGGTGAAGCTTTTGGTTTAGAGTTGCCATTTCTGTGACTGAGTTAGAGCTTGCGAGTTCTGAGTCAAGTCGTGTAATTGCTTCGTTCGGAGACGAACAAAATCGGAAAAAGCGATCGCTCTTTGTCGTGTAATGACACATGTACAAATCAATAAATGCCACGTCGGTTTTAAATGTTATATAATTATGTTTGATTGTGATTCCAAATTTATTTGGTTCGCCATTCCAAATTTGTTTTCTGTTTTCTAATTTTAAATTTTAGAAAACATGTTTAGTTATAATATTTAGAAAATAAATTTAGAATAATTTTTTTTTATTTGTTTAGAAAACAGAAAATAATGAAAAAATGTTTTCTATTTTATCTATCTTATATTTTAAATTAAATTCTAAAACAATTGAATGTAAAACATAACCAAACAATATTTTAAAATATTCTAAAACGTAATTTTAAATCTGTTTTTTAAATTTAAAATTAGAACCAGAAAACAAAATTTAAAAACAAAAAACAAATTTAGAATATATAAATCAAACGGCCCCTAATGTTTCTAAAATTTGAGGAAATGAGAAAAAAAGAAAATTTATTCTTTTGGATTGGATACATTTATTAACTACCCATTTTATTTTAATTTTTTCATCGGTGAAAATAACTACTTTTACAGTATGTTTGACGGAATTATTCGTATTACAATGATATGATTTTAAATAAAAATATTTAATAAAAACTGAAAATAAAAAAACGAATATTTAACCCCAAAGAACTTTTCTAGTGATAAAGGATGATTTTTGGGACCTTGTACGTGTTTTGGTTCGATTCCCTTTGAACACAACAATTAGAATCGTTGGGGTAGTCTCGCGATCGATAATGCCGTGATCTCGTGGATAACGATTTTCGAAAAGAGAAAAAGTTGAACGAATATGGAAGTTCTCCACGTGTTTCACATGAACGGTGGGATTGGAGACACTAGCTACGCAAACAATGAACTACTTCTTCAGGTACGTTTACATATATATTATTTACTTTAATAAATGTATGCATATATTTAAATATATTTATGTACGTACGCTCATGGATATAAGTTAACATGAAACGTTTGACTAACATAATATAAAAAAATAAAAAAATAAAAAAACGTTTGACTAACATGTATTTGACACAGAAAAAGGTGTTGCCTTGACCAAGCCAACAATTGCCGAGGAAGCCATAGTCAACCATTACTCCAACAGACTAACTAAAACCATAGTCAGTCATGGCTGACTTGGGATATTGTTCCTCTGGATCAAAAACTCTCTTGCTCGTCTCAGAGCTGGTCCAAGCGGTGAACAGTCTCTGCCGGAAAATTGGTCGTGGGTCGCCAGAGATTCAGGTGTACTTGAAAGATCTTTCGGAGGACGACTTCTACAATTTTCAAGTCCCTTTCGAGAGTGCAAGGAGAACTGAAAGCTCAGGTGGGTCCCAGGCTTTGATACTGCTTCTTCACCGTTGTTCCGGGGTCGTTCTATGGCCGGCTTTTCCCTTCCGAGACTCTAGACTTTGTCCACTCTTCTTACAGTACTCTTCAATGGCTGTCTCAGTTATATATCACGATAATTAATTAGCTGAACAGTTATTTTTCAATATTATAAACTTGCATTTTAAGCCTATTCTTCTAGTTAACTTTTAAAATATCTCAAGTCTGAAAAATATGATGGGATCATAGGAATAAGTAAGTAAACAAAAGTAGTGTGGAATAAGAAGTAAAGTGTGTAATTTATTTGCATGCTAAAAATGGAATCTCGTATTACGTTTTATCAATAATATAGGTTTAACACCATAATTAGGTTCCTTAATTAATACAATATTTTTTTTAAATATTTCTGCTAATTAATTTGCAAAAAAAAAAAAGTGTTTAAGGTTAATGTATAAAAGTGATTACATGAGTAATAATTAGTAATTATATATAGGTTCCTGAAGGAATGGAAAATAACAAAGGCATTATCTACATGGCTAGCACAAGCCCTCCATATGTAATATATAAAGGCTTACCAAGAACAATTCAAGAGAGACTTTTCTTACTCCGGTGCCGCTGTGGTCTCCGGCGGTCAAATGGTTTTGACGTTTTTAGGGCGGAGGAGCAAAGATCCGTCTAGCAAAGAGGGTTGCTATATTTGAAAGCTCATGGCCATGGCTCTCAAATGACATGGTCAATGAGGAACGAAAAAATCATTAGCGTGTCACAAGATCTACTAATATTCATAGACCTTAATTAATACCACTAATTAAAATAAACTTAAACTCTATTTGGAAAAAAAAATATTTTTATATTATGTTGACAGATTAATTAATGATATTGGTATGATACAGTTTACGACTTAGTTTATTAGGTTGAAACATGTCAACGAAAATGTTAACAGAGTTTTTTTTATTTTTAATAATTTAATTTTTACATCATATATTATATGATCAATTACATTGAACGATTATAGACATGATATAATCTTCCAACGTCAATATTACGTTTCCTAAGAATTGAACCATCGCTTTCTCGCAGAGGTCTCCTCACATACGAAATTTTGCAATAGCTAAGCATTTGAGAGTATGTTAACAGAGGTTTCTAGAGAGGCAAAATTGCTTCATAAAAATAAAATAAAAAATTTAAGATGGTAATACAAAATCTTGAAAAAGGTTAAGGGTGCAACTAGAGGACTGTTTAAATGAGCACCGGTGCCAAACAAATATATATATTACATTAATAACATTAGCAATTAAAATAGTCAATAGTCAATATTTTTTAATTAAAAATATTCAAAAAAGTACAGTCATAAAAAAAAGAATAGATTTAGTAGGTACAATAACTTTGCAAATATAAAAGCATTTAACTCGAAGTGTAACTATAAATAACTTCACGGACGAGCCCCAAGGAGTTGGTATTTTGTGCAAAAAAAAAGTTATACAATTTTTTTACGGTTTAGTCAAAGTATATATATGATTTTTTTTTTCTCAAATGCCCCCCTTAATTTTAGTTTTATAGTACATGCCCAACTCAAACAATTAATTCTCCATTTCCAGGGCCTTATTGACTAGGAAAAAATGGATTATTCCTAAATTATGATCTCCATACTAATTTAGGATCAAAATCCAATATGTCTAATTTAATCCAAAACTATGACAACTTTGTATTTTTTTGGTACAAAAATACCCTCAATAAATATTCTTTTTTTTTATTTTCGTTTTATTTACTCTCTCTCTCTCTCTCTCTCTCTCTCTCTCTCTCTCTCTCTCTCCCCCCTTGTGCTTAGCTAAGTTGACATTTTTCAGTGATTTCATGCTCAAGAACGATTCTTAGAATTCTAAAAAAGTTTTAAACAATTTCTGAAAATCTGAAAAATCGTTGAAGATTTATTGACATCGATGTCAATAAAAGGTAAAAATGTCAATAAATTTTTCAACGAATTTGCAGACTTTTTTTTTCTTCCACTTTTTCCATATTTAAAAAAAAAACTAATTGCACAAAAAAGTTAAGAAAAATGATAAAGGGTAAAAAGAAAATTGCACAAAAAATGTGGTCATAGTTTTGGATTAAATTAGACATATTGGATTTCGGTCTTAAGCTAGTGTGGAGGTCATAGTTTATGAATAATCCCAGGAAAAAATTGACACATTTAATATTCCGCGCGCAATATACACCTTGTCCTTCGGAGGTTGAATCCGAGATGACAAAGGAGTGATCATTTAAGCTGAACCGACTCGAGGTCTCTCAAGACAATTGGGACGCCTATGAAGACGAATTCAACGAGCCTAAAGCCCTAAATGACGGAGGATATAGTGTGGCCAAGCGCATGAGAGCCGTGGCCGAGCTTTTGCATGTTAGGCGTTTTGGTATAGGGATTGTCGATGAGGTTTTTTCGGAGATACCGAGATATCATGTCCGACAGAATGTCTAAAGAGATGGTTGAGTTCATCAATGAACTTCTAGAAAATGTATGAAGGATCAGATGATCGTTTTTGTTATCTTTAATCATGAACTTGTTAGACTATAAATACAATCAAGAGTTCATAATTACTTAGTCTCCAATTTACTATAATTCATCTTTCATTTTGTTCGTAATAGTTTTGGAGAGTTATTCAATATATACAAAGACATTTTTCATCAACTCCCATACGTTTCGACTGCATCTTCACCGAGGATGAAGATCTTATTAGTAGGTGAGCGATCTCGACAACTGTTGGTGTCGATTAAGACGAGCAATCGATATTTACTAGTGCATATTGTGAAGACCAACGAAGAAGAACTTCCCATTTTCCTTCTAGGAAGGATCTGAAGAATCTGGCTATGAGATGACATCTATTAGGGCCACAAAAAGTTGAGGTTACTGGGTTTAGAACTTTAGGTTTAAGATGTTCTATTGTAATTCCTTTTGTGTAACTCAAACATTATTTTATCAACTATAAAAAAAAATAGTAGATATAAGTGATTACTGTATGACTATTAGAAAATAAGAGGAAATGGTAGCAAAAATATTTAATATTTTCGACTGATACACTTTACTACCTTTTTTTTTTTCGTCGGCGAAAATAGCTAATGTTACATTTCAATTCCATCGTTACTACTTTGATCGTTATCTTTGATGGAATTACACTTGTCACAATCCTATGAAGATGTGATTTTAAATAAAAAAATTTAATTAAAATTAAAATAGAAAATAATTTTTTTAAAATAAAAATCAGAGAAAGAGATTAGAAAAATAACAAATTCTAAAATTTTATTATAGATTTTTGAAAAATATTTTGATTTTTTAAAAAAGACTTCATTCTTTGATGTTGTTTGTAATCCTATGATCTATAACATATAATTTTTCAGATTTTTTTGAAAAGTGACGAATCTGCACTTATTCCGGCGAACTACCATTTTTCTCGGCGACTACCTAAACCCTCCAACACAGATTTTTATTTAATTTCTTTTATATTTACATTGGTATTTCCTATATTCCTATAAATACAGAATTAATCCAATCACTTTGACTTCTTGGAATTATTCGTGTTTTTGCCTGTACATGGGTGAGATTGAGACCTCTAAAAGTAAGACCACTGAACTCGAGCCAGCTTTGAAAAAAATTCGTACTAGTACTTGCTCCAACAGCTTTTCCCGTAACAAAATTGAACATTGTCTACACACGCAAAAAGTACGGTAGGTTCTTGATGCAGACACTGGGAATTACGTTGATTTTATTTATTGGTGATTGCTGTCATTAATTCCTTTAGTTATACATGTCTCTATTAATTTTTATCTGAATGAATTATTATAGGCAACTATTTGTAGTTAACTTTTTTTATATTTTTTATATCATGTAATGACTAATGAGAACAATACGGTGGTGAATAATGATTGAATGAAAATTAAGAAAATTGAGCGTAGCTCACCAATTTTTCAGAGTTGTTACGATCTGAACACCTATCGTTCACGTGAAGGGCGTGATTGTATGGGCTCGTGTCTTTTGATCGTGGTGAACGTTCACAGTCAACGTGATGAGATTGTCGATTTCATACTACTTTATCAAAACTCGTATATATATATATATATATATATATATATATATATATATACACACATACACACACAGGGACGAAGCCAAGAATTCAAATTAGGAGAGATTAATATGCGGAAAAAAAGTTGAGGGGACTGATTTGTAAATTTTTAGGGTAAAAAAAATAAAAAAAAATTTAAAAACGGACAAAAAATGCAAAGAAAAAAAAAATGGAGGAGGGTTATAACCTCTTCTGGCTCTTTACTGGCTTTGTGTCTGCATGATACACATATATTTATATTTTGTTTGGCCAATTAAATTCTGGCCTCCATCTCACTTTCAAAAGTGACTGTTTCTTAATTTTCGAACTCGTATTTTAGTCCGAGAGAATTGTTGAGAAAGAGAGGGCCTTCTTCAAGCTAAGTACAGCAAAAATATTACTGGCAAGTAAACCTTTTATATGGTTTTTATTTATTCGTTGTAAACAAATACATTAATTATTTCGGTATTGAAGCCTGATATTTTTTTCATTAATTTAAATCACAAATGCATAATTTATAAAAAGAAATTAACGAAAATTTAATGATGATTCACAAGTTACTTATATTAATCAATATTTAATTTGTTTCCTATATTATATTCATTAATGATTTTGCTTTTAAATATTTAAATTTGAATCCAAGCGTGTACTAAGCCTGATGACGTTGTCGACTTTCTTATTAGTAGGACTCAAATGTTGGTTACTGTTTTATTTTCACTAATTTAAATCACACAAGAGTATATTCGATATTTCATGGTCGTAAATTTCAGTAAATGGTTAGATTACAAAATTTATCAAACGTGAGTTAGATCTTAAAAACCACATTTCAAAATGGTCACGTTGCTAGTTTGCTCTTTATTAGAAATATTTTGATTTTTTTTTTTTAAAAGACTTCATTCTTTGATGTTGTTTGTAATCCTTTGATCTACAACATATAATTTTTCAGATTTTTTAAAAGTCCGACGAATCTGCATTATTCCGGCGAACCACGGGCGACTACCTAAACCCTCCAACACAGATTTTTATTTAATTTCTTTTATATTTACATTGGTATTCCTATATTCACTGACGGAGCTAGCTAAGGCCCAGGGTGGGCTCCAGCCCCCCCTCAAATTTTTTTTTTTTTACATTTTTTGCCAATTCTTAAAATATTTTACATTTTTACCCTAAAAAATTACACTTTTGACCCATTTTTTTTAAAAAAATTTGCATTTTTACCATGAATTTTTTTTAATTAACCCCCTCTAATTTTTTTTATTTCAAATAAGCCCCCCTATTGAGTTTTTCTAGCTCCGTCCCTGCCTATATTCCTATAATTACAGTATTAATCCAATCACTTTGAGATTGAGACCTCTAAAAGTAAGCACTGAAAATCGAACCAGCATTGAGAAAATCGTACTAGATTAATGATAATTAAGAAAATTGAGCGTAGCTCACCAATTTTTCAGAGTTGTTACGATTTGGACACCTATCGTTCACGTGAAGTACGTGATTGTATGGGCTCATGTCTTGTGATCGTGGTGGATGTTCACAGTCACTTACTACAAATTAGTATGCAAATGTCGTACGCGAATGGTTGTTGTAAACTTGTAAGTATATCAAACTTTCTATGGGATTGTCGATTTCATACCACTTTATCAAAACTCATATATATATATATATATATATATATATATATATATATATATATATATATATATATATATATTTTGTTTGGCCAATTAAATTCTGGCTTCCATCACACTTTCAAAAGTGACTGTTTCTTAATTTTCGGACTCGTATTTTAGCCCGAGAGAATTGTTGATGAGAAAGAGAAGGCCTTCTTCAAGCTAAGTATAGCAAAAATATTACTGGCAAGTAAACCTTTTATATGGTTTTTACTTATTCGTTGTAAACAAATACATTAATTATTTCGGGATTGAAGCCTGATTTAATTTAATTTTATTTTATTTTTTGCTGGTGTATTGAAGCCTGATTTTATTTTATTTTATTTTATTTTTTGCTGGAGTATTGAAGCCTGATTTTAGCCCGTGAAAGTGGGTATATGTGCAATCTGAAAAAGAGAGAGGAAAATTTGGACCCATCTTTTCCTCTTAATTATCACATTCAATATCAACCACAATATATCTACAAAATAGTTATTCTTTTTTCCACAACCATAAAAGAAAAAAAATACATATGTTCGATATGAAAAAAAATTATTTAAATGATGATGACCTCTTCGATCAAACGGCATTGTTTGCCAAACGAGTTCTCTCGCCCTCTTACATATTTAATACAAATATTTTTAATAAATCTTAGGTAAATAAGCAGTTCCATATAACAAACATATGTTATTTAACTAAGATTTATGTCTGAAAATGACTATTTACGTAAGATTTATCAAACGTTGACTATTTAGCAATATCAAACATTTAGTTAAGTTGTTTTTTTTTTTTAATTTTCTGTTAATCTATTTTTTCTAGAAAATCTTTATGAGTTTAGAAAATGCAAAATGTGGGGGGTTTTTGAATGTTTTGTTTTAAAATTAATTAAAATGCAAAATCGAACAAAAGTAATAATAAAACAAAGACGTGAAAAATGATATGAGAACGAAGAGGTGCAACTTCATGGGTATCTCGATTCGGTCGGTTCTAAAGTTTCTATTGACGATTATTATTTGGGTAAACCTAGTCTAATTCGCTCTTGAATACTCATTGATCTCTCTCGAGTAGAAACGGGCCTAATTGTTCGATGAATTTACACATCTCGGCTTAAATACTATTAAAACAAACTATTGCATTTGCCCCGAGAATTCAAACTACATAAACCCCCTAATCTTCTCTAGAACTAGGTGGACGAATGAGAGAATGGGTTGAGCACACTCGATTACCACATCTCGGTATCTAAACGGGTCCAAAGATTCACTACCTAGTTAATTAAACCAAACAATGATATTAATCACAATAAATCTCTTGTTTACCAAAAAAAAAAAAAAAACCCCACACAGTTGAGCACAAACAAAACCACTTTGTGTTGTGTTGTACTTGTACCTACAATCATATATATATATATATATATATATATATATATATATATACATTTGAATATAAGAAACTAAATAAATAAATTACACAATTGAGTCTTCAATGTTGAATGTTGCCGAATCTACGTCGTCAGCAATTACACCCTCTTTTTACTCCAATGAAGAGTCCAGGCACTATGAGCTACAAGACACGCATGTGGTTGGTGAATAGTCTCGTCATCTAACAAACATACATTTGTTTGTGGCTCTTAAATGTTGGCCTCTCAGTTGTGAATAACAATAATACTATTGGCCGGTTATACCCTTTTTCGTCATCCTATTGTATCAATTTAAAAAAATAGCGAAAATAATACCATAAATACTTAATATTTTCGAAAACATTCGCTTTAATAAATATTTTTTTCGTGACAAAAATATATAATTTTAAGTTTTAGTTACACCGTTAAATAAAGTCAATTAAATTTGACGGAAATTCACGTGTCATTATTACATTAAACAAAATTTAGTATTTTTTTCTTAAAAGTAATTAAACATTAATTGATTATATCATTCCTATAACAAAAAAATTAATTAAAATTAATTTAATATCATAATCAAACAATAATATTATTATATTAAATGTTTTTAATATTAAAAAATTAATTAAGCATTTTTCTATAATAAAGAATATTATTCATGCTTGATTAATTTCAATAAATAAATATGAAATCATTTTAATAATATTATTACTGCATAATTATAATATGAAAGTTATTTATAATTAATTTTTTATTATTAAAATGATACTATTAATTTGATGTAAAAAGTGATAAATCGTGTTTAATCTAAGGATGTAACATGAATTTTTGTCAAATTTAATATACTTGATTTGACGGTGTAACTGAAACTTAACATTAGATATTTTTGCCGCGAAAAAAAAAAATAAGTATGTCATTTCCTCTAAAAAAAATAAAACAATGTAAAATAAATCTCATTAATGTTCGGCTATAAATAGGGGGACTCTCTCATTCAACAAATGCCAAGCAAAAATATACCACTCACTCACGGAATATAGAATACACCATTTCTTCTCAAATCAGAAAGAAAAGAGAAAATGGAAGTTGTCCAAGTGCTTCATATGAACGGTGGGATTGGAGAAACTAGCTACGCAAACAATTCACTACTTCAGGTATACATATACACAAGCGATAAATTTATGCGTATATAAGTACGTACGGTCATGTATATAGAGTGGAACGTTTGACTAATATTATATATATATATATATGTGTGTGTGTGTGTGTGTGTGTTTGGCGCAGAAAAAAGTGCTGTCGTTGACCAAGCCCATCACTGAGGAAGCGATAGTCAACCATTACTATAACAGGCTAACTAGTAAAGCCCTAGTCATGGCTGACTTGGGATGTTCCTCTGGACCAAACACTCTCTTGGTCGTCTCCGAGCTGGTCAAAGCGGTGTACAGTCTCTGCCGGAATATCGGTCGCGTGTCACCGGAGATTCAGGTGTACTTGAACGATCTTCCTGGGAACGACTTCAACGCGATTTTCAAGGCCCTTCCGAGAGTGCAAGGGGAACTGAGAGCTCAGGTGGGTCCCGGGCTTGGACACTGCTTCTTCACCGGAGTTCCGGGGTCGTTCTATGGCCGGCTTTTCCCTTCTCAGACTCTGGACTTTGTCCACTCCTCTTACAGTCTTCAATGGCTGTCCCAGGTATCTGTCATCATAATATATAATGTGTGAGTTCCGCGATTTATAATGTTTTTTTTTTTAAATTTTAGTGTGGTCCAGAAGGGTGTAAAAAATTAAGCGCTGTTTCGACTAGCTTGTTGAATATGTTTTTTGTTTAAATGCTTATAAGACATCTACTCCTAGTAATTTTAGTTGAACATATTGTTATTCAATATTATTACTTAACTTTTTAACCTATTTTTCTAGTTAAATTTTTAGTTTTCAAGACCCCATCATTAGGGGTCATAGTAGGATAAAAACGTGAACAAAAGTCGTGTGGAAGAAGAAGTTCAAGTCAATATGTAATTTTGCATGCTAAAAATGAAATCATACATATTACGTTTGTTTACGCTAAACACTATAATTAGGTTCGTTAATAAAAGACTTTTTAAATTATGTCTGCTAATTTATCTGAAGTCAACTACAAAATAATAAATTAACTAATGTGCAAGATTAATGCATAAAAGTGATTAAGTGAGTAATAATGAATTGATTATAGGTTCCTGAAGGAGTGGAAAATAACAAAGGGAATATATATATGGCTAGTACAAGCCCGCCAAATGTGATAAAGGCTTACCAAGAGCAATTTCAGAAGGACTTTTCATTCTTCCTCCGGTGCCGCTCGGAGGAGGTTGTCTCCGGCGGTCAAATGGTTTTGACTTTTTTAGGGCGGAGGAGCGAAGATCCGTCAAGCAAAGAGGGTTGCTATATTTGGGAGCTCATGGCTATGGCTCTCAATGACATGGTCAACGAGGTACAACAAATTCATTAGCATGCCATAATTTAATTTCAGCCTATAAATATTTTATTTTTACTGATTTATTTTAATTATTATTATATCAAAATTTCAGCAAATAAATAAATAAATTAGAGTTTAAGTTTATTTATCGGGTAGTTATACATTACCCCTTATTTTTAATATATAAAAAATACATCTTCACAAAATTGATGGATTATAATAGGTAGAATAAAATTTCCAAATATAAAAACTCTTAGTTCAAATTGTAATTATTTCACTGACAACCCTTAAAAAAAAATTATTTTGTGTATAAATACCATTTCTGATGTTTAGTCTAAGTATAATTTTTTTTTTTATATGTCCCCCTGAAATATTATTTTCCCATACATGTCCTACTCGAATTTAAATATTGGCTCCTCCAATGCTTAAACTTTTCATTTTATATTAATTCCAGGGACTTATAGAGGAGGGAAAAATGGACTCTTTCAATATTCCGCAGTACACACCCTGTCCTTCAGAGGTGAAATCCGAGGTAATGAAAGAGGGGTCGTTTGAGTTGAACCGACTCGAGGTTTCTCAAGTCAATTGGCACGACTACGAAACCGAGTTCAGCGAGCTCGAAGCCCTAAATGAGGGCGGATACAGTGTGGCCAGGTGCATGAGAGCCGTGGCCGAGCCTTTGCTTGTTAGCCATTTCGGCGTTGGGATTATCGATGAGGTTTTTTGCCGCTACCGAGAGATTTTATCCGACCGAATGTCTAAAGAGAGGACTGAGTTCATCAATGTCACAATTTCCGTAACCAAAATATAATCTCTATGTGTAATCAGGTTTGAAGGCATTATTGGTTTTTAAGTACGCAATATTTAGTCTCTTGTATTTCTTTCAATATGCGCGTGTGTGTAACTTGTAAGGGATCGGTGCATTAATAAAAAAGTATGTGTGGGAGTAATGGTAAATTATTTGGTTTGTGCTTAAAATTATTGAAAACGATGTTTATTATAGTATTGTATGTGTCTCGTCGATGTATTGGCTCTTTTTTCCTTTTCTTAACTTTTTTTTTTCTTCTTCTTTTCTATACCCTCCCCTCTTTTTCTACTGAAAAGGATAGCTCAAGTATGGGTCTTGGCTGTGTTTGGTTATGCTCTTGAAAAGAGTTTTTGACTTTTCAAGAAGTGAAAATAGGAAACAAAACTGGAAAATGTGTTTGGTAAGGTGTTTTCGGAAAAAAAATTTTAAAAAATTTTGAAGTTGTTTTGTAAAAAAGTAAAGAAAACTGAAAACAAATAAAATGTGTTTTTGGAAAAAAAATTTCTTCTCTTCTCTCCTCCTTCTCCTCATCTTCTCTTTTCATTTTTTCAAAAACAAAAATGAAAACTGTACCAAACACTTTTTTCAGTTTTTTCAATTTCTCAAAAACAAAAATGAAAACTGTACCAAACAGCTTTTTGAAAACAACGGCAAAATAATTTTTTAGTACAACTACAAAAATTAAAAAATAGAAAATAAAAACTTTTTGAGTTAACAAACAAACAACTATTGCCCACATAAAATTTGTCTCGAAATCACAAGTAGCTCAACTTGGCGAAAATTTAGTTAAATAGTTGAGGTTTTCCAAACTTCAATTAACTAGTCATCATATTTTCCAAATTTACTTCGAGTTAACTGTTATCAATCACCTTTAACAACATACTCAGGAGGTTGTGATTAAACTCAAAATTTTCTTTAGCTTATTTAATTGCGTTGGTTTTGGTGTTTATTTTTATCTTTTTTTGGAAATATATGGAAGTTTTAGTATTACCATTTAATAAATTAAATTTTTTCAAATTTTTATCAATGCCTGAAGTAATTCGTACTGCTCTAAGAACAAATTTAAAAAAGGTGATGTAGTTAAATAGTCAATTTAAAGTTATGAATTTGTAAAATAGATTTTTTGAAAGTGATAAATTGCTTATAATAATCGTCAAAAAATTTAATCTTTGCTGTAAAAAAAAATTTGAAAACGTAAATTTGACTACTTTATTGAAAAGTTGAAACTTTGACTATTTTGCTAATCAATAAGTTTTAAATGCCTATTTTGTACAATTTTTCCATTTAAAAATTACAAATTTTTATTCCCTGCAATTTTAAAATTTCTTAAGCTTGAAAGTTTTTCACTGTATAATTAAGACTAAATTACTTTGGTATATTATGTGAACTATTTGAAGAATATGTTGTTAAATAGTCAGTTCACTCACTCTTTTCTTACAAATATGATTGTCAATACTATATAGAAACAATTCCTAATTGTTGATACATCTGTAATAAAATGTAAAACTGGTTAATGATTTAGCAATCTTTATTATTATATACCAAGCTTCCTTGAATAAATTGATGTAAATTATTTCATTGATATCTTCATCGACAGTCCATATTTTTGTGAATAATATTATTTTTATTTTAATTTCTTTTACAATTTATTTTTATACATATACACAGTTTTATTCCAACTATAATCATTGAGCAGTGAGCGGAGATGAGAAAGTATGACCTCTCTGACTTCTTGGAATTAATTCTACATATTATTTCTTACTGAATTGAGTGAATTTCCCATAAAATACCACTGTAATTCGAACCATCTTTTGTAAAAGATTCGAACTTGTAAGGATATTTACAGCAATGCCCCTTGAACTCCTGCACGTGTAACACTATGCCCCCCTCAATTTGAAAACCGTACACAGCCAACCTTAAAATCTTGCATCATAACAAACATAGTCCTTCCGTCACATATTTTTGACGGACGTTGGGTGTGTGGTCATGTTTTTAGCACGTGACAAAGGAAAGTATCAAAATGCCCCAATCGTTAAAGAGAAGTTAAAAAAAAGCCTTAGTTCATCTTCTTCTTCTGTGTTAAAAAAAAAACCTTAGATAAGGGTACTCGTGAAACACTAGGGCCGCCCGATCGTCTTTCGAAAGCAGTTCGACCCCTTTGTTCTCCAAGTCCGAGAGGGACAACACTTTTGCGAGAGGTGTTGTATCGGCTCGAGATTTCGGTTTGGAAGATCTGGGCCGCTGCGGAGAGTCTCTCAGTTGCCTTGAGGATTCTCTCGACCCGGGTCTGGGAATTTGACCCGGGTTTCGATCGGCTTGATTACTGGGCTGCTGAGTACTGTTCGATTCGATTGACAGGCCCGAGAGAAGGAGAGCTATCCTGTGGGAGAGACGCTCGTCGAGGTCCACGTCATTAGGAAGCGAAGCAAACACGCGAGTGAACAGTTTGGTCATCACATACTTCTCCAGTCCCTGTGAATTACAGTTCATCAATCTCCATTTTACAGTTGACTTTTCTCAATCCAAATTCAGGGACTGACCTCGCCGGCGCCGTTGAGCTCGTCGTCGGAGCAGCCGGACCAGAGCGGGTGGGCTCTGAAATCGGACTCCACACGGGAGAGGAAGTCCTGTACGGTGGCGCTGTCCCGATCCGGATCCGGCGGGTTGTTCGAGAACGAGACGATGAAGCTGCGACGTACGGGAGAGGGATGACAAATTCATTATTACTTATATTTATCCAATTACATTTTTATCCTTGTCACGTGCTAAAAACGTGACCACACACCAACGTCCGTCAAAAATATTTGACAGAAGGTCTAAGTTTGCTACGATGCAGGATTTTAAGGTTGGCTGTGTAAGATTCGAACTTGTAATTATTCCAACAGCTTTTTCAGAATCTGAATTATTATCACTTTCCTCGAGTCTCGTGGTATGTTATTCTTAGTACAAAATAATATGCAAATGCCATAGGCTAATTGTTGTTGTAATACGTCTAGATTTAGATATAAAAAAAATTAACTGAAACGTCATAAAGTTCTAAATCTAGACGTATTTGATCTTTATGATTTTGTTAAGTCAATTCTTTCGATTTATAGCTAATTAGTCATTTTGAAACGCTATAATGTTCTAATTAACTAATCATGATAGATTAACTTTTTACCTAATATTTTTATTTATATTTGGAGAGAGAGAGAGAGAGAGAGAGAGAGAGAGAAAAAATCTCAACCAGTTGTTATGATCAGTTATGGCTTTCAGAGAATAAGCGTAAGAGAAAGAGGAAATGAGAGAAAAAAAAAATAGAGAGGGTAAAAGAGTATCTACACACTAATCTTACAAGTAAATTTGGCCAAATTATGTTTTTTACGAGAAATGGGAAAAAAAATTATCAAATGTTAGTAGTTGAAGCAATTTCTCAAAAGTAATTCGTTTTTTTAAAAAATTGCATAAATTATTTAAATTGGCTAGTTATTTAAAGTTAAGTAAATTATGGATATTTCTTAATGTGAAATTTGTTGTAACTAGCCAAGTTTGTCATTCTTATTGGGGGGAATAACCAAAGTTTTATTTTATTAAGCAAATAGCCCATATTTTCGGCTCAGACCATAACGCCCTTGGTAAATTCACGAATATGTTAATTTAATTAACCTACTGGAGTGAGTTAGGTTAATTAATTAACTTATTGGTTGAATATTAGTTTTGGTTCTGATTTTTTTGTGAGTAAAGTTAATTTACGAAATGATTGAATTCGGAATTAGGTTAATTAATTGAATGCTTTGAATATCAATTGACTTAAGTTATGATTTTTGTAAATTTTTTGTGAATTTCAAATCATTCACGAATTAGTTAATTAATTAACCTAACTCACTCCAGTAGGTTAATTAAATTAACCGATTCGCGAATTTACAAAGTGCCTCTCCTCAATCCCCTCCATCGCCGCCGATTTCCTCTCCGCCGCCGATTCCTCTCCCCCCCGCCGATTTTCGAGTCAATCTGAGCCTAAATATACTCACAAAAAATTCAGAACCTAATCTAATATTTTCAACCAATAAGTTAATTTAATTAGCATAACTCACTCCAGTAGGTTAATTCAATTACCTTATCGCGAATTTGGGGGTTCTAGGGTTCGTTCCTGGCAATCTCAATGCAGACCAAGTAAACCATGGCCTGAAAATCCCTAACGACGACGAAAAGCTGAAACGGCTCAGCTCAGAAGACGTCGACGCCTCCGTCGCTGACTTCGACGTCGACTCCGACGCCGACGCAAGAGTTCGTGAACCTCATGGAGCTCCTCAGCGTGGCCGGACCGTTCAAGACGTTCCTCGGCCACCTGATCTCGACGAAGGTCATCGAAACGGTACATAATCAGGCCAACGACACGGAGGAGGGAGTGACGATCTTCATCCCGAAGGGCTCGGCGTTCTCGTCGCAGAAGAATATGCTGGAGAGAGAGAGAGAGAGAGAGAGAGAGAGAGAGAGAGAGAGAGTTGTGTGAAAGGGTAATTTAGGTAGTTTAGATTAGTTGGGCTATTCTCTTAATTAAATGAAACTTTGGCTATTCTCTTAATATTAGTATGTTGATTTGGCTAGTTAGCAAAATAGCCCATTTCTTAATTCTCATAGTTTTTAGTGGGTTAATTTTTGCAAATTCTCTGTATTTTATTGGCCAAATAAATTCATAAAGTTCCTCGATTTGAAGTATGCATAAAAAAATATGTGAGGACTTTTCGAGGACTTTTCAAAAAAGAAATCTGAAAGGATTGTAGTGGAATTCTTAACTAGAACGACTACAATCACGCACTAAAATGCGTTAAATGCGACGTGGCTCCGATGTTTCGTGGGTATCTTCAGACCCCGGACTCAATTAAAAGTTTTCCGGGCTTTTTATTTGCAATTCCACTCACAATATTATATTAATTTAATTGTTAAAAGAAAACGCAACGAAAAAAAAGTTCGTAGTATGTCTTTTCTTGATTTTAAGATCGCCTTTATTCCCCGTTTTTGTAATATTGTTGCTCACAATTTGACTCGTTTTGCTCTTCATGTGAACTCGGATGTGCAATGGTTGAGGATTATCCCACCTTGTGCTATGCGAGAGGTTTTAAGCGATCAAAGGGCCGTGTTGTGACTACGGTTTTCCTCCGCCACTAAGTGAGAGCTTTAGTAATATTCCTACCGTGGTACCGTCCACGCTTATTAAAAAAAAAAAACAAGATCATAAATAAAATTAAATGATCGGGATTGATAGTGAAAATTCACCAACTATATAAAAATGATTGGTCGTTTGAATTTTAACTTTTTAAGAAAGAATAAATAATTATTCCTGTAAAATCTTTATTATAATTATTACTTAGCAAAATAACCTAGTCAAAATTAGCAGCAAGGGTCTGAACTATGAAAGCTCAAGGAATCAAAAGACGAGAAATGACGAGTCCTTAAGTTAAGGACACAACTCGTCGAGCAGAACTTATAGTATACAAAAATTACCAGGATCATAAGGCAAGTAAATGAAAAACATGGCTACAAGCTAAATAAATAATCGCTTGAAATCCGGTTCAAGCTTGAGAATCGATTGAGAACACTTACTCGGCGGTTATTACTCAAAATAAACAATAATCGTGAGTTTGATCCACTGATCCACATAAAATATAAACTATGTATGAAAATTTTGTGCAAGAAAAAAAACAAAACTCTCAAAACACTATCGAACTCATCAATTCTTCCTTATCACAAAATGCTCTCAACACAAAGACAATCTAGTATGGAATTTTCATCATACTTGGTATATTTGTCGGCGATTTTAGATTCATCGTTCGTGTGGTGTATGCTTGTTATCAACAATTCAAGTGTGAGATTTAAATTAATATAAGCATTTATAAGGAATGTGTTTACTTTTTTTGGCTTGGAGATAATTTTTTGGTTTTAAATAGATACTGTGAAAGTATCATGAGGTTCCATCTCAAAACCAATTGGTAATGAGAGGAGTAACTCATGACCTTTATAAGCTCTTGTTAGTTCCCATTCACTTTCGATGTGGGATTCCTAACACGCCCCCTCAAGATGGCGGCTCTTTGCGTTCGCTCATCTTGGGCCGAATCCCAACGATTGGATCGGATACCCGTTTGGGCTTAATGGGCTCTGATACCATGTGAAAGTATCATGAGGTTCCATCTCAAAACCAATTGGTAATGAGAGGAGTAACTCATGACCTTTACAAGCTCTTGTTAGTTTCCATTCACTTTCGATGTGGGATTCCTAACAGATACAAACCCTTGATCGCATTCATTCGAAGGTCCTAAGTAGGCTTCGATATCAATTAATTTGTTTGGCTCAAAGAAATATTAGTCAATATTTGTTGTTTGTGTTTAATTTCTATGAAATAAATTTTATAACCTTTGATATTACCATGTTCTAGGATATTATATGACAACCTCATGAATAAAAAAATAGATGGTTTAGAGATTAAATTAATAGAAGGAATAAAATTGTAACATCTCATTAAGAGCTCAGGGGAATTTATGTGATTAATTTACCCATAAAATGATATAAAAATCTCACTAAAGGCACTCAAAAGTATGGTTATAAACAAGAGGTCTCTCGCATTCAACAAATGCCAAGCAAATATATATACCATACACACAGATTATCGAATACACCATTTCTTCTCAAATCAGAGAGAAAAATGAAAATGGAAGTTGACCAAGTGCTTCACATGAACGGTGGGATTGGAGAAACTAGCTACGCAAACAATTCACTACTTCAGGTATACATATACACAAGTGATAAAGATATATATTCATATATTTTGATGTACATACGGTCATGCAATGTAACGTTTCACTAATATACATTTGGTATAGAAAAAAGTGCTGTCGTTGACCAAGCCCATCACTGAGGAAGCAATAGTCAACCATTACTATAACAGGCTAACTAGTAATAAAGCCCTAGTCATTGCTGACTTGGGATGTTCCTCTGGACCAAACACTCTCTTGCTCGTCTCCGAGATAGTTATTAAAACTAAGGTTTAGTTCATATGTCGTTTAGCCTTTGTACACAATAGTCTCGGCTATATTTGGTTGTATGTCGTTTTATTTCTTTTACTCAGCTATATAAGCCTTGTTATCCTGTACTTTTCAATCAAGTGGAATAAATCAATTGGTCTCTGATTCTTTGAAGAACAGAGTTCCGTTTTCCCCAAATTCTATTTCACTTCTCAAACCTAGAAATCCAATATGGTATCAGAGCAGTCTTCCGCGCCATCTGAGTTTACCGATTCCGATTGCATCTTCTTCTCGGTTTCAAGCTCTTCTCTCCGATCGCTTCAATGACGGAGGAGCTTCATCGTCGGAGCTGCGTCGGACGGTTCAGATTTTCGGTTCGTCCCCAAATCCGAGATTTGTTTCGTTTTCATCGTCTCTTCAATGACGATTGAAGAAACCTCGACGGGATCGGCGACGCCTATTCTCAATCCGATTCTAGGTTTGTTTTTCTCTCCGATCGCTGTTTTCGGTTCCTTTCCCATCTTTCTGTGGCGGAATCCGGAGATTTGTCGACGGAGAGCTCTTTCTCTCGATCTGGTGAAGACACGAGGCGATGCTCCATTTTCTCGATCCGATGTGGGAACAAGACGGAGCTCCAATATCGATGTCCAGTCTTCAAGAAGGTTTCTTCGGCGATTCCCGCCGTGTCAAGACGATCAGATTCTTCTCCGGCGCGTCCCGTTGGGTCAACACCATCAAGAATGTTTCTCCGGCAATTCACGCCGTGTCAATGTGGTCAAGGTTCTTCTGCGACAAGTTTCGCCGAGTCAAGACCCTTCTCCGGCGAGTCCCGCCGTGCCTTGGCCTTCATGGTCCTTTTTCGGCGTTTCCCGCCGTATCAACGCCATTGAGACAATTCCGTATCTCATGTCGCAATCAAGACGACGACGCTGTGACAAGTGTTAGTCTATCAAGATCCTTTTCCGGGCGAATTCCCGTCACCGGCGATCTCGAGAGCAAGGTTGTTGGCTGTCTTCGATAAGACCGTGGCACAGAGTCCAGAAATTCTTCAGATTCCTCATCCCGACGTTGTTTCGGCGCTGAAAGATGGAGTCTTGGCGCATTTCTCGTCGATTTCATGGCTCCTCGTCATATCAAGATTCTTCTCCGGCCAGTTCCCGCCGTGTCAATGCATTCAAGATTCACTTCCAGCGAGTCCAGCCGTATCAGCCGTGTCAAACCTTCAAGATCATTCTCTGGGAAGTCCCCCCTTGTCAAGACTTTCAAGTCTCTATCTCCAGCGAGTCTCGCCATATCAACAAGATCAGTTTCTTCTCCGGAAAGACCAGCCGTGTCAAAGCCATCCAGATTCACTCTGTCTACCTCGCCTACAAAGCTGCTGCAACCCCTCGCCACCGATGTC